>NC_139512.1:346347725-346805225 GCF_947247035.1 Vipera ursinii | reverse complement strand
GACTTGTGGACTTCAACTCCCAAAATTCCACAGCCAGCATGACTGGCTGAGGAATTCTGCGAATTGAAGTCCACAAGTCAGAAAAGGGCCAAATTTGAAGACCCCTGCTCTAAGTGCTATTGCTATAACTTTCTATAGTCAGGAGACTGCAGACCTGATCTTGACTGGGTGGCCCATGGCTTTGAGATACGTGTTGAAAGTCTGGGATTTTCACAGCTTTGGAGCTATATATAGATCCCCCTTCTTCTCCTTTATTCAGTTAAAAAAGTAAAACAAAAACCCAACCAGGTTAGCTCAGAATGAGCGCTAAATGTCTAGACTTTCCGTAATATGAAAGAGAAATCAAAATATGTTATTAAACTCCTCAAAACAGCAATGGTCGTCCACATTACAACTACAAATGCCATTTTAATAAAATAAGGTTTGTGCCTATATCTATGTTATCCACTCCACGTGTATCCTCATATTCCAGCAGGAGCTACTGAGGACATTGTGTCTAATTTAATCTTTGGCTTCTGAACATTCCCACCTCCTACAAAAATCAGGAACACCTTTTTTCCTTCTCTTTTGGAATTATTAAGTGCTATAAACATTTATTTATTTATTTATTTATTTATTTATTTATTTATTTATTTATTTATTTATTATTTATTTGTTTGTTTGTTTGTTTGTTTGTTTATTTATTTATTTATTTATTTGGTTTATATCTTTACTGCTTTACTGCTAAGCTTGTAAGCTGCCCTGAGTCTTCGGAGAAGGGCGGGATATAAATGGAATTAAAATTAAAAAAAATAAAAAATATACCGCCCTATTCCCAAAGGACTCAGGGAGGTTTACAAGGCAAAATTTACCTGGGCAAAAGCCCCCCTGGCCACAGCTCCTATATGATCTTCCAAACTGAGCCGTGAATCCAGGAGGACACCCAAGTTGCGGGCCCTATCAACAGGGGGTAACACCTCACCCCCCATAGTTAACGATGGAAAAGATTGGTTAGTCTGAGATGACCATATGCACAGCCACTCAGTCTTGGCAGGATTGAGACGAAGCCTGTTTCTCCCCATCCAAACCCAGACCGCTTCCAGGCAATGGGACATCACGTCGAGGGCATCACTGGGTTGGTTCGGAGTGGAAAGAAAAAGCTGGGTATCATCAGCATACTGATGATACCCCACCCCGAAACCACGAATGAGCTCACCCAGCGGCTTCATATAGATGTTGAACAAGAGGAAAGAGAGGACCGACCCCTGAGGAACTCCACAAACGAGAGGCCTCGAGGCAGATCTCTGCCCTCCTGTCAACACCGACTGCGAGCGGCCCAGGAGGTAGGAGGAGAACCACCGCAAAACTGTGCCTCCCACTCCCAACCCCCTGAGACGTCGCAGTAGGATACCATGGTCGATGGTATCAAAAGCCACTTAGGTTGTCAATGCTGCAAACATTGACATGTTTTTGCACTGACAATATAAGAGACAGCCTGTTATTTTAATTGCATCATTTGGGAGGGAGGAATCACCCGGAAGTTGTGATAAGATTGCAAAAAGCCGTGTACAGAATGGGAAGTGAACCCTCATATGTAAAAACTAATTGGATAATGTGATTTATGACGTATAGATAAGGGCGGGGATTGTGTGTGTGTATGATGGGTTTGTGGGGAGGAGATTTCAGATTCTGACATCCTTCCATGAATGCCGATGTTTCGTTTCATTACTAAGACTTTTTAGATAAATAATATGCCTGCAATTTGTTTGATTTGTCTTATTCATCGGAACCATGACATAGTTATTGAAACCTTTTTCTCGTACATTACCATGTGCAAGGATGACTTTTCCAAAGAGGATTTAAGGGAGAAATGACATCAATTGTCCAACATGATGTAAACTCTGGCCCTTTTGTAAATGCATTGTCATGTCTCCTGTACACATGGAAAAGTGTCACAACACTTGTCTGATATTTTTGACAAAAGCACTGGACCTTGCTGATGACTCTGAAACCAGATACATTTTTCTTCCCAAGCAAAGAATGAATTTGATTCCTTTTTATTTGCTCGAGGCTGGCCTAGTTCTCTTATTTAGAGGCTGATGAATTTGTTTCATCTCTTTGATTTTCTAGTTTGGCATCAAAAGAATCAGTGCTCAAAGGAGTGGACAGTGGTTAGTTTATGTTTGCACAGACTAGATTTAGGTCTCAGCCTGTTCACAAATCTTTTAAATCCTCCCAGAACTGCTTTGGGATCCAGATTTTCTGAACCACATTAAATTACAAGAAGTGATTTGGAATATATTACCTCAGATTTTAACTAGGGAAGTATGTTGGGCTGTTTCCAGAGCATGAGATATGGACAGACTCTGTACAGGCCTAATTAAATTATGAAGAAATCAATGATTGCCAAGCTTTTTCAGGAAGATAAAAGATGCTGGCATTGGACGAGAGTCCATCTCCTGGCTTTGTGAGAGCCCCCAAAGGACAATGCCAGTACAATACAGGCAGTTATTGACTTATAACCACAGCTGAGGCCAAAAATTCTGTGGCGAAGCAAGACAGGTGTTAAATAAGTTATGCCTTATTTTATGACCTTTCTTGCCACAACTGTTAAGTGACTCATTGTAGTTGTTAAATTAATAACATGTTTGTTAAGTGCAGCTGGCTTTCCTATGGACTTTCCTTGCCAGAACATCACAAAAGGAGATCACATGATGCTGGGACACTGCAACAGTCATAAATATGGGTCAGTTGCCAAGCATCTGGAGCTGTGACGGTGCAGTGCTTAGAATGCAGTATTGCAGGCTAATTCTGCTGGCTGCCAGCAGTTCGATTCTCACTGGCTCGAGGTTGACTCAGCCTTCCATCCTCTTGAGGTAGGTAAAATGAAGACCCAGATTGGGGCCATATACTAACTCTGTAAACTTCTTAGATATGGCTGTAAAGCACTGTGAAGCGGTATATACATTAAGTCTAAGTGCTATTGCTATCTGAATTTTGATCACATGACAATAATTAGCAATAATAATAATAATAATAATAATAATAATAATAATAATAATAATAATAATAATGATGATGATGATGATGATGATGATGATGATGATGATGATGATGATGATGTTGGAAGGGACCTTGGAGGTCATCTAGTCAACCTGCTCAGGCAGGAAACCCTATATCATTTCGGACTAATGGCTGTCCAGTCTCTTCTTAAAAACTTCCAGTGTTGGAGCATTCACAATTTCTGGAGGCAGGTTGTTCCACCGGTTAATTGTTCTAACTGTCAGGAAGTTTCTCCTTAGTTCTAGATTGCTTCTCTCCTTGATTAGTTTCCATCTGTTGCTTCTTGTCCTGCCTTCGGGCGCTTTGGAGAATAGCTTGACTCCCTCTTCTTTGTGGCAGCCCCTGAGATATTGGAACACTGCTATCATGTCCCCCTTCGTCCTTCTCTTCATTAAACTAGACATACCCAATTCCAGCAGCCGTTATTTATATGTTTTAGTCTCCAGTCCGCTAATCATCTTTGTTGCTCTTCTTTGTACTCTTTCTAGAGTCTCAACATCTTTTTTACATCGTGGTGACCAAAACTGAATGCAGTATTCCAAATGTGGCCTTTCCAATGCATTGTAAAGTGGTATTACTACTTCACGTTATCTTGATTCTATTCCTCTGTTAATGCACTGTGTTGGCTTTTTTGACAGCTGCAGCACATGGCTGGCTCATATTTAAGTGATTGTCCACTAGGACTCCGAGATCCCTCTCACAGTTACTACTATTGAGCAAGTTATCACCTATACTATACCTGTACATTTGTTTTTTCTTGCCTAAATGTAGAACCTTACTTTTTTCACCATTGAATTTCATTTTGTTAGATAGTGTCGAGTGTTCAAGTCTGTCCAGATCCTCCTGTATCTTAAGCCTGTCTTCTGGAGTGTTGGCTATTCCTGCCAGCTTGGTGTCGTCTGTAAATTTGATGAGTTCCCCATTTATCCCCTCATCCAGATCATTGATGAAGATGTTGAAGAGCACTGCGCCCAGAACAGAGCCCTGGGGCACCCCACTACACATTTCCCTCCATGTAGATTTATTTATTTATTTAATTAATTAATTGAATTTCTATACCGCCCTTCTCCCAAAGGACTCAGGGTGGTGTACAGGGCAATAAAAGCACTACATACAAAAGTTAAAAGTAAGATTAAATTAATTAAGCCCTAACAATAAATAATTAAAAATACCCCAAACCCTTAAACCAGGCCGGCCTGTTCAAATAAGTAGGTTTTCAGATCACGGCGGAAAGAGCGAAGGTCGGGAGATGCAGTTCCATTGAGGACCACACGTTGAATACGACCAGTCAGTCAGCTACGAATCCATCTGGTGGTGATGCTGTCTAACCCACATTTTTCTATCTTATCAAGTAGTAGATTGTGATCTACTTTATCAAATGCCTTACTAAAGTCCAAGTAAAATATATCTACAGCATTCCTCTGGTCCACTAATTTTGTCACTTGGTCAAAGAATGCAATAAGATTTGTCTGGCATGATCTGTTTTTGACAAACCCATGCTGGCTTTTACTAATGACTTTGTTTTCCTCTAGGTGCTTGCTGATTCGTTGTTTGATTATCTTTTCCAGAATCTTCCCAGGTATTGAGGTCAGGCTGATAGGTCTGTAATTTCCTGGACCCATTTCTTTTTTTTCCTTTTTTGAAGATGGGAACTACATCAGCTCTCTTCCAGTCCTCTGGTAGCATAAGGATGCTGCAATGGTCATAAGTGTGAAAAATGATCCTAAGTCACTTTTTTCAGTGCTGTTGTAGTTCCAATGCTCACTTCTCAACCTAGAGTCTCCTTCCTTCCTTCCTTCCTTCCTTCCTTCCTTCCTTCCTTCCTTCCTTCCTTCCTTCCTCCCTCCCTCCCTCCCTCCCTTCCTCCCTCCCTCCCTTCTTATTACTAATTCCAATCTATTGATTTGTAGTCAACCCATTATGAGAGAAAGATGAGGATGCAAGTCAAGGATACACTTTGGGTATTAGCCATAGCAGTTTCAGAAATCACCAAGACTAAGATTATAGATGTCTTTCAAGTAACATTGGGAAGGAAAATTACAGCTGATCAATCTGGAAGAATCAGGTATGCTAGGAGAGTCAGAAGGAGCTTCCTTGACCTGGCCTTCACTTTGATAGAGTAGCTACAGTATATGACCTTCTCCACCTTGCCTCCACCACTGCCTTCCAAGAATGTTTAGGTTGCCTCAGTTTCTCTTTCTCTGTGTAGTATTTGCTTGTTTCAGATTCCAAACACTGGCTGATTATGGACCACATTTCCTGCCTCTCATTTGCTACATTTGGGATTTATTGCATCATATTTTGTATTTAGCTGCTTCTTTTTGACCCTGCTAAGCAATAATGCCCACTTAAAAGTAGATTAACAGAGGAGCAACCAAATAGCTGATCCCTACATAATAAATGTGACCCTATTTTTTTTAAAAAAAGGAACAGACATATATGCTTTAAAATTTATGCACAAATACATTATTTGAAACAGCATCCATTTCTTTTTACATGGTCTCTACATAAATACATACTGAACACCTTGCAAATGCTTCTGGAGCTGATGCTGCCCTTTTCCTTGAGCTGAATGTTTATAAAAGAATATATCAGTGTCATTAATAATAAGGATGATTGTGGGAAAATAGTAACTCCTGTAAGTGGTCAATGCAAAGGTCAACTGCTCAGGATAAAACATGTAACATCAAGTCAGTTAATCAAGCAGAAACGTGGCAAGGAGATCATACTGTCAGCATGACTGACAGGAATAAATAGAGCCCTCCAAAGCCTCAAAAATTTCTAAACAGCATCACCACTTTCTCACTAATCAAAGCCACCATGAGGAGCACATGCACAAATTAGAGTGTAGAAGGTATAATGTCATTCTTTAAGACACTGCATGCCAAGCAAACATTTTCATAGACTCACTCTTGTATGCTGGAGGCCAACATGCCACCAAATTCAGAAGGAAGAGAAGGAAGGACAGAATAACCACTGAAAGGGACCTTGGAGGTTTTCTAGTCCAACCCTCTGCTCAAGCAGGAAACCCTATACCATTTCAGGCAAATGGTTGTCCAACCTCTTCTTAAAAATTTCCAGTGATATTTGGAGGTAAGTGATTCCAATGGTTAATTTTCCTCACTGTTAGGAAATTTCTCCTTAGTTCTAGTTCTCCTTGATTAGTTTCCATCCATTATTTCTTGTCCTGCCTTCAGGTACTTTGGAGAACAGGTTGTCCTTCACATGGTTAATTGTTCTAACTGTCAGAAAACTTCTTATTTCTAGTTCTAGGTTGGATGTCTCCTTGATTAGCTTCTTGTCCTACCTTCAGGTGCTTTGGAGAATAGCTTGGCTCCCTCTTCTTTGTGGCAACCCCTGAGATATTGGAACACTGCTATCATGTCACCCCTAGTCCTTCTTTTCATTAAACTAGACATACCCAATTCTAGCAATCGTTCCTCATATATTTTAGCCTCCAGTCCCCTAATACATTTGTTGCTCTTCTTTGCATTCTTTTCTAGAGTCTCAACATCTTTTTTTATATTGTGATAGAGCCATAGACATCCATTCATAACTCTGAAGACCCCAAAATTAAAAAAAAAATAAAAATAAATGCACAGTACATTGTGTCACAATGCAAGCCCTATTGTTCTTGCTTTCCATCATAGCACTACACATCAAAGGAGTAACAAGTGGAGTTTGCATTATGATGTTACAATGTCTGCCTGTCTTCCTGGCAGCTATCTATATAGAGGACAAATTCTCATGGACAATTGATCTTATGGAATGAAGGCAAATATACATGTCCCAGGATAATGTTGCAGGATCCAATTTGAGTCAGTTATCAGGACCAGATTTTTATTCTTCTGAGCTTTTGGATTCATGCTGGAGCCCATCCTCAAGGAACGTCTCTGTCAGCAGACCAAATGTATTACACATTCTGGTGAGAGAGAAATTCCCTGAGGGTGGGCTAAAGCATGAGTCCAAAAACTCAAAGGACTAAACCTCTGGTCCCAGTTACCGACCAAGATTGGATCCCAATTTTATGGAGGTTCCTAGTGAGGTACTGTCCAGAGCAAAATAAAGGGAGAATGTCTTTTATGATGTTCAACCCATATCTATTTACATCTAAAAGAAACCTCTTGTTTTAGAATGGAGGCAGTGGTGGGATTCAGCCAGTTCGCACCACTTCGGTAGAACCAGTAGCTATTTTTTTATTGCCCAGGCTCAGAATGGACTTCCGGAAGTGGTATCCATACAGAGAACTGGTGGTTCACATATTTGAATCCCACCACTGAATGGGGGGTTCTCCAAACTTGGCCACTTTAAGACTTGTGGACTTCAATTCCCAGAATTCCCTGGCCATAATTCTGGGAATTGAAGTCCATAAGTCTTAAAGTTGCCAAGTTTGGAGACCCCTTAGAATACAAAATTATATGGGACTTTCCTTACCATTCCTACAGCTAACTCCTCTTAACTCTTCCTGTTCAGAGACCTCACTGGCCTGGAAACTGGCTATCTTATATTCTTTCAACAATCTCTGCTTTCCTCAGCAGTAAACTGTCACTCAATCATCCACAGACAACAATCAATAATTCTGAGGAGACATCCCTTGCAAATTTATTGGACACAGAACACTCACGCTCCCCCACCCGATTTTTCCTTCTCACGAAGTCTCTCAGGAAATTCCTATTTATTCTCCCTGTTAGCTCGCTCACCCTGTGTGTGCATGCATGCATGAGTATTTATGTACATGAATATATATCAACCATTGCCTTAAGGGATCTTCCAATTGCATTACTTTGCAAGAACTCATTTGTAAGATCAATTCTCTTTCCAGACATTAATGAAGACATTTGTCATAGGGCCTGACGTGTCAGGGTCTAATTATAACAACCGTTATTTTCTTGCAGCTGTCTGAACCACAGGATATAGAGTCGCTTTTTAGTTCATAAGGATTGATCAACTTTTCTGCTCTGCGTGGCAGTAGGCTTGTTCACCAGCTCGCTCTGCATTGCAGAAGAGATGTAGAAACTTCTTTTTCATTAAGAGCCACATTTGTTTGGACATTTAATGCTGTGAAGCAAAATTAACATTTGAGGAGGGACACAGTGAGCAGTGGTTAGAGGGTTATATGATGCAAATAGGTAGGATGAGAATATGAGAGATCTTTTTCCACTTTCTTTTTTCAAAATGATTTTTAAATACAGGCAGTCCTCAACGTACAACCACACTTTCAGTTGAAAGTGAGTTTTGCCCCATTTTATGACCTTTACTGCCACTGTTGTTAAGTGAATCGCTGCAGTTGTTAAGTTAGTAGCATGCTTGTTAAGTGAATCTTCCCCATTGATTTTGCTTGTGGGAAGGTTGCAAAAGTGGATCATATGACCCTGGGACACTGCAAACCTCCTAAATATGAGTCAGTTGCCAAGCATGAGAAATGTGGATCACACAAGGGTATTGCAATGGTCCTAAGTGTGACAAATGGTAAAGAGTCACTTTTTTCAGCATCGTTGTAACTTCAAATGATCACTAAACTACCTGTGGGGAATGAATACATTTGCCAGTTTAATCAGAAAGTTTCTCCCCTGCTTTTCCTCTAGACTACCTGGACACTTGACAACTGCAGCGATTCATTTAATGATGGACGAAAAAAAGGGTGTAAACTTGGGCCAACTCCCTTAATAACCACCTCACTTAGCAATGGAAATTCTGATCTCCATTGCGGTCGTAAGTCGAAGATTACCGGTACAGTCCTCATCGCCCCTTGCCTAGTTGATCTGAAATCATCAAATTTAATCTGGCAGAAGGAGACAAGTATTGAGGAGATGAGGAGTACTGATAGTGATGGGTTTAATTTAATTACTTTAGTTTACAATGCAGTAGAAAACAAGCCATCCTCAGGAGTAATTTCCGAGAAGCCACATAGCAATGGAAAATGGGACCACAAAAGGAAAAACATATGCTTTACGGCATTGACTCTTTTTCTATGTTGCTCCTTCTTTTCTTTCTTCCTCTATCTGGGGGCCTGAACTAATTCCTTAACCATTAGACCTACTAGGCAACTGATACAGGTAGTCCTCGATTTATGCCCACAACTGAGCCCCAGGGGGAGGGCGTTCTCTGTGGGCGCGCCGGATTTATGGAACCATTTTCCGGTCGAGCTCCGGATGGCGCCCGATCTCCGCTCCTTCCGGCGCAATCTTAAAACCCATCTCTTTAAACAAGCTGGCCTGGCCTGATGGGACGGGGTGGGATTTTTATAAATGGACTTCAATTTTTAATCTGTATTAATTTATTGTGGGCATTGTTTAATTACTTTTAATAATTTTTTAATTTTTGTATCTCGTTTTTATGTATTGCCCTGTTCACTGCCCTGAGTCCTTCGGGAGAAGGGCGGTATACAAATTAAATTAATAAAATAAATAAATAAATAAATGTTGCTAAGTGAGACATTTGTTAAGTGAATTTTACCCCATTTTATGACCTTTCTTGCTACACTTACTGTAAATGAATCGCTGCATTTGTTAAGTTAGTCACACGGTTGTGAAGTGAATTTGGCCTCCCCATTGACTTTGCTTGTCAGAGGGTTGCAAAAGGGGATCACGTGATCCCAGGACACTGTAATGGTCATAAATATGAACCACTTCCCAAGCATTTGAATTTTGATCACATGACCATGGGGATGCTGCAATAGTCATAAGTATGAAATACGGGCATAAGAGACTTTTTTTCCAGTGACATTGTAACTTTGAACAGTCACTAAATGAACTGTTGTAAGTCGAGGATTATCTATAATGATCCAATGCGGAGTACAGATTACCCATGCCTAACATAGAAGAGAAAACTGAAGAGAATTTTGCTCCTTTTCCATCATTTACTCTTCCCTCAGCCTTATGTTCTACTGCCCATGAAGTAATCAAAGATAATTTCCAAAAAATATTTCCTGAATTGCAGGGTACAGTCATTTATTGAAGCAGACAGTGGCCTGGAGTTAATATAAATTAGAGCTCTGAACTGGGAATTAAAATTATCTATTTGACCACCAACTGAGGTAAATCAATATTTAAGATTCTAAAATGGTGCTCTTCCTCTCTAACAAGCAAATCTGAAAATCCAGAATGCTCCAGAGAAATGATGCAGAAAATGATGCAGGAGTATTTCTAATGGGGAGTATTAAAGGCATGATGGAATGAGGATTGCATAAAATGACCTAATCAGGAGATGTTGATTTGGGAAACTCAACATTTCTATTCAGAAAGTAACTGCAGTACACTGTGAAAAGTCACGATGGTAGTTGTGATAATGTGATTGAAGATCACCTCATCATCATCATCATCATCATCATCATCATCATCATCATCATCATAACAATAACAACAACAACAACAACAACAACGAGTTGGAAGGGATCTTGGAGGTCATCTAGTCCAACCCCCTGCTCAGGCAGGAAACCCTATAACATTTCAGACAAAAACTTAAATACTTCCAGTGTTGGAGCATTCACCATTTCTGGAGGCAGGTTGTTCCACTGGTTAATTGTTCTAACTGTCAGGAAGTTTCTCCTTAGTTCTAGGTTGCTTCTCTCCTTGACTAGTTTCCATCCGTTGCTTCTTGTCCTGCTTTCAGGGGCTTTGGAGAATAGCTTGACTCCCTCTTCTTTGTGGTAGCCCCTGAGATATTGGAACACTGCTATCATGTCACCCCTCACCCTTCTATTTGTTAAACTACACATACCCAATTCCAGCAACCATTCCCTATATGTTTTAGCCTCCAGTCCCCTAATCATCGTTGTTGCTCTTCTCTGTACTCTTTCTAGAGTCTCAACATCTTTTTTACATCGTGGTGACCAAAACTGGATGCAGTATTCCAGGTGTGGCCTTACCAAGGCGTTGTAAAATGGTATCAGTACTTCACGTGATCTTGATTCTATCTTTCTGTTAATGCAGCCTACCACTGTGTTGGCTTTTTTTGGCAGCTGCAGCACACTGCTGGCTCATATTGAAGTGATTGTCCACTAGGACTCCAAGATCCCTCTCACAGTTACTACTATTGAGCAAGTTACCATCTATACTATAACTGTGCATTTGATTTTTCCTGTCTAAATGTAGAACCTTACTTTTTTCACCATTGAATTTCATTTTGTTAGATAGCGCCCAATGTTCCAGTCTGTCCAGATCCTCCTGTATCTTAAGCCTGTCTTCTGGAGTGTTGGCTATTCCTGCCAGCTTGGTGTCGTCTGCAAATTTGATGAGTTCCCCATCTAGCCCCTCATCCAAATCGTTGATGAAGATGTTGAAGAGCACTGGGCCCAGAACAGACCCCTGGGGCACCCCACTACACCCTTCCTTCCATGTAGATGCAGTTCCATTGAGGATCACCCATTGAATATGTCCTGTCAGCCAGCTACGAATCCATCTGGTGGTGATGCTGTCTAACCCACATTTTTCTATCTTATCAAGTAGTAGGTTGTGATCTACTTTATCAAATGCCTTACTGAAGTCCAAGTAAATTATATCTACAGCATTCCTCTGGTCCACTAGTTTTGTCACTTGGTCAAAGAATGTAATAAGATTTGTCTGGCATGATCTGTTTTTGACAAACCCATGTTGACTTTTAGTGATGACTTTGTTTGCATCAAGGTGTTCGCTGATTTGTTGTTTGATTATCTTTTCCAGAATTTTCCTAGGTATTGAGGTCAGACTGATAGGTCTGTAGTTTCCTGGATCTATTTTTCCCCCTTTTTTGATGATGGGAACTACACCAGCTGTCTTCCAGTCCTCTGGTAGTTCCCCAGTGCTCTAGGATCTTTGAAAAATATAGTTCAGTGGTTCTGAGATCACGTCTGCCAGTTCCTTGGGGTGTAATCCATCTGGTCCTGGTGATTTGAATTTGTGTAGGCTGGACAGGTGCTCACTTACCATTTTCTTGCCTATCTTAACTTGCGTTTCTATTCTGTTTTTTTATGGCACTGTTTTTGGTAGGTTGGACTGTTTTTTCCCTTTGTGTAAAGACAGATGCAAAAAACGAGTTAAATAGTTCTGCTTTCTCCCTGTTGCTTGTCACCTTCTTGCCACTTTCCCCCACTAATGGACCAATCATTTCCTTAACTTTTTTCTTGTTTTTTATATGTTGAAATAAAGTTTTTTTTGTTATTTTTGACTTTGGTCGCAAGTCTTAGCTCATTTTGAGCCTTAGCTTCCCTCACTTTATCTTTGCAGGCTCGGGCTATTTGCTGATATTCTGCCTTAGTTATCTGTCCCTCTTTCCACTTCTTATCTTTCAGTTTATCAGAGTTCTTTATGCAGCCAGGCTGGTTTCTTTTGAGAGCTGTTATTTTTCTTCTTTGTTGGTATTGTGCTAGACTGGGCCTTTATTATCTCACTTTTCAAAATTTCCCAAGCTTCCTGAGTTGTTTTCCCTTTTAGGATTCTCATCCATGGAATTCTTCCCATGGTCTCTCTAAGTTTATTGAAATTAGCTCTTTTAAAGTCGAAGACTCTAGTTTGACTGTCTTCTATTGCTTGTGCTTCCAGAATGTTGAATTCCAATATTGCATGATCGCTTCCTCCCAAGGTTCCTGTGGCTTCAACACCTTCTATCATTTCATCTCTTTTAGTGAGAAATAGATCCAAAATGGCTAATCCACTAGTTCTCTTCTCTACTTTTTGGGAGAGAAAGTTGTCTGCTAGGTTTTTCAGGATCTGTTTGATCTTCCACTTGGTGCAGAGTTTGTCTCCCAGTTGATATCAGGGTAATTAAAGTCCCCCATTACTATTGTGATGTGCTTCCTACATACCTTAGTTAGCTGACTAACAAAAAGTTCATCTATTTCCTCTTTTTGGTTGAGCGGCCTATCATATACACCTATGGCAATGTCATTTCCCCCCCTTTTATATTGACCCAAATGCATTCAAGTTTACAGTTTTCATCATTGTTGTTGTCTATTTCTGTAGAGATAAAGTTATTTCTTATATAGAGAGCAACTCCACCTCCTTTTTTGTTCGGTCTGTTTCTTTTAAATAATTTAAATCCCTCTAGCTGTGTTTTCCATTTGTGGGTTTCTTTCCGTAATGGCAAAAATATCATATCCCCCCTCATTTACCTGAATATCTAGTTCACCCTGCTTACTGTTCATACTCTGTGCATTTGTGTATAGACATTTGAGTCCTTTATGACTGACCCTGTGTTTACTTGCTATATAACTTGTGTGGTGCCTGAGTTCCCCTATTTTCTTAGATTGTCGGGGACAGTAATGTTCTGTAATTAACTCGCTGTTCCCATTGTTTAGTTTAAATATTCCTCCAGAAAAGCTGTGAATTTATTCCCAAGTAACTCAGTCTTTTTCTTGGATGGATGCAGACCATCTCTTTTGTATATTTTTCATTGGACCAGCTACAGACATCGTGACTAATATAACCAAAGCCTTCTCCTTTACACCACTCCTTTATCCACATATTGAATTCTGCTATACACTGGCCTTTTCCATTTTGCTCCTTATACACTGGTAAGACCTCTGAAAAAGTGAGCCTACAGCCTATTCTGCTGAGTTCCTGCCCCAAGCTCTGGAAATCATTCTGCACACAGAGTACATCCTTTTGGGACAGATTGTTAGTGCCAAGATGTACAATAGCCTCCACATCACAGTCCTTGCTGGCATTGTTGACTATTTTGAAAATACGCTTCTTGTCCCTACTTGCAGTAGCACCTGGAAGACACCTGACCTCTTTTGAAACCTCTGTATCCTTTCCTAAGTTTACATCCCTTATAATTGAATCACCAACTGGAAGGTGGCTTCTCTTTTTGGGTACCTTTCTCTTCTTGCATGACTGATGTTTAATGCCTGATTCGTACTTCTCCCTGTCAAAAACAAGTTCATCTCGGACCATGGTCCCCTGCTTATTTGAGTTATCACAACTACCTTGTCCCTATTAAGGTCAGCAAGGGCACTGTATCTGTTATGCAGGGCCACAGCGAAAGTTTTGAGTTTATGGTTCACACCTCTCACCCTGCCAGATCCCATGGTTGTCCACACTGCCCTTCTCCTGCAGGATCTTTGAAGTAGAGGGGGCTGATAGCGGGGAGGCTCAGTAGAGTAGAAGGGCTGAACTGGACACCTAATTTCTGCCTGAAGAGCACAGATTACAGACCCTAGATAAATAATTTGTCCTTGTAGACTAGTGATTTGTGTACAGATAGGACATTTTCCCAGTTTGAAAAGAGTGCTGCAAAAGACAGCTGCAAAACAAGTGTTGCACTGAACTAAGCCAGACATGCTGAGATGAAAGGAATCTCAGATACACTTGCCCTGAATGTACCACCACTATTTTTGATTTTTAGTTTACAGTATTGTAGCTTTTCCCAGCAACCCCTGGCAGTTTAAAAGCAAAGAGGGTCCGATCAGCAAGGGCTTAGCTACAGTACTTTGCTTCTCCACTCACCTTCTTCTTAACTCACAGTATTGTAGCTTTTCCCAGCAGCCTCTGGCAGTTTAAAAGCAGAGGATCCAATCAGCAAGGGTTTAGCTACTTTGCTCCTCCACCCGCCTTTGTCTTAACTCACAGTATTGTTAACTCACAGTATGTATGTCAATGTTACACAGATGTACAAAGAGGTGGGACTTGAATAATGCCATCACAGCCACCATCTTGACTCTTTTGCCCTCCTTCTTCCCAGGCTTCACTGTATCCAAATTTTTTGGTGATGTCCATTTTGTTCATGATGGCCTAACCCTAAGCCTGTCAGATGTGTCAAACTCGCAATGACATCGTGCAATGTATTGTGACGATTTTGCCATTGCCAGCAATGGGGTGGGTGTGGCTTCTGCATGACACATCCAGCCTGCGGGCTGGCAGTTTGACAACCCTGCTCTAAGTGGAATTTTCCTCCAATGGGATTTTCCCATGCATTTTACCAGGAAACATAGATAGGGCAGACTAGAAAAGTAAGTGCCCTCCTAACCATACCCAAACACTCCAAATTTGATGGTGATGTCCATTTTGCTCTATGAGTTCATGGGGACCTAACCCTAACCCTAAGTGGACTATTCATCCAATGTGATTTTCCCATGTATTTTACCAGGAAACATATATAGGGCAGCTTAGAAAAGTCAGCATCCTCCAGACCATACCCAAGCACTCCAAATTTGTTGGTGATGTCCATTTTGCTGTACCAATGCATGGTGAGGTAACCCTAACCCTAAGTTCAATTTTCCTCCAATGGGATTTTCCCATGTATTTACCACGAAAGTTAGATAGGGCAGGCTAGAAAAGTCAGTGCCTTTCTAACGTTACCCAAGCACTCTGAATTTGTTGGCAATGCCTATTTTGGTCTCTGAGCTCATGGGGACCTAACCCTAACCTCAATTGGAATTTTCCTCCCATGGGATTTTCCCATGTATTTTACCAGGAAACATTGATAAGACAGGGTAGAAAAGTCAGTGCCCTCCTAATCATACCCAAGCACTTCAAATTTCTTGGTGATGTCTATTTTGCTGTACAAGTGCATGGTGAGGTAACCCTAACCCTAAGTGGAATTTTCCTCCAATGGGATTTCCCCATGTATTTTACCAGGAAACATAGATAGGGCAGGGTAGAAAAGTCAGTGCTTTCCTAACCATACCCAAGCACTCCAAATTTGTTGGTGATGCCCATTTTGCTCTATGAATTCATGGTGATCTAACCCTAACCGTAAGTGGAATTTTTCTCCCATGGGATTTTCCCATGTATTTTACCAGGAAACATAGATAGTGCAGCCTAGAAAAGTAGGTGCCCTCCTAACCATACCTAAGCACTGCAAATTTTTTGGTGATGTCCATTTTGGTCTATGAGTTCATGGGGACCTTAAGCTAACCCTAAGTGGAATTCTCCTCCAATGGGATTTTTCCATGTATTTTACAAGGAAACATAGATAGGGCAGGCTAGAAAAGTAAGTGCCCTCCTAACCATACCCAAGCACTCCAATTTTGTTGGTGGTGTCCATTTTGCTCTATGAGTTCATGGTGATTTAACCCTAACCCTAAGTGAAGACATGAGCAACTCATGATGTCATGTGACATCACACAACGTATTGTGACAATTTTGACATTGCTGGCAATGAGGTAGGAGTGGCTTCCGTGGAACACATCTGGCCCGTGGGCCGGCAGTTTGACAACCTTGCCCTAAGTGGAATTTTCCCTAAAAGGGATTTTCCGATGTATTTTACCAGGAAACATAGATAAGACAGGGAAGAAAAGTCAGCGCCCTCCTAACCATACCCAAGCAGTCCAGATTTGTTGGTGATGTCCATTTTGCTCTATGGGTTCATGGGGACCTTACCCTAAGCCTAAGTGGAATTTTCCTCCAATGGGATTTTCCCATGTATTTTACAAGGAAACATAGATAGGGCAGCTTAGAAAAGTAAGTGCTCTCCTAACCATACCCAAGAGCTCTGAGTTTGTTGGCAATGTCCATTTTGCTCTATGAGTTCATGGTGAACTAACCCTTACCCTAAGTGGAATTTTCCTCCAATGGGATTTTCCCATGTATTTTACCATGAAAGATAGATAGGGCAGACTAGAAAAATCAGTGCCCTTCTAACCATACCCAAGCACTCCGAATTTGTTGGCAATGTCCATTTTGTTTTCCGAGTTCATGGTGACATAACCCTAACCCTAAGGAGAAGTTTCCTGACAATGATAACAACCAATGGAATGATTTGCCTAGAGAAGTTGTGGGTGCTCCAACACCAGAAGTTTTTTTAAGTATACATTGGACAGCCATTTGTCTGACAATTGTCTGATCTCCTGCTTGTGCATGGGGCTGGACTATAAGACGTCCAAGCTCCTTTCCAACTCTGTTATTCTACTATTCAACTTTGGGTGGCATACAATAACAACAAACAAACAAAAAAAAATTAAAAAGCCATGTTATCTTAACAAATATACAATATTTAAGAACAAAAAAATAAAATAAAAATTGCAATGTTAAATCGAGTTGAGCAGAGTGAATGATGTATGTAGAGAATTAAATCTGACTGAGTGCAAACTGTGTTGATACATCACATCCAGGTGGTGCTTTCTGGTTGGTTTGGATTCCTCAAAGAGGTAGTTGAAAAGATTTGGAGCCTTATTTAATCAACAGTTTATTGTGGAGTTCATGGTGCTCTTGGAGCTTGATTGTTTGCTTGTGGACATTTCATTCCAACTAGGTGACATCATCAGTGCAGCATCGTCACCCTGATGATGTTATCTACAAACAGTTCTTGAATTGTAACCAGAAATTGCTTCTGAGTTGTGGGTACTCCATCACTGTAAATTTTGATTCCATAACTGTGGGAGTGCTGCCACAGCCATAAGTGTGAGGCCTGGTCCTAAGTCACTTTTTTAGCATTGCTATAACTTTGAATGGTTGCTAAACAAATGGTTGTTGAAGATCACTTATCTTTGGGTAATGAGACATCAGCAAGGAAGCAACCGAGCTCAGAGATCACCAAGAATGCCATAGTTCAACCTTGAGCTACACATATTCTCTTCTATTGAAACTAATTATTATTATATAGCCATGAAGAAAAGAATTTATCAGAGGGGAGAGAACATAAAATCTGAACATAAAATCATAGGTAAGAGATAAAATTGAGGAATTTTGGATGGAATGTCTCCTTTCCGTGGTTCTTTCGAAACAACTTTCAGAGCTGAAGGCACAGTAATGGCATTTACTGTGTTACAGTTTCCATGCTGTCACTTCAACAAGCAAAATGCTTGTTAGGGGATTAAGGTCAATGATTCAAGTTCTCACGTATTCTGATACTGTCAAAGCTGACAAAAATCAACAGCTGTTGGGCAGGAAGGTAGGTGATATACATGAACACATCTCAACATCTGTTTACTTTCATGTCTTTAGCTTGGAGCCAAAGTGTCTTCTTTGCTATGTCCCAAATACTGTATGTCTCAAAGGTGCTTTTTCAAAAGGCAATCCGACTTTCTTTGTTTTTTTCCTCGAAGATGTCTTGTTTCTCATCCAAGAAGCTTCTTCAGTTCTGCCTGGATGATGGAGAATAGAAGGGTTTATATTCCTTGCAGTCATCTGGTTGTTAGCAGAAAACAACCACTTCACAAATGCGTGGCATAAGATAAAAGAACAAACCCATCAGGACTAGATTCGGCAGTCTTTCTGCATTTGAAAGACAAAGATAGCACTTTTGGAGATAGCAAAGGCCATATTCTGGACAGAGTGGACTACTGGTTTGAAAGAGGGGTCAAAGAGGTCATCAATGTTACGATTGAACAGCTTTCTCTCAACAGGGGGAGAGATAGGACACCACCTATTTCTTGTTTGCAACACAGTCTTTTCAGCAGTTCCAAGGAGGTTCCATACCCATTTGCACTATTCAGGTGACCCTGAGGGCACAGATAAACCTCCAAGTGGCCTCAGTGACTCTCAGAAAGAGTGCTAATGACCAGATCTGCACATGTATTGCAATGTGCAGTACAATCCAGTGAGACATGTGCAGATCTATACATTCGAGAAACAAAACAACCACTTCACAAACTCATGGCACAACACGGGAGAACAGTTCCAAGAGGATTCCACATCCATTTGCACTATTCAGGTGTACTCGAAGCACACAGAAACCTCCAAGTGGCCTCAATGACTCTCAGAAAGAGTGCTAACGACCAGATGACTGCAAGGAATATAAATCCTTCCATTCTCCACCATTCGGTCAGAACTGAAGAAGCTTCTTGGATGAGAAGTGAAACGTCTTCAAGGAAAAAGTCCAGTTGCCTTTTGAAAAGGCACCTTTGGGACAAGCATGACCTGGATGACTGAGAATTTCCATAGACATGCCACAAACAGTTAAAGCAAAGATTTTGAAAGGATACGAGGGTGGAATTTATCTTGTACATCCAGTGACATGGAAACTCTCACTGGGCCCATATGCTTTCTTTCTTTTTTTGCGGGGGAGGGAGCAAGATGAGAAACTGTTAGCTAATTATAGAATCTGGTCTCCCTCTTATATTTAAATGCATTTCATACATCTGACTAGCCATCTATATATACCTATAGATTGGTTGGTCTAAAGTTCAGAGAAATATCAGGGAAGGTTCTTGCAGCAAAATTAACAAGATGAAATGTCAGGAGAGAAATGCCAGACTCTTGCCTGGAGGTTTCAAATCTTTTCTTTATGGTGGCAAATGATTTCTCACTGATGCTTCTGTTAAATCAGTTTCTGCCATCTGCCAGCCTGAAGAGAAAGGTACAAGAAGCATGTTAGAAAAAACAACAAAAACATTTCCAAATCTTTCCTGTTTCCTCTCTTTCAAAATAGATTGGGAAGCCTGAGTGACACCTCCCATATGAACATGCTAGAATTTGCAACAAAACCCATTGCACGGAGCATTCAGGTTCAAGACTATCAATTAAACCTTTTCCTGAATTTAGCTTATTCCATCGTATAAAAAAAAAAGAGAGAGATGCAATCTTCTACTGCTTGCAACCAGAGAAAAATATTCCTTTGATGGTGGAGCAGGAATAAGGGGAAATTGCCAAAAACCTTCACTGTGTGGATGAGTCTAGATTTTTTTTTTAAAAAAATAAATAAATAAATTTTAAATCTATTTTTAAAATACTAATTAAAAAACCTTCATGCTACTCATGGAATATGTGTCTTCCCCCAAATGATGCTGATATGAATGGTGCAGACTTCAATGCTCAATTAAAAAAAAACCCACACATTTTATTTGCCCCATAACATTCTGATTAGCAGCATCTTTCTAAGAATTCAGAATTCTAAAAGAGATCCATGTTTTCTTTATTATTCATTTTTAATTGTTTATTCAAGAGTTAAAATACAAACTTCCAAAAGAACAACCAAGAACAGAATGAAACTATACAGGTTAAAAATGAAAATAAGTGCATTAAAAAAAAGAAAATACACATACATTGTTCCCCTTCTCCTGTTGCAACATTAATAGTTTTTTCCCCTTGCAAAACAGTCTGCATTATGTAAGCTTTTATCATTCCAATGACTATTTATTTTGTTTAAGAAATCCATGTTTTTGATTTACTTCCCTTCCAGTTGTCCAACTGGTTCATCAAGAAGGGTGGGTCTCCATGCTACAAGATCTTACTCCAACTTAATGGGTGCATTTTTAGCGTATTGCAATTACTTTAATGTGTGTTTTTCCAAGTTGCCAATTTTAAGATGTGTGGATTTCAACTCCCACAATGTTGGCTGGAGAATACTTCCTTATTACAAACAATATTTATAATATACAATATTTGCAATACAGATAATCGTTGACTTACAACCATTTGTTTAGTGACCATTCAAAGTTACAATTGGATGACTGCAGAGGTCCCAGCTGATGCTCTTGATGAAGAGTGAAAGGGATACGTTGTCCACATTAGTGGTGGCAATGACAAACAAGGTTTCCCCATGAAGCAAGGTGTCCTCCCTCATGGCCGTGTCCATCTGCTGCCTAGCAAGGGCCAATCCTGTTACCATCACAGGAGAACTGGAGAACAAAAATGCAAATCTGTTTGAGGATGCATTGTTGATGCGAACTTAAGCGTTTTGAACTTGGTCATTATAAAGAAAGGTGAGAAAGATATTCTTGGATTGACTGATAATACTGTGCCTCACCGCCTTGGTCCCAAGAGAGCTAGCAGAATCCAAAAGCTGTTTAATCTCTCCAAGGAAGATGATGCCCATCAATATGTTGTGAGGAGAACATTGAACAAAGAATGTAAGAAGCCAAGGACCAAGGCACCCAAGATCCAACGTTTGGTGACACACACACATACCCCAGAGTCCTGCAGCATAAGTGCAGACATATTGCTCTAAAGAAGCAACGAACTCAGAAGAATAAGGAAGAAGCTGCTATGTCTGCCAAGCTTCTGGCTAAGTCGAGAATGAAGAAGGCAAAAGAGAAACAGCAAGAAAAAAATAGCTAAGAGGTGTAGACTTTCTTCTCTGAGAGCCTCTACATCTGAATCTGAATCAAGTCAGAAGTAAGCCATGAACTGTGCTCCTAAAAAGGTCAAAATATTTTTTTTTATGATCTGGAAAAAAGAAGTTACAATTGTAATGAAAATAGTGACCTATGACCATTTTTCACACTTAACGACCATTGCAGCATCCCCATGGTTATGTGATTTACATTCAGATGCTTGGCAAGTGACTCATATTTATGTCGATTGCAGGTCATGTGATTAGCTTTGGCAACTTTCTGACAGGCAAAGTCAATGGATGAAGCCAGATTCACTTAACAACCGTGTTACTAACTTAACAACTGCTCTGATTCACTTATCAGCCATGGCAAGAAAGGTCGTAAAATGGGACAAAACCTCAGTTTAACAAATGTCTCACTTGGCAACAGTAATTTTGGGGCTCAACTGTGGTCGTAAGCTGAGGACTCTGTGTACAGGCTTTATCAAAACCATTTGTTGTTTGTGTCAGAGATACAGTATTTGATCAGCCTGCCAATCCAGTCACTCCAAAATTTAGCAGCTATTTCCCCCTCCTCTCAATTTTGGGATTTAACTTGATTTCCAGGTGAACATTTAATCCTAAATGACAGAATCAAGATGACAAGCTGATCTAGGTGCTACAGTTAGATTCTCTCATTAAAACATACTGCTTTCATCCCCAAAGGAAAACAGAAAGTTGCTTCTTGCAATGGAAGCTTTATGACTTGTGCATAAAACGCAGGACAAATCTGAAACAATCTCAACCAATGTGCAGGGTAGTACCACTACTGAGCCTCAGATTTATGTTGCTAAGTGAAGCATTTGTTAAGTGAGTTTTGCCCCATTTTATGACCTTTCTTGCCACAGCTGGGAATCACTGCAGTTAAGTTAGTAACACGGTTGTGAAGTGAATCTGGCTTCCCCATTGACTTTGCTTGCCAGAAGTTCGCAAAAGAGGATCATGTGACCCCAGGAAACCGCGACCGTCATGAATACGGTATGAACTGGTTGCCAAGCATCCAAATTTTGATCATGTGACCACAGGAAGGCTACAATGGTCGTAAGTGTGAAAAACGATCCTAAGTCACTTTTTTCACTGCCATTGTAACTTTGAACGGTCATTAAACAAACTGTTGTAAGTCGAGGACTACCTGTACAGATTGAGTCACCGGGCCTTAAACCTGATCAGAGTTTCTGAACTGCGCTGCTCTGTTGCTCTCTAACTGAATATCAAAACAGGTTCCTTAAATGATGGGCTGTCTGGTAGTCTGCAAATAAACACAGTATAATTATCTTACATCATATACTTCACTGGATTTGAGATTATAATTATAATCTCTCTTTTTTTTCCCCTCCTCCTTTTCGTAGCCCTAAATATAAGGGGGAAAGCGGCAGAGAGAGTCAGAATGATATACCCCATTATGATGGGATATAAAAAGCAAGTATTGAAAAACTGGGATAAAGTATAATTAGACATAAAGTGTAGCCAAGCATGTATTTACTATGTTTATTACAATGCGGGATAACAAGTCACAGGAGATGGAAATACATTCCAGCTGTAATAAAAGTCATCAATAAATTCTGCACAGTGAAGCATCTCTTAAAAGTAACTAGAGGAAAGGTTGGCTGACTTTCTTTTTACTTTTCTGTCCTGTGTGGTGTGTTTTGATGGAGATGCCTTTTTTTTTTCACATAGGGATTTTTCTTAGTTTTCTTAAGAAAGGAGCCTTTTTAAATATTTTTTTTAAAGTATACAACTAGTCTTTTTCTTTTAGGTGTGATGGACAAGCCAATTGAAGAAAACAATTTGGGGTGCTGTTCTTTCACATGGTGACGGCCGCGAGGATTGTACTTGCCAAACGCTGGAAAGAAAAAGGGAGGCCGACTGTTGAAGAATGGATTTTGAAATGGATTGAACTAGCAGAGATGGCAAAATTAACTCCTTTGATTGGAGATAATGGACTAGACAGCTTTATAAGAGACTGGAAAATGTTTGTGGACTTTCAAAGTGCTAAATATAATAACAGATGGTTAACAGAGAGATCTGAAGATTAGTGTAATGTGTAGCTCAACCCGTTGACTGCTTTTTCTTCTTTCTTCATATATAACTGTTTTCCTGAAAATAAGACCCGGTCTTGTATTTTTTTTTGGGGGGGGGAATCCAAAAGATGCATTAGGCTTATTTTGGGGGAAACACAGTATCAGGGAGATTAGCCAGCTGGGGCCCCCACCCCCGTGCATGCACAAGAAGAGGCAAGCGCGTGGGGGCCAACGGTGTCCAGCAGCAGCCACACCTAGCTGGCGCACTCTGGCACTACGCAGCCCATGCAGCACAGGTTAGTTGATTACCCATCCAAGCAACAGGCAGAGGCAGAGACGCAGGGGGGAGGCACAAGATCCAGATGCACTGCGCGGCTGTCTGCCCTGTCACAGCTGTGGGCAAGCTGAGGAACAGTGGGATGGAGTGGGCAGCTGACTGTGAGGTGTGCTGGGATCGACTGCCTCCCTCTCTCCTGTGCTGCTGCTGATGCTGTGCACCAGGATCACCTGCCTCCCCCCCCAGTGCTTCTGCTTGGAGGGCTGGACCAGTGGTTGCAGCACTCACACCTGTGCTGCGCTGGCTGCAGCTGCTGCCAGACACTATTGGCCCCTGCCCGCTCACCACCTCCTATGCTACCCCACCCCCAGGGCTGATCATAACTGGGGCTTATTTTTGGGATAGGGCTTATATTAGGAGCATGCTAAAAAATCAGGCTAGGGCCACTTTTTCTTCTTTTTTAGCCCATTGTTATTATTTTCTTTTTGTTGTTGTTAGGATTGAATTATGCTTTTGTTTCGTTTCATTTTGTTTGTTCATTTTATTGTTTCGTATTGCAAAATGGACTTTGCAACTATGCAGTTAGTTGAAGTCATTTGTACTCCGTATGATGTTGATGCCTGAGTCTTCGGAGAAGGGCGGGATATAAATGGAATTAAAATAAAAAAATAAAAAATATATAACTCTGCTTTGATTGCAGAGTTGTAGCTGTCATCTTGATTTCATTTATTTATTTATTTTTTACACATACACTCTACAGGTACCCCTTTGGCTATCACGCCGGAAGAGCCTTCCCTGCAAACCAGATTCCCAAGTTTTGCAAATACAAAACAGATGTCGAGACCCTAGAAAGAGTGCAGAGAAGAGCAACAAAGGCGATAAAGTCTCCGAGGGCTAAATCATATGTTGAATGGCTAAGGGAACTAGATACATTTAGCCCAATGAAGAGAAGGCTCGGAGGAGACGTAATAACAGTCTCCCAATAGTTGAAGTGCTATCACTCTCCATAGTACCTGAAGGCAGGACAAGAAAACCATGGGTGGAAGTTGGTCAGAGGGAGATCCAACCTAGAACTAAGCAGGAATTTCCTAACCGTGAGGACAATTAAACAATCGAACAGCCTCCCTCCCAGCATTGTGGGTGCTCCATAACTGGAGGATTTCAAGAAAAGATTAGGCAATCATTTGTCCAGGATGTTATAACGACTCCTGTCTTGGACAAGGGGTTGGAATAAAAGACCTCCAAGGTCCCTCCCAGCCCAATGATTCTAAATATATATTAAAAAGAGCCTTTCCTACTGGATCTGAATAGTCGGCAGTTCACAACTAGAAGGAGGGTCTCTCTGTTTAATGAGAGTTTTAGACAGATTGGCTGGGTTTATGCAATACATAACCCCTAAATATTTTTTCCATTTACTATCCTGCTGTTATAGCTTCCATGATGGGAGCCAATTATAAACATCTTTGGCTGTTGACAGTAATTATAACAACTAATTCCGCTTGCAGAATTATCATTAAGTGGGATGTTGCCTTTTGCATGTGCATTAGGCATATTTTCATCAGCACATCTCTATTAAGTGGATAGAAGCACCATTTTTAATTGTTGCCTGGACACAGCCTAGCCCCCCTAACCTGAAAGAGGCAGGAAAACTTGCTAGGAGAGAATGTCATGCTTAAACCCCTAATGACACATCAGGCTCAGCAAAGTCTTTATAGCTGACATTCCAAACTTATTACCGTATATACTTGAGTATAAGCCGACTCGAGTATAAGCCGAGACCCCCAATTTCACCCCCCAAAACTGGAAAAAGTTATTGACTCGAGTATAAGCCGATCCGCCGTTCTGCAAGCCTCTGCCGCCAGCAGAGGCTCGATCCGCCATTTTGCAAGCCTGAATACACAGGAATACCCTGTGTGGCCGCGGCTCGTCGGCAGGTCTCCGTTCCTCCTGCCGACCTTTGGGGAGGTTTGGGCGCCTCCCCAAACCTCGGCAGGTCTCCGTTCCTCCTGCCGATTTGGGCGCCTCCCCAAACCTCGGCAGGTCTCCGTTCCTCCTGCCGACCTTTGGGGAGGTTTGGGCGCCTCCCCAAACCTCCCCAAACCTCTGCAGGTCTCCGTTCCTCCGCGCAGACCTGCCGACCTTTGGGGAGGTTTGGGCGCCTCCCCAAACCTCGGCAGGTCTCCGTTCCTCCTGCCGACCTTTGGGGAGGTTTGGGCGCCTCCCCAAACCTCCCCAAACCTCGGCAGGTCTCCGTTCCTCCTGCCGACCTTTGGGGAGGTTTGGGCGCCTCCCCAAACCTCTGCAGGTCTCCGTTCCTGTTTGGGGAGGTTTGGGCGCCTCCCCAAACCTCCCCAAACCTCCCCAAACCTCGGCAGGTCTCCGTTCCTCCGCGCAGACCTGCCGAGGTTTGGGGAGGTTTGGGGAGGCGCCCAAACCTCCCCAAAGGTCGGCAGGAAGAACGGAGACCTGCCGAGGTTTGGGGAGGTTTGGGGAGGCGCCCAAACCTCCCCAAAGGTCGGCAGGTCTGCGCGGAGGAACGGAGACCTGCCGAGGTTTGGGGAGGTTTGGGGAGGCGCCCAAACCTCCCCAAACAGGAACGGAGACCTGCCGAGGTTTGGGGAGGTTTGGGGAGGCGCCCAAACCTCCCCAAACGTCGGCAGGTCTGCGCGGAGGAACGGAGACCTGCCGAGGTTTGGGGAGGTTTGGGGAGGCGCCCAAACCTCCCCAAACAGGAACGGAGACCTGCCGAGGTTTGGGGACGTTTGGGGAGGCGCCCAAACCTCCCCAAAGGTCGGCAGGTCTGCGCGGAGGAACGGAGACCTGCCGAGGTTTGGGGAGGTTTGGGGAGGCGCCCAAACCTCCCCAAACAGGAACGGAGACCTGCCGAGGTTTGGGGAGGTTTGGGGAGGCGCCCAAACCTCCCCAAACAGGAACGGAGACCTGCCGAGGTTTGGGGACGTTTGGGGAGGCGCCCAAACCTCCCCAAAGGTCGGCAGGTCTGCGCGGAGGAACGGAGACCTGCCGAGGTTTGGGGAGGTTTGGGGAGGCGCCCAAACCTCCCCAAACAGGAACGGAGACCTGGGGAGGTTTGGGGAGGCGCCCAAACCTTCCCAAACGTCGGCAGGTCTGCGCGGAGGAACGGAGACCTGCCGAGGTTTGGGGAGGCGCCCAAACCTCCCCAAAGGTCGGCAGGAGGAACGGAGACCTGCCGAGGTTTGGGGAGGTTTGGGGAGGCGCCCAAACCTCCCCAAAGGTCGGCAGGAGGAACAGAGACCTGCCGAGGTTTGGGGAGGTTTGGGGAGGCGCCCAAACCTCCCCAAAGGTCGGCAGGAGGAACGGAGACCTGCCGAGGTTTGGGGAGGTTTGGGGAGGCGCCCAAACCTCCCCAAACGTCGGCAGGTCTGCGCGGAGGAACGGAGACCTGCCGAGGTTTGGGGAGGCGCCCAAACCTCCCCAAACGTCGGCAAGTCTCCGTTCCTCCGCGCCCTGCCTGCCTGCTTCTTTCCGCTGCGGAAAGAAGCAGGCAGGCAAGGCGCGGAGTTTGGGGAGGTGCGCGCGCACCTCCCCAAACCTCCCCAAACTTCGGCAGGTCTCGGACGGCGGTGGCTTGGGAGAGGTGCGGGCGATCCCGGAAGCACCAAAGCCTCGGCCGCGCACAAGTCCTCGGTAAGTTTTTTTGTTGACTGGAGTATAAGCCGAAGTGGAATTTTTCAGCCCAAAAAGTGGGCTGAAAAATTCGGCTTATACTCAAGTATATACGGTAAATGTTTTTGCTAGTTTTTTTTTTTAAACACAAGTAGAAATTAGATGAGCTTAATATTATCATATTAAATCAAGGGTGTCGGGGGGGGAGAATAGCAGAATTTGCCTGCTTTTTATTATAGCCGAATTTAATGAATACAAATTAAGGGAGAAAAAGCATATACACAAGTTATTTTAAATTGATATCTTGTGTTCATATTTCCCCCCCCCTAGAAACCAACAAGTTCCCTAATTGCCAGTTTTACAAAGAGCTTAGAATTCAGTTCCCCAAATTCTTAGGTACCTTGGAAGATTACTTTAGTAAATCTAATCAATGTCATCCACAGTTCTGGAGAATGCATAATAATACGGAGTTGAATTATAAATTATAAATACCTCAAGTAATTTCTTTCTTTTTTGAGCATCAGTTACACTAATTGCCAGTTATTTATTGATCTATCTATCAAAATGTTTAAACTACCCAAAAGTTAAAGTTTTCTGGGCAGTTTGTAGTGAGACACACTAAAAAAAAATACAAATCAAAGATATAGAAATGCAAAATAAAAATAGCCACACAAAGGAGGCAGCTGCAAGTCATTCAAAGCTTTCAAGGATGTGAATAAAAATGCAATTAAATATAATTAAAAACCAGCTTAAAAATTGGGAAAATAGAACAATCTCTACTTGATACTAAAATAATGCTAGCATGGCCTCAAGCTGAGTCTGTCTGGGAAAGGAATTCTCTAAATGGATTGTTGTTAGTTGTGAAGTCGTGTCCGACCCATCGCGACCCCATGGACAACGTTCCTCCAGGCCTTCCTGTCCTCTACCATCTTCTGGAGTTCATATAGGCTCACCCCTACTGCTTCAGTGACTCCATCCAGCCACCTTATTCTCTGTTGTCCCCTTCTTCTATTGCCCTCAATCTTTCCCAGCATTAGGCTCTTCTCCAGTGAGTCCTTCCTTCTCATTAGGTGGATTACCATAATAGAAAAAGCACTCTTACTTATAGAGACTTTGCCTTTGGTGCAATGATCTGGAGGAAGGTCTCATTAGAATATTTTAGGTACATAGGTACATACAAGAGAAATAGACAACATGATCCTAAGGCAAGAAAGGTGGGCAAAGTTTACTTAACAAAAGTGTCTCATTTGGCAACAGAAATTTTAGTCTCAAGTGTGATCATAAGTCGAGGACTCCCTGTATTTGAATTTTCAGAGAGAGAGGGAAAAAAACTAAAAATGAAAAGAACAGTATGGATTTCTAATTTATAGGGAAAGTCTTTTATTACTGTACCATATCCAATCCTTCCTAAAAATTGCTGTGCAATTGATGCTTTTCCCCAAGAGAATTTGTTTGGTAGAAACACCATGGGCACATCATGGTCATATTGTATTCATGACCTCCATTTCTACACAAATATTGGAGCCATTAAAAAGAAAGATGGCCCAGTGGGACAAGATTTATCAGCAGAGTTCACTTGCTGCCGTAAAGAATGTCCTCTATTAATGACAACAGCTGTTGACTTAATAACCCAAGGAAAGAGCATTACATTATTTCATGTTTCCAACAAACAGATGGGAAAGAATTGCAGGAGTGTTAAAACATATGGGAGAAGCACGCCGAAATCCATCAGCCTCCCTGGAGCAGTTAAGAATCTTAATATCATCACTGGCAGATTGGTATTAGTAAGTTTATTCTCAGTTTCGCTTGGAGTATTTCTATTGTTGAAAGCACTTAACTGAGGAAAGGGGGAAAAAATTCATATCTCAGTAAAACTTAGGAAGACTTAAACTGTCAGCCCTTCAAGATAGATCAGACTGAAAACCCAATGTCATGTAGGCTATGGTGGGATTCAAATATGTGACCAACCGGTTCTCTGTGTGGATGCCGCTTCCGGAAGTCCATTCTGGGCCTGGGCAACAAAAAATAAGCTAGCGGTTGTGCCGAAGTGGTGTGAACTGGCTGAATCCCACTACTGTATGTAGGTCACTACTACCGCTTTCATTGTAAAGCTACAGTAAAGTAACAGGTTCTTGCAACTGTGGAGTCTTTGATGTTGCCTGAGCTTCATTGTTTGCTTGCAGGCATTTCATTACCTAACTAGGTAACATCATCAGTGCTGGCGAGTGTGGGGTTTGCTCTCTGTTTATATAGAGTAGCTTGCTCTGCCAATGCAGTCAGATGTGGTTTTCTCTTTGGTCTATGTCCATGGAGATTCTCAGTCATCTAGGTCATAGTCGTCTCCAAAATGTTTTTTTTTTTCTTTTCAAAAAGTCAAATGGACTGGTGTGTTTTTTTTCCTTGAGGAAGAAAAAGATGTTTCACTTCTCATCCAAGAAGCTTCATCAGTTGTGACTGGATTGTGAGGGGGTGGGTGGGATGGAAGGAACTTCAACTTGAAGTTGAAGAACTTCTCCTCAGCAGTTCCTTGATTAGGGTATTGTTTATTGCTGGTTTGTTTGTCTGGTGGTCAATCTCTGGGTGTTGGCTTCTGGAGGGGTTCTGTTTTTTTTGTTATCTTCTTAGGTTTTTTTTATTGTCTCTTTTGATTGGTACATCAAAAAATAGTTTTTCCTCTATGGATGGATGGCTGATTTGTCTGAATGCCAATGTTTGCAATAGCCTGTTGTCTGTTTCTGAGATGTTTTGATGTCAGGCAGTTTTTGATAAGGTTGTGTGGATATCCATTTTGTCGGAAGATGTATAGTCAGTCAGTTTTCTTTTTTTTCCCCCTGGTATTTCTGGGTTGCTGCAATGCATTAATACTTGTCTGAATATAATTTTTTATACAGCTCCTCTTGGGGGAGGTTGGGCTGTTACTTTGGTAATGGAACATTTGGTTTGTGTGGGTTGCTTTCCGATAGACTTGCATTTCTAATTTGCTGTTGTTTCCTCTGCTGATGTAATGGCATGTGAAAATGACCTTGAGCAGCTAAGCCCAGAGAGGCTGCCTAGAGAACAGCCAGATAAGAGACAGCATAGCCTGCAGCTGGTTAGTGAGTGGGCCAAGAAGCTGAGAAGGGACCCTCCTTAATTTCTTAGGTGTAAAGGAGATGGGAGAATTGTACTTTCAAACTTGTAAGACTCTGTTAATGTAAGCTTACAATAAAGTAGAATAAGTTAACCGGGTTTTCTATCTGGTCTACGTGGTAAGAATGGTCAGTGATGACTGGGGATAAAAGGTGCTGGATGTAGACATAGACATAGACATAGACATAGACATAGACATAGACATAGACATAGACATAGACATAGACATAGACATAGATATAGATATAGATAGTGATGGGATTCAGCTGGTTCACACCACTTTGGCAGAACCGGTAGCTAATTTCTTGTTATCCAGGCCCAGAATGGACTTCTGTAAGTGGCATCCACACAGAGAACCAATTGTTCACATATTTGAATCCCAACACTGGATATAGATATAGATATAGATATAGATAGATATAGATATAGATATAGATATAGATATAGATATAGATATAGATATAGATATAGATATAGATATAGATATAGATATAGATATAGATATAGATATAGATATAGATATAGATATAGATATAGATATAGATACTTTATTCTATGACTGAGTCTCAGATGTGTACCATATACTTTGTGCTGAACAATAGGAAGCATATCCAAGCTAAGTAACCTGCTCTAGTTTTGATTCAATGGGCAGTCTTATAATCTTGACACTCCCTTCATTTTTCCCCCTTAGGAAAAAAAAGAAGTGATGGAATGAACATTCTTTCTTTTGATGGATGACTCGCTGTCATTTTCTTCCCCATAATCTCTTTCTTTTTTTAATCAGATGTAGGCCCAAATCTTCTAATGGACGCATGGAAGGCTGACAGCCAAACCTACAAGAGCATACTTTATACCAACATGTAGTAATGAGTGGAATAATGAATGGGTTCCCAGATTCTGTCAGACATACACACAAGCTTAGAACAATGCAACCTGCACAAGGCAAAAGCTACATAATTGGCCATGAGCCTTGATTAATTACTCTGAGGCAATAACTTTTCATGTTATTGACATTTTTTCCCAGCAGCTATTTTTTTCCTTTTTTTTTACATTCCTTAATTACAACAAAAAGAAGGGAGACATATTTGACTTATAGATCCTGAGATGGAATGCACTGGATTGTAAAAAGAACAACAATCTGTCTTGGAGTAAATAAAGGCTGCCTTCTTTTCTGCAACTCCGATCAACAAGCAGAAGCTTAGAAAAGGTGATTCTACTTGGCAAGGTGATAGAAGAAGGGGAAGGTGGATTGAATTAAAAAGTGTAAAGGAAGACCCACTAATTGTTACTAGAGACAGATTAAAACTGTGAGTTTCTATCCAAGCAGTCACCAGGATTGAAGGCATTGACGGCATTTAACTAATTCATTGCTTTCAAGTTTCTTGAACGTCTGATAGATCCATGTATACATTCATGTTCTGTAAAGCACCCGAGAGAAGACTTTTCTTAGAAGGATTGCATATAAAATTGAAAGGATCTTGACCATTTTAGTTTATATCTTCATCAGGACTGAGGATGCCAGTGCCTTGAAATATAAGGGAAAGCTAAATGACTTAGTTCTCCCTACTCTGCATTTTCATCTGATACCAATACAAGAGAATGTTTGTTAGAAGACCTTTTGCTTCTCACCTAAGAAGCTTCTTCAGCTCTGAGTGGATGGTGGGGATGGAAGGATTTTTATTTGTTCAGGGTTGAATTGTGGAGCTCTTGGTGCTCTCGGGACTTGGTTGTTTTCTTGCAGACATTTCATTGCCAAACTAGATAACATCATCAGTACTAACTTGTATCTGATACTGATGGGGAGGGCATGTTTTGTAGGTATTCATACAGGAAAAAATAGTTGTTCCTTGGCTGAGGTTTGCCTACACAATTCCTCCCCCCCCATTTGTGCGCTGTCTGAAGCATTTGACACCCATAATTAAGGACTACAGGGTTGTTAAAGAGAGTTTATGTGGTACCAATAGAAGAGAATATTTGTAACTCAGGACTGAACTGTGGGGTCCGAACACTGATTATGTTACCTAGTTGGGTAATGAAATGTCTGCAAGAAAACAACCAAACTCAAAGACTCAGGGACTCCATATTTTAATTTGGAGAGAGAGAAGAGAGAAGCAACCTAGAACTAAGGAGAAATTTCCTGACAGTTAGAACAATTAATCAGTGGAACAACCTGCCTCCGGAAGCTGTGAATGCTCCAACACTGGAAGTTATTAAGAAGAGACTGTCGGGGCATGCTGACTTCCGGTGTGGTGTTGGTTCACAATAATGCTCACATGCCTACCGCTAGACGCATCCAAGAACTTTTGAAGCAATTCCTTGCGATGTTTTGGATCATCACCCCCCCATAGCCCAGATTTGGTGCTGAGCAACTACTACTAAAGAATTTCAAACCTTGTAAGACATTATGACAAGTGCCTCAATCTGAATGGCGATTATGTAAAAAAGTATTGTAATGTTGTCATTTTTAATGTGTATAATAAAAGATCTGTATGCGCGAGTATCTGTCATTGATAACCAAACGGAGGTTTGTTTCTGAATTTCCCTCGTATTTCCTCTTCATTGTAAAGAATAATATTCAAACCCTGAGCTGCAAGCAAGGCAAACCATCTTTCTATGCCTCTTAGGACCCACAATAAGCTGCTGCTTTTGATTCCACACTGTGCCAACGTTTGCAAACTGAGAAAATATTCAGGGCTTCATTAAACATCTTTTAAAGTATGTAAATGCATGTTTTAAAGCCTAGGAGCCCGGGCATGTTTGCAAATGAAAAATGCAATCAATCATTAATATTGAAATAAAATCATATTTTGGTTGAATGTCTCATAAACATCTTTCCTTCTCTGATCTTCATGAGCAACATTAAAAGCCTTCTGGCTCATAAGGTTGAATCTTTTATTCCCTTTCAGCTTTTTATAATTTTTCAGTCAGCTAACAGCCTAAAAGTAAACAGGGGCTGTGTAATGTTTCACAGGGGCTTCAGCAACGTTTTGAGTGCAGCAGTGCCAAACTTTCATAGTTAGAAAGCCCATTCTAATATTCAGTTGAAATCTGTCTTTTGGTAACTTTAATCTTTTCTCCTATCTGCCTTGTCCTCTGGAAATGTTGCTTAATGTATATTCATTTGCAAAAATTAAATAAATAAATCCTGTCTCTAATACAATTTATGTATATCATTTTTCAGGAAAGTACATCTTTATACATGCCCATTTTCCTAATGTACATATTGGACCCTCAAAGGCAGGAAATGTATTAAAAGTATTAAATGTCACATTTGAACATTGTTTCAGTAGCACAAAAAAAAAAAAATAGGAACTTTGAAATGTTCCTGAACCCTTTGGCCAATCTTTGGTCATGTCTCTGTCTAGATTTTGTTTACGTTAGCTTGATTACTGTTCTGCCCCATATTTCCTAGCACTAACATCTGAGGGGGGTGTCAAAGCATGCAACATAGTCGTCCTGGCAGTATAATCAAAGCCCCACCTTTTTGTTTGACATCAATTCATGTACAAAATGAACAGGGTATGGATCATGCTGCTACAACCACCATATTGATGGTTTGGCCTACAGCCAGTTTAGTCTATGGTTAAGGCACCAAGTAGAAACCAAAACATCATGACTTTAGTCCCACCTTAGGTATGAAAGCCAGGTGGGTGACTTTGGCCAATCACCAGGAGACTGCGAGTTCTAGTCACACCTTAGGCCTGAAAGCCACCTGAGTGGCTTTGGGTCAGTCCCTCTTTCTCAGCCCAACCCACTTCACAGGGTTGCTATTGTGGAGAAAATAGCAGGAGGAAAGAGTATTAGGTATGTTTGCTACCTTGAATTATTTCTAAAAATATTAAAGGTGAGATATAAATAAATAAGTAAAAATAAAATAAAAAATCCTATTTTGAGTCCCCACCAGTATATGCCAAGGATTTCTACCTGATTTCAATCAATATGATACTCTATGGAAGCCAAAGTTGGACTTTGAAGAAGCAGGATAGGAAGCGTATTGACCATTTTGAAGGTTGGTGATGGAGAATACTACTCTGGACACATTATATGAAGATCAGGAGAAGACTCTGATGCTAGGAATAGTGGAAGGATGGAGAAGAGGATGATTAGCAGAAAGATCAATGGATTCAGTGACAGTGATGAAAGAAGCACTATTGGAAGAGTTGAAGAGCCAGATTAGGGACAAATCATCATGAAGAAAATCTGTCTACATGTTCACTAAGAGTTGAAAATAGCAATAGCACTTAGACTTATATACCACTTCACAGTGCTTTACAGCCCTTTCTAAGTGGTTTACACAGCATATTGCCCCCCAACAATCTGGGTCCTCATTTTACCAGCCTCGGAAGGATGGAAGGCTGAGTCAACCTTGAGCCGGTCAGGATCGAACTTCTGGTATGGGGCAGACTCAGCCTGCAATACTGCATTCTAACCACTGCGCCACCACGGCTCTCCTACAAAATCACTTGATGGTACATAATCAATTTTGACAAGTTATAAATCTCTAAATTGGCTTATATAAATACGTTCTTTTTCAAAACAGCCCTCCTGCAGCTGGGGAAAACAAAACAAATATAACTTTCCCCTAGCATGCTAATTTTCTCCTTCAAGGGATTCCTTTATAAATTCTTTAATGTGTGAACAAATATACCTCATTCTAGGCCTACTTTGAATATTTTTAACTGTGAATTTTGGCCATTTTTTTTCTGTTGAATCATGCCCAATTCTCAGAGACTGTCTGGACAAGTCCCTGAAGTTTTCTTGGCAAGGCTTTTCAGAAGCGGTTTGCCATTGTCTGCTTCCCAGGGCTGAGAGAAAGTGACTGGCCCAATGCGACTGGCTTTATGCCTTTAGGCAGGACTTGAAATCATAGTTTCCTGGTTTCTAGCATCGTATGTCAACCACTACACCAAACAGGCTCTCAATTTTGGCCATACTGTATTAAAAACATTTGCAAATATTATAAGTGTTACTTGAATTCTAAATATAATTTCCAAAAACTCGAATACTTGATTTCAAAATAACCTTTCCAAGTTAAGGAGCTAGAATTACAGGCTAGAATCACATATTCTCCAAGATGTTAGTAATAAGAGCCATTTTTCTCTCAGAATTTTAAAAAATGTCATATTTCTTACAAAGGACTCACAATCACAAAAGATTCCTTTGAACATAGCCTTTTTAAAATATCCATCTACTTCCCAGGGGTTAAACAGTTGCTATGAAGCAATCTTTGAAGAGGACGTGAGAGGTATTCAATAATGGGTTTTGCCCAGTTTGTATCCATTTGCCTCACAAAGAAAAGTGAAAAGGCCAACTACCATTTTTAAAAGACATTTCCAAATTCCCCCCTTTTAAAAGAGGCTTTAATGTCTTTGAATCCTTTCCTGGAGTTTGTGAAAGAATCCAAGTAAAATAGAGATAAAATTTGAAACAGAAACTTTGTTGCAGCTACAAGTGAAGTTGTGATTCAATAATCAAGGAGATTTGCTTTTAAAAAAACCAAAAAGGGGGCCAGACATAGAAATTCTGCTTAAAAATGTGCCATAAAGAAAAGTGCACCAGTAATACTAAAAAGTCTGGCTGTGATAGTTTTGTAAAACTTCACATTATTATAACCCAATCTCTCCTTGACTAGCATTCCTTCAGGTATAAAAAGAAATATTTTGTTTGATCAGTTTTTCCAACTCTAGGGGGCAGTGTTCATCTCTGTTTTCTACCAGAGGAAGCCAGCATTGTTTGAAGATACATCCATGGTCACGTGGCCATCATGACTGTTCATGGAACACTATTACCGTCCCACAAAAGTCTTACCTATTTATCTACTTGCATTTGCATGTTTTGAAATTGCTCATTTGGCAGGAGTTGGTACAGGAACGAGAGCTCACCCTGTCATGTGGTGCTTGGGTCTTGAACTGTTACCCTTCCAGTAAACAAGCCCAGTGTGTTAACCACTAAGCGACCATGCCCCCTTTCCTTCAGATACCTTCTATTACAAATCCTATCATCTTTGACAATCGTGATCTTGACCAATCATGGTATATGGGCTAAGTGAGTATTGTGTTCTGAAGTGTTTGGAGTGACCCAAACTGGGAAGATTGATAGATCTTCATTCTACTTTCTGGAAGATTGAAGGCAACTAGAACCTCAATTAAGGATTGATGAAAGATTGATCATTCTTGGAGGAATGTTCTAAGAACATCTTCCAGAATGTTCCTGAATGTTTTGGAAGAAAGAAGAAGGAAGCAGGTGATAGGGCAGCACTCTTCAAATATGTGAAGGACAAGCCCCCCCAAAAGAAGGCCAAAGCAGACTGAGATTTCATATTTCCAAAAAGATTATACATAGAAAAATGCTCAATTCTTCATCCTTGGAGTTCAGAACAAGGAAGAATCAGTTTTAAATTGTAGGAAGGCACCTTCTAATTGGATGTTTGGAAGGAAAAAGAATCCTAGCTGGAAAGGCAGTTTGACAATAGAATTGATCATCCATCAAGATGGAAGGTTTCAATTCAGCCAGTGTTTTCACATGACACCTGGATAACCATTTGTAAAGAAGCTTTAATTTGGATTCTTGCATTGAGCAGAAGATTGGGCTTAATGGCTGGAATCATTCTTTCAGTCTCTATGATTCTTTAAAGGTCCACTTCCCCTCATTCTGTTCCCCAAGAAGAGTCAGAGGTGTTGAAACTTATTTCCATGCAGAAGATTCCAGGTTCAACTTCTGGCATCTCCAAGCAAGATCAGAAAATATGATTGTCTGAAATTCGGTAGAGCCATCATAAGTCAATACAAGAGAGTTAGAAAATTAACCTGTTCTAACATAAGGCAGATTATGAACAGGAAATGATACAGTCACTGACCCATTATTTTTAGCTATTGATAAACTTTTCAGTATGCAGATTGAATTGTTGTTATTGTTGTTGTTGTTAGTTGTGAAGTCGTGTCCGACCCATGCGACCCCATGGACAATGTTCCTCCAGGCCTTCCTGTCCTCTACCAACTTCTGGAGTCCATTTAGGCTCTCACTTACTGCTTCAGTGACTCCATCCAGCCACCTCATTCTCTGTCGTCTCCTTCTTCTCTTGCCCTCAACCTTTCCCAGCATTAGGCTCTTCTCCAGTGAGTCCTCATTAGGTGGCCAAAGTATTTCAGTTTCAACTTCAGGATCTGGCCTTCTAAAGAGCAGTCAGGGTTGATCTCCTCTAGGACTGACCGGTTTGAACGCCTTGCAGTTCAAGGAACTTGCAGGAGTCTTCTCCAGCACCATAGTTCAAAAGCTTCAATTCTTTGGCGCTCAGCCTTTCTTATGGTCAGATTAAATATCCAACCTCATATGGAGTTTTGAAGAAATCATGCCTGCTTGTTATCCCAAAGGTGATTTTTCACGAGGCAACTGGACTTTCTTTTTTTCTCTTAGAAGACATTTTGCTTCTGATCCAAGAAGCTTCTTCCACTCTGACTGGATGGTAGGGAATGGAAGGATTTATATTACTTACAGACAGCTGGTCATTTGCATTCTTTTAGTGAGTCATTGATGCCACCTGGAGACTTATCTGTGTCATCAGGGTCACCTAAGTAGTGCAAATGGGTGTGGAGCCTTCTTGGAACTGTTGAAAGGACTGTGTTGTAGACTGACGACAGATGAGGTCACTTCTCTCAACAGAGGGGGAAGTCCTTAAATCCTTCCATTCCCCACCATCCAGTCAGAGCTGAAGAAGCTTCTTGGATGAGAAGCAAAATGTCTTTTAAGAGAAAAAAGAAAGTCCAGTTGCCTCATGAAAAAGCACCTTTGGGAAAACCATGACCTGGATAACAGGATCTCCATAGACATGCCTGCTTGTTCATTTAAGAAAGCAGTTCAGCTCAAGTAGATGCAATGTATGTACGACCTCTGTCTTATTAAAAAAAAGCATAAATTTATGTGGACCATTACTAGATAGTTCATTGGTTTATTTTTTAATCATTCTGCAGAAGAACAGAGGATGGATACACACATGGGTGCCTTCCTCTCTTTCATTGGAAGGGGTTCTCTCACTCTTACTTGAGAAATTAGAGCAGGGATCTTCAAACTTGGCCCTTTTATGAATTGTGGACTTCAACTCCCAGAATGCCTCAACCAGCATGCTGGCTGAGGAATTCTGGGAGTTGAAGTCCACAAGTCATAAAAGGGCCAAGTTTGAAGACCCCTGGATTAGAGAGATAGAGACATAGAGACATAGGGATATATAAAAGGGGGGGGGGGGGAGAGAGAGAGAGAGAGAGAGAGAGAGAGAGAGAGAGAGAGAGAGAGAGAGAGAGAACCATACATATCTAAATACCCACACACATCTAAACACTCACACACATACATTCCTAAATCAATATTAATATTTTTAAGGCAATTCACCTATAATTAATATGTCACTGAATCAATGACATGTATCATTCTGTCTGAGCCCACACTGGAATAATTTGGTTATATAAACAGATGGTATTCTTGGCCAAAAAGAAGGCAAAAATTGGAAATGGCTTTTGCAGAGCTTAAGAATGGCTTTTTATAAAGACTGCTCTCAAGGGCTGGCCATCCTATTCTTGCTTTCCTGAAATAATTTGGTTTGGTTTGGTTTGGTTTTGATTGGAGCGGAAAAAGCAATTGAAGCTGTTCCAGCTACGGTAGAACTCTTATGTCATTCCATGAGCTGTATAGCCAAGTTCAGTAAAATATGAACCATCGAGGAGAAATGATATCAATGATACTTTGGGGTCCAAAATGTCAAGATGGCAGCTGCAAATAAGATCAAAGTCTTCCCCTCCCCTCTTCCTCCCCTTCCTCAGGAAACAGTAATGGCCAACATTTTGACTTTTCTTTTAACCCCTGTCTCATCGATATGCCAACTTGGCAAGAGAACTGTAAAGGTAAAGGTTCCCCCGCACATGTCTGCTAGTCATTTCCAACTCTAGGGGCCGATGCTCATCTCCGTTTCAAAGCGGAAGAGCCAGCGCTTGTCCGAGGACGTCTCCTTGGTCATGTGACCAGCATAACTACATGCCAAAGGCGCACGGAACGCTGTTACCTTCCCACCGGAGTGGTCCCTATTTTTCTACTTGCATTTTTTACGTGCTTTCGAACTGCTGGGTTGGCAGAAGCTGGGGCGAGTAACAGGCGCTCACTCTGTTACGCGGCACTCGGGATTCGACCTGCCAAACTGCTGACCTTCTGATCGACAAGCTCAGCGTCCTAACCCACTGAGCCACCGCGTCCCTTCCAAGAGAACTGTGTTCAACCTTAATTCATTATTCTTGACTGCCAGCATTGGGTTGGCATAACTGGCAGAAACTGGTCACCTTTTTTTTTCTACAAAATTTATTGTGCAAACCATAAAGAGGAAGGTGAGCAGGAAGTCTCTGCAAGGCAAACTCTTAGGATTTTTCACCACCCAGAATCACTTGCTTGAGATGGGCAACTGTAGGAATTAAATAAATAAATAAACTCATCACATTTCCCCCATCACAATTCCTTTAATTCTACTCATAGATGAAACAGCACACTGTTTAGCCTTGATAGGAGTCTGAAAACTTAAAACTCAAAATGCCTCAATCAAGTGTGACATGCGGAGAATCATCTTGAGATGAGGATGTAAGCAGAAAATGTGGCATGTCCCAAAGTAGGAGTGTGTGGTTGTTATTCAGTCACTAAGTCACATCGGACTCCCCATGACCCCAGGAACCACAGCATGCCAGCTAACCTCCCTTTCCTCCACTGTCTCCTGGAGTTTGCCCAAATTCATGTTTATTGTGTTGATGACACTATCTAATTATCTCATCCTCTGCTGTCCCCTTCTCCTTTTGCTTTCAATCTTTCCCAACATCAGGCTTTTTCCCCCCAATACCTCTTCTCATTAGGTGGCCAAAGAACAATATTTGAGCTCCATCTTCTGGAGTGTCTGTGTCTGTCCTTCCAAAGGACCATCAAGGTTTATTTCCTTTAGGAGGGAGTGTGTAGAGGCTGGGCAAAATAAAATAAAATAAGCCAAAGACAACTATTTTAAAAAAATAAAAATAAATCAAGAAATCCTCAATCAGGATGCTCTCATATTATGTATAGTTTTCACTGTTATTATCTAACTTTATCTATTAAAATTAAGCCAAAATTCTTCTGAACCAGTTCTCCATTTTCTGTCATCAACTGGAGTCTTTGGAAAGATGAGAACATTGCCATTAAAAGGGAAACATAGATCAAGGTCAAAATATTTCTGTAGTTTAAGTTGCAATAAAATTTATCCACAAATCTTCACTCTTTGCACACAGCATGCTGTCCATCTGTTAACTTCATTGCTTTTTAAAAGGGCTACCATTGAAACCCACAGAATAAACTGCATTATGGGTAACATTGGGCATCAAACAAAAAACAGACTCCAAACCTCCCATCAAATCCCATTTTCAAGCTATCTAATTATTATTTAATAAGAGTTGGTACCTTAATTTGATTTTTTCCCCATTTCTTTGCCAATGTTTATTACTCAATCCCCCTTCGTATCATTTTCCTTAAGCTGATAAGCCATTATCATTGCCTTGAGACTTTGTCAGAAAAATAGTGTGCAAATTAAAAAGAAGAAAAAGAAGAAAAACGTGTGGAGAAAAATTGACACACCATTAACCAAACAGTTTTTTTTTTGGCAATCAAATAATAATTCCATAACATTTTACAAATACAGCCCACTGCTTCCCAGTCTTTTTATTCAACAGGCAGATCAATAAAAGACTAATGCAACAGTTTTTATTGAATGGGCCACCGGATGCAGTTTCCAATCTCTTCCTCACATCGCCTGAAGTAAAACCACTTGGAGACATTTTGTTGAATAAAATTGGACATTTAATTATTCAGGAGGAGGCATGGAATATCCTGGTGAGAAGCCCTCATGAGCTTTTTTAGACTACAGTTTTATTTTATTTATTTATCAGGTTTATACAGCTGCTAATCTGATGGATGTGACTTTGGGAAGCATGCAATAAACAATCAGTTAAAAAATAAATAAAACAAGAGTTAAAATCAAATAAACAGAAATGAATAAAACTGTGGGCTATAAGACCAGCATCCTACACAGAGAATAACACTGAAGGAGATGTGTGATGATTAAGAAAATACGCATACACACATACACAGACACACAGACACACACACACACACACACACATATACATATCGTGTTTTCCCCAAAATAAGACCCAACCAGAAAAAATAAACCCTAACATGATTTTTCAGGATGCTCGTAATGACAAACGAATCAAACAAATTTTCCCACTATTCCTAACTTTAAACAAGGTCTATAGGACACCTGGTAAACTATGGAAAACTGATAAATGTGTCAAAAGATGAGAATTGCTTTCTCTATTTTTTAAAATAACACACCTCTGTATGCTTCTAAAATACCTATTTGAGTGGTGAGTCTCTCTGGATGGTTTCCAAGAAAGTTAGGAAAATAAAATACGTAATAAAAGTGTATAAAATAAAATCTTTCCCAATATACTTCTAAGTATGTTATTTCTATTGCAATTTTCTTGCGCTGGGATTTTTTTTCTGTCTTCATTTCTAGATTTAGGAGACTTATGAGAAGGAAATTGTTCTGCGTTCCAAATTTTATTAGTAAATCAAAATACGAAATACAAAGGAAAAAAATAAAATAGTGGGAAAGTAGGAGAGGAAAAAGGGAAAGAGGAAAAAGTGTAGGGGAAAGGGGACAAAAGAAGGAATTGACTTCTCTTTTTAGTGCAGTAGAATAAGATAATAACATACAGCCTCAAAGTTTTACTTTTATATAATAATATACAATAGCCATTTCTAATTTTAATTTTAATTTTAACTGGGGTTTTATTTGTTCAGGGACGGATATAATTTTTTTAACTGTTTTTAACTTTTGTATTTTTTGTTTTAATCACCCTGTAAACCGCCCTGAGTTCTTCGGGAAAGGGCGGTATATAAATATAATAAAATAAATATAAAAACCCTATCTGATCAGCAAAACCCAAAGACAAAGTTTCATTTTTTTTCCTACCTGAAGCAATAAGTCCAGAAGCAGTTTCCAACTGGGGAAAAAAAACCTTAGCAGCATTCTTTTATTTGATTAGGGCAGTCAATTTCGCCATCTCTGCTAATTCCATTAATTTTTTCCAGCCGGTCATTCTTTGTGGGAATTAAAGTATCTTGCCATTCTTGTGCATAGAGCATTCTTGCTGCTGTCAGCAAGAAGGAAGTTATGGCTGACCTCGTCTTTATTTTAGCAACTCTTAAAACGTGAAAAATAATCTTAGACAACAATAGCAAAAAAACAAACAAACAAAAAGGGGTCTGGAGTCTAAGCCATAGGCTGAACAACTGAGGAAACTAAGCATGTCTAATCTAATGAAGGTAAGGAAAAGGGGTGATATGATGATAACTTTATTGTCACTTTGAATGTACACCAATCGGCATACATCAAAATGAAATTTCGTTGCATACAGCTCTCAAAGGGTCACCACCTCCGATATATACTTCTTGTTCGTGGCCCGCTCAAATTTCACATTGTCCATTTTAGTCTCTAGGGTGTGAACGATGGCAAACAGGACAGATGGAAATGGGGCTCCATGTGGATTAGCCCTCAAGTTAGCTTGTATTCTGACAACCTCACCTTCTTTCCTTTTTCTGATGCTCACTCTTCCACCCTTTCCTTAAAGAGGCCTTGCTTCTTTTCGCCCCTGGAGCACGCTGCTGCCACCGCCACCAACTCCTCCAAAAGCCTCTCTCTCTCTTCCTCTGGGCCTGCCGACAGCCTCATCCAGTTCCTTCACTCCATAAGCTCCAGGTCCTCTCTGCCTCCTCTGGAAACAGCCCTGATTTGCAATACAATCCAGCAGTCAGATCTTGCTGCTGGTAGAACAAATTCAAACAGCGTCTTCCAATACTTGAGAAGAGGAGGTTGGTTTATTCTCCAAAGCACCATAGAGCAGGATAAGAAGCAATGGGTGGAAATTTGTCAGAGATCCAATCTGGAACTAAGAGGAATTTTCTGACAGTGAGAAAGAACAGTTAAACAATGGAATAGCTTGTCTCCCAGAATTGTGGGTGCTCCATCACAAGAGGTTTAGACTGGACAGCCATTTAACTGGGATGGTAAAAGGCCTGATGTCTTGAGCAGGGTTTGGACTAGAACAACTCCAAGGTTCTTTGTCCCAAAGATGCTTTTTCTCGAGACAACTGGACTGTCTTGTTTTTTCTTTTTCTTTTTGAAGACGTTTATACTCCTTGGAGAAAGCTGGTCATTTGCATTCTTTGGCAAAAGAATGCAAATGACCATTCTTTGGCAAAAGAATGCAAATGACCAGCTGTCTTGCAAGGAGTATGAATCCTTCTCTTCCCCCCACCATCTAGTCACAGCTGAAGAAGCTTCTTGGATGAGAAGCAAAACATCTTCAAAGAGAAACAAGAAAGTCCAGTTGTCTCATGAAAAAGCATCTTTGGGATAACTATGACCTGGATGACTGAGGATCTCCATAGACACCCAATGTCCCTTCCAACCCTATTATTCTGTGTTCTACGCTGTACCTCACTTGGCAGGTGACACTGTCTGGATGACCTTGTCTGAGTCTCAAAAACCTTCTGAAGTGTAATCTAGTTGGGAAGTTCAAACAAAACCAAACCATCACCTAATCAAATAAGGACAACCTTACTTCCATACTCTGCTGATAAAACCTGCATTGTTGTGTCTGTGAAGTCACTGAGAGTCAAATTTAACTCAAAGGAGACTCTGTTACTTGGGATTTCATAGTTTCAAGTGGAAAAGGTAGAGGTAGAGAGGGAAGTGGAAATGGAAATGGAGATAGAGATAGAGAGATACTCAGAGTTAAGTCTCTTAGCATCCTTATTTCATTTTCTAAATTCCTTTATGTCAGGACACTCTTTTATCTGAAAGCAAGAACATGGTTTGATACTAACTTTTTATTTTGCCCTGTGATGAAATGCATGGACCCTTTATTAGCACCCTGCTGTTTCCTTCTTCTTCTACCTTACCTTACCTTTGTTTGCTTTAGGTTTTAAAGAACTCTAGTAGAAAGGAAGCCAAAGTGACTTTGCTTTGCACGTGACTCTATACCAGCATTTATTCTTCCCCTGGAGTATTTTGCTACGACTGAAAATCCCCTTATGATCACTGAAAGTCATAAATCCACCACTTTTTTTCTCATTGCTCATGCATGACAATTTTAATAAACAAATGGCTGCTGTCTTATCTAAATTGATACTGTAAATGACCAGATTGATCAACGTCATCCTAAATATCTTGTCTTCCCATAAATCTCGCAGCAAACATTCATTCCATTAAGGCAAAGCCATTTTTCCCCTCATTACTCACTATGGGGGAAATTAGATTTTCAGTGAAAGATTTGGCAAACATTTCTATTTCTTTGAGAAATGTTAGCTTGGTTGGTAGCAAGCCAATCTGCTTTACTGGCATATTTCCTTGAATATCCTTGCTGTAAGTTCTTTGGAGGGAAAGGAAGAGCTCGGGTGAAGGGGAAGGAAGGGCGGGTTTTCACTGCATTCTGCGAGAAAAGGGATCGTTTTGGAGACAACCACGGCTAGGATGTGCTGAAATTCATTTGTTGCTTCCCCGTGGAGTGAACTTCTGAATTTGCAGATAGCCTGTGTCAGTACTTGTCAACCTTGAAGGTTTGTGGAGGTCAGCTTCCAGAATTCCCCAGCCAGCCTTGCTGAACATGGATGAAATCCATGTTGATGTAACCAAGGTCTTGTTTACCGGTTTACAAGCTATCTGGTGCTAACCAAATACCACCAGTGACTAAAATGAAAGTTAGAGAATATTAAAGGTTTTTTTCACGGGAGAGTTGAAAAGGGCTGTGTCTTCTCCGGATACTTGTATCTCTCTCTCTCTCTCTCTCTCTCTCTCTCTCTCTCTCTCTCTCTCTCTCTCTCTCTCTCTCTCTCTCTCTCTCTCTCTCTGTGTGTGTGTGTGTGTATGTAAGAGAGAGAGAGAGAATGGCAGGTGAGTAGAGAGAGGGAGATAGCAAGAGAGAGGAGAGGGAGAGGGAGAGCAAGGCAGGGGAAGGGGAGGTGGAAGATACACACACACACACACACACACACACACACACACACACACAGAGAGAGAGAGAGAGAGAGAGAGAGAGAGAGAGAGAGAGAGAGAGAGAGAGAGAGAGAGAGAGAGAGAGGTCCCAGAATAGTTATCAGAAATTTTAGCTCCATTTGGTAATGAAATGAAAATGGCTTGAAGGCTACCCTATGAGATTGTTTGCAAGAATGTGGCATATGAAGGCAGCTTTAAGTCCCCCGTTTCATCAGAAAAAGACTTTTGTGAATTTTCAATGGATTGCTACGGGACCCAAACACACTGGGCCTTGTTGGTACTAATTTTATTATACAGCCTAACAGATTGACATTAATAAGTGCAGTTCAAATATATCCAGGGAGATCATCTGTTATGCTATCAGGTGCCAGTAGTAAAATGAGCTTCCCCATTGAAGTATGCAAATAGCTTCTGCCTTTGACAGTTAAGAAACAGATTTGCTGGCCTAATCTGCCTTTAGACAGCAAAAAAAAAAAAACACCACATTATTTATCAGGATGCTGAAAATAAGTTTGGGAGAGGAAAAGCAGACTTTTCATTTTTATTGGGAAAAATAATGGGCTTGATAATCCGGAATTGTACAAGCAGGAGAATTTTCAGGAGTAGGAGAAAAAAATGTTTGATTTACATGTGAAAGCTAGCCTTTTTTTTTTTTGCATGGTTGTTAAGTGAATCATTGCAGTTGTCATGGCTGTTAAGCGAATCTGGCTTCCCCCATTGATGTGGAAGCCAATTGGGAAGGTCACAGATGGCAATCACGTACAGGTAGTCCTCGGCTTACGACCACAATTGAGCCCAAAATTTATATTTAATTTAATTTAATTTCATTATGGGACTTATATGTCGCTCTATCTCCCGAAGGACTCAGGGCAGCTAACAACAATAAAACAATAAATACAAATATTAAAAGAGATTAAATTTACAAAGCCCCACTAAAAACCAATAAAAATTAAAAACATAATTAAAACCCCCAACGTCAGTCCAGGTCGGCCATTTGGAAAAGGTATGTCTTTAGGTCGTGACGAAAGGACCGGAGATCTGGGGCCATCCGAAGTTCTCGGGGGAGCTGATTCCAGAGGGTAGGCACCCCGACAGAGAAGGCCCTCACCCCGGGGGTTGCCAGCCAGCATTGTCTGGCTGACGGCACCCTAGGGAGACCCTCTCTGTGTGAGCGCACAGGGTGATGGGAAGTCGTTCCTGGCAGCAGACGGTCCTGTAAATATCCCAGGCCTAAGCCATGTAGGGCTTTATAGGTAAGAACCAGCACCTTGAACCTCACCCGAAGGGCAACCGGCAACCAATGCAGCCCATGCAGGAGGGGTGTAATATGGGAGTATCGGGATGCTCCCATCACAACCCGCGCGGCCGCATTCTGCACCAGCTGAAGCCTCCGGGTGGTCTTCAAGGGCAGCCCCATGTAGAGAGTGTTGCAGTAATCTATACGGGAGGTGACAAGTGCATGAGTGACCGTACGTAAGGCATCTCGGTCCAGATAGGGACGCAACTGGAGCACCAGGCAAACCTGGGCAAATGTCCCCCTGGCCATGACTCCTATATGATGTTCTAAATTGAGTTGTGCATCCAGGAGGACGCCTAAGTTGCGCGCCCTATCAATACCATAACCAAAGATGGTAAATCTTGGACAACATGAGATGCCGATACGTAGAGCCACTCGGTCTTGGCCGGGTTGAGTTGCTAAGTGAAAGATATTGCTAAGTGAAAGATTTGTAAAGTGAGTTTTGCCCCATTTTATCGCCTTTCTTGCCACAGTTGTTAAGTGAATCACTGCAGTTGTTAAGTTAGTTACATGATTGATTCTGACACCCCTATTGACTTTGCTTGTCAGAAGGTCACAAAAACTAATCACATGACTCTGGGATTCTGTAACTGTCATAAATATGAACAAGTTGTCAAGCATCTGAATTTTGATCATGTGACAATCATAAGTGTGAGAACCAGTCATGTCACTTTTTCAGTGCTTTTGGAATTTTGAAGGGTCACTAAATGAATGATTGTAATGAGTTAGGCCAGGGGTAGGCAACCTTGGCTCTTTTATGACTCATGGACTTCAACTCCCAAAATTCCTCAGCCAACTATGCTGGCACAGGAATTCTGGCAATTGAAGTCCATGAATCATAAAAGAGCCAAGGATGCCTACCCCTGCATTAGGCCATCAGGTTAAAGCCCTTGCTCAGTGAAGGGATCTGTCATGGCTTCCATTCTGCTAGCCAAACAAAATTAATAATGGGGGGAAGGAAAAGAGGATTGGAATGTAGGGAGGTAGTGGGGGGTGATGCAAATCAAGTCATGATAGCCCAAATAGCAATAGCAATAGCACTTAGACTCATATACCACTTTATAGTGCTTTACAGCCCTCTCTAAGTCAGCATTTTGCCCCCAACAATCTGGGTCCTCATTTTACCAACTTCAGAAGGATGGAAGGCTGAGTCAACCTTGAGCCAGTGAGGATCAAACCACTGGCAGAGAACAAATTAGCCTGCAATACTGCCTTCTAACCACTGCACCACTATTGTGCACCAAAGCATGACTAGCCAGCTCAAGTCAACCATTGGAATGAAGAAATGGAAAACCTGTAAAATGAAGGTCCGTTACCCAAACAAAATCCAATAACCTAATTGGACCTTAACTGATAAGAAGGGGATGGTCAGGGAAAAGGGAAAATTAATTGCATTGTTTGTGTGCTAAAATGCCTGATCCAGCTTTGCTACGTGTGTAACCACTCTGGCTTTAGTAAAGTAGTCTTTTGGCTAAACAATGGGCCAGCAGTTTTCCTTTGCTAGACTTGGGAAGAATAGAATAGAATAGAATAGAATAGAATAGAATAGAATAGAATAGAATAGAATAGAATAGAATAGAATAGAATAGAATAGAATAGAATAGAATAGAATCTTTATTGTCACTTTAAATGTACACTAATCAGCATACATTAAAATGAAATTTTGTTGCATTCATCTCTCAAAGGGTAACCACCTCCAAAGTACACTACAGTAACATGACAAAAAATTATGCATATACCCACATACAGACACATACATGACATGGAGAAACAACACAATCTAGTTCGGATGTGTACATATACATGGCAAGAAAAAGATGTGACAGGATCCAAATTAAATTATCCTGGGCAGATGACCACCTCTTGAAGACATCCAATGAATTCATCCTCTCTGAAAAACTATGTTTGCTCTCACTGTTAGGAAACTTGTCCTAATATTCAACTGGAATCTTTCTTCTTATAGCTTGAATTCAGTGTTTCAAGCCTTGAACCTGGAATTATGAAGGACAGATCTTGACTGTCTTCTGCATAGATTCCTTTGAAATTATGCTTTTGATGATACAAATTCTCTCCCTCTGTTGCAAAAGATGCATAGATGTTCAGTATTACTCATTCGGGTTGCCATCATGACCCAAATCATCAGATGGAAACTATGTGTTTGTGTGAGTCATAGAACAGAAACATGATCCATTGGATTGAAAATGACATGGAGGTTTAATGCAGTGCACAGTACAAATGTTTAATACAGTGGGGAAGTACAAAATGTACTTGTTTTTTGTGATGTGCACTGGCTACTTATTTTCAAGATGCTTTCAAGATGCTGTTGCTGAATTATAATTTTAGGTAAATATATTAAGAGGGCAAGTACTGCCTGAAATTCTTCTAGTACATATCAAGCTGGCCTCTGGAAGGAATGCTGTTCAGGCTCTAGTTACCAATACAGGGAGTCTTCAATTTATGACCACAACTGAGCCTCAAATTTCTATTGTTAAGTGAAACATTGGTTAAGTGAATTTCACTCCATTTTATGACCTTTCTTGCCACAGTTGTTAAATGAATCACTGCCCTTGTTAAATTAGTAACTTGGTTGTTAAGTGAATCTGGCTTCCCCCTTGACTTTGCTTGTGTGACGGTCACAAAAGCCAATCACACTGCAACCATCATAAATATGAGTCAGTTGCCAAGCATCCAAATTTTGATCACATGACTGTGGGGATGCTACCACGGTTGTGTGAAAAACAATCATAAATCACTTTTTTCAGGGCCATTGTAACTTTGGTCACTAAATGAACTGTTGTAAGTTGAGGACTACCTTTATCAGATCCCTCTACATAATAAATCTTATTGCCTATATGGAGTTTCCCGGCCTACTTCTTTACTTGAACCGTTGGATCCATGTAATAGAAGTGATACTTTCAGATATTCTACATAACTTGACTTGGTTGGTAAGGCAGCGGTGGCACCCTCTCAAAAATCTGTCTCCCTAGGTTTCAGGTCCTTCAGCTTCCTTGTTGTGAGTTTTGAAGTTGGAAAGAAGCACTGATCTTTAAGGACAACGTACCTGTGATAAGGACTCTTTCTTTAGGTGATGGGTGTGAGTTCATATGTCCTTATCTGTGTCCTAGGAACACCTGGAGATCTTGCTGATGTACCAACTTCTGCCCAGCGGCTTCCCTATCTGGGCTTCTGGACTCATTTTCTAGGCTGATCATGGAGTCCCTTGCGAACTTATCTCTCTCTACCCTGGATAAAAAAGTATATGACAAGCCCAGGAGTGTGTGGCCTTCATGAAGACTATGGGCTTATTCCACAAACTCTAAGGCTTAATGTGTATGGAGATTCTCAGTCATCTAGGTCATGGTTGTCCCACAGGTGCTTTTCCAAAAGGCAACTGGAATTTCTTGGGAGTTTTTCCTTGAAAATATTTTGCTTCTCATACAAGAAGCTTCTTCATTTTCCAGCTTAATAAATTCAAATGGGCACGTGATAGATCTTTTTTTTAACCCTGTGAAACAACTGTTTGTGATATGGAGCACATTAGCCTCAAACATTTGCTATGATCAGACTGCTTTTTGCTCCAAGTAAGACTGACTGCCACACAAAAGCTCTATAGGTTGGATTAGATGATCCTACTTAGACCCTTCATGGGCAAAGTCTGAGATGCTGACTGGAGCAGTGTCTGGCCACATAATCTGGTGCTTCTTTTGGTTTATGTATTCCAAGAGATGGAAAGGAATAATCTCTGCTATCTGCAAGCTTAATCTACGCCCTTACTTCCAAAAGTAGGTCTATGGCTTGGGGCCTTCTGCACTCACTGCAACTGCTAGTTGACCAAGTGGAGGCCACCGCCAGGAATGTCTTTGTCCAGCTCTGGCTGGTGAACCAGATATAGCCCTACCTGATGCACCTTTTGACAGTATTTTGACAGTATCCCATGCCCTTATCTCTACTCACCTGGGCTACTGCACCATGGGGCTGCCTTTGAAGACCACCCGTAAGTTGCTCTTGATACAAAACAAAATTGGGCATGTATTACTAGGCTGTCAAGGTTGAATTGCTAAGATACTTGCTAACCTCTGTTACTTCTCAACTTGCCATAGAAACAGGGGGGAGGGGAGGAGAGGTTGGGAAAGAAATGGGAATTTCAGGAAGTCGTCCCCGTACTGTGAGACCCTAGGTTATCGAAAGCAGATGTCTGATGGACAAGTGGACTGTTCCCATAACAAACAGAAAGGATGTGATTGGGCAACATGAACACATGGTGGTTGGGGGTTATGGAAGGCCATTGTTAACTAACCAGAATTTTGCATGGAAAAACTAGAGTTGATTTTGCTTCTTCAGTACCGGTCTGTATATTCAATAAAGATATCCCCTATGGCACCTCAGGACCAGATTTTTTTTCCAATATTGAATTCGCCAGCTAGACAGCTGACATAGGTGCACCTGGGAGCAAGCTACACCTGTGCCACAAGCTTTGCATTTTTCAAGAAGTGAAATACTAATCTTAACCCATAAAGTCTGTATGGCTTGTGTTATGTTTTGGGTTCAGACGAGCAGGAAAGACGCCAGGCAGATGAGTACAGAAGAATACTTGCTTTATTCATAACTAATACTGTACTGGGGGTTAGGGGTCTCCATGCAGTCTTTTTTATTGAAAAGTTTTATAAAAGTTACAATATTATCCCATCCCCAACCGACCCCTAAACCCCCCTCCCCCTTCCCCACTTCCCAAAGCTGATTACAGGGTTACAAATATATAATAATCCTAATCTAACTAACATTAACCAACTATATAAATAACCAAATACATAATGCACTTTAACCCGCCTATAACATAATTACAAACAATCTAAAAGTATCCAACTTATACTAATACAATAATAATTCCGTATAATATATATATTATTATAATATATATATTATTATAACTAATAATAAAAAATAAAAAAAAATAAAAATTAAATTATAACAATCTAAAATTTACTCATAAGCTAAATGGAACTTTTTAGTCCCATATTTTTTCTGAATATAATCTATCCATCTTCTCCAAACCGAAATGTATCTTTCTTGTGAATGATCCTTCAAATAAGCAGAAATCTTAGCCATTTCTGCTAAATTTGACACTTTAAGCATCCATTCCTCTATAGTAGGCAGGCAGTCCTTCTTCCAATATTTCCCTACCAATAACCTTGCAGCTTCAGTCTTTATATAGTCTCTCATAGTCTTAACAACCAATCAGATTGAACCCATCATTCCCGCCAAGATAACTGCAGCCTGAACTGGGAAAGTCCTATCTGTATTGCTGGATAACCGTTAGCTTTCCAGCGTACACGTGATAAGGTATTCCCCAAAGCTCAATACATAACAGCTTGGATCCTAAATATTTTAAAATTGCATTCTCCAATTGTAATGAATCCAGTTATCTCATTCATCCCGGGAGACTCTGCTGATAGTACCCTACTTCCATGAAGGGTGGTGTACAGAGGGTAAAAAACATTCCTTTTGTGGTGCAGCATTTGTTCCAAGAAACAGTCTCCCTGTTGAGATTCTTTTCGTTAAGATGTTATTACAAAATATACATAAAACCCAGCTCCTTCAAAGAGATTTTGTTGGCTGAATGGAGGCCATCTAGGTTGGTAGGTTGTTGACAATTTCGTAGTGTATTGATTTGATATTTCATTCATTGCGATTTTTATAAAATGCTTCCAGTGGTTGTTCTATATTATGTGTACAGGGTTGTTAACTGCTGAGAATCCAACTGAATTCAGCAGCACCACAAAACAAACAAACCAATAGACTGGGCCTTGGAAGATGATCAGAAATGAATGGGAGAACTGATGGCAAACTAATCTTTTCAGAGTAGACAATTCCACACACACCTAGTCCTGCCATCTCTAAAGTCACTCTCACAGGAAAGTGCTTGCCTGAAGAACAACATTGTGTTTCCAAGAACAGAAAGGAGGCAGTTCTTATGTAGGCCATTATCATCTCTTATAATCCCCAAACGCCAAATATCATATGAAGACAAATAAAGACATGTCGTAGGCAGCTAAGTGGGTTTATTAGTGCATCCTTGATTGCTTCCTGCAAAACTTGGCAAATCTTTCCTGAACATGTAAAAGTGGAGCCTCTTGAAGCTCCTGAAATGTATTGTGGGAAAGGGACTGTCTATGGAGACTTTCATTCATCCAGGTCGTGGTTGTTCCAAAAGTGCTTTTTTCAAAAGGCAATTGGACTTTATTTTATTTATTTATTTATTTATTTATTTTAATTCCATTTATATCTCGCCCTTCTCCGAAGACTCAAGGGCGGCTTACAAACTTAACAGTAGCCTTCATTCTATGTATATGCCTGCTTATTAGGGCTTTCCCCCCCCAAGTGGCATTATTACAAAGTCAGCTTATTGCCCCCAACAATCTGGGTCCTCATTTTACCTACCTCGGAAGGATGGAAGGCTGAGTCAACCTTGAGCCTGGTGGGACTCGAATCTGCACTAATTGCAGGCAGCTGGTGTTACTTTAAGGAGGCATTAGCCCACTGCTCCACCAAGGCTCACTTTCCCTGAAGACGTTTCGCTTCTCATGCAAGAAGCTTTTTCAGTTCTGACTGAAGAACAGAAGAAGCTTCTTGGATGAGAAGTGAAACATCTTCAAAAAAAACAACAAAAAAGTCCAGTTGCCTTTTGAAAAAAAAACACCTTTGGGAAAAGGGACTGTAATTTAAAAGTTGAATGTGGTGATGCTTCTCATATTCTTTTAACATGGCAGGTTCCTTCTGTGGGAGATTCAGCAGAATATGTCATTGGAGTGAAATCCTCCAGAAATTCTTGAATATCATTAACCCCAAAAGCAAGTGGGAAATGGCACTCTTCAACATTGATATTTTTTTTTGAAGTTTTGGCCCAAAAAATGCTTTTCAAAAGGCAACTGGATTTTCTTGTTTTTGTTTTTTTTTTCTTGAAAATGTTTCACTTCTCATCCAAGAAGCTTCTTCTGAGAACTGAAGAAGCTTCTTGAATAAGAAGTGAAATGTTTTCAAAGAAAAAATATATAAGAAAGTCCACTTACTTTTTGAAAAGCACCTTTGGGACAACCATGGCCTGAATGATTGAGAATTTCTGCAGACATTTGAAGCTTTGGGAGAGATTGTGGATGGGCCTTGCCTCAGAGGAACCAATTTTGCTCTTTTTGCACTTGAGCCAATAATCCTCAAATGTTCTCTGGAGAATTTAATGTATCTCAAAAGGTGATTGTTACTCCTCATTAACTTTATGTGTTTGTAAGTTCATGTGAGGTAATGTGCCCAAATTTTGGTGCTTTTCCGTATTATTCTCCTTCAATCTGATAAGGAAAAATAATGCTTTGGACTTTCTTTGGTACAAGAAAGAACACACTTTTGGTGAAGCCAGAAAACAACTGTCAGAGTCAAAACAGTGGCTACAATCAAAGTCCCACCTTTTTTATGGGCATTGCACACACAATGCATATAAAAATAGGGGGGCCTTTCATCACATGGACCTGACTGTCATCTTGATTATTATTATTATTTAACCTTTTCTGTTCCATAGATGCTTCTGGATGAAACAGTCCATGATAAGGTATGAGGTCTTTGCTTACCTTAATTCTCAAGTACCCATAGAATTACCCGATTCCTGTTAATTTTATGTAATCCAAGCTGAACTCTGAATAACGCTTTTCCTCCTTTCTCCCATGGGGCATCATTTAGAGATGTCAACATTGGAGTTTTTTAAGAAGAGATTGGACAGCCATTTTTCCAAAATGGTATGGGGTGCCCTTCTTGAGCTGGGGGTTGGACTAGAAGATCTTCAAGGTCCCTTCCAAACTCTGTTATTCTGTTATTCTACTGTTCTGCTAAGGTCATAGCAGGTTCTTGTCCAGAACTGCTTTGTTGTTGTTGTTAGTTGCGAAGTCGTGTCTGACCCATCGCGACCCTATAGACAACGTTCCTCCAGGCCTTCCTGTCCTCTACCACTTCTGGAGTCCATTTAAGCTCACACCTACTGCTTCAGTGACTCCATCCAGCCACCTCATTCTCTGTCGTCCCCTTCTTCTATTGCCCTCAACCTTTCCCAGCATTAGGCTCTTCTCCAGTGAGTCCTTCCTTCTCATTAGGTGGCCAAAGTATTTGAGTTTTAGCTTCAGGATCTGGCCTTCTAAAGAGCAGTCAGGGCTGATCTCCTCTAGGACTGACCGGTTTGATCACCTTGCAGTCCAAGGGACTCGCAGGAGTCTTCTCCAGAACTGCTACAGACACAGAAAAGTCTTGAGGTTTTTCTTCAAACTAGCTTGGGATAATCCTTCAAAATCTACCAATAAAGAATAATATTTGTAGCTCCAGGTTGAAATGAGGTCTATGGTGCTTTCTGAGCTTGGTTGTTTTCTTGCAGACATTTCATTACCAAATTAGGTAACATCATCAATGCACCATTGACAATACCTAGTTTGGTAATGAAACACCTGCAAGAAAGCAATTGGAGCCCCAAGGACTCCTTCCCTTCAAAAACATTTGTGATACGGTCATGGGTTTTTATTCTATGGGTTTCCTATATTTTTACCTTTATGTTTGTTACTAATTCCACGGGGAGAGAAAATAACACAAAGGTTTCCTGCCATGGGCTGAATGACTAGTGGTTTCATTTTGCTTTTTGTTTTGTTTCTGAGATGTATTCCCTGAGTTACTGAATTAACAAATATAGTAGAAAAATAATGTTCTTCACCTGAAGCTGACATAAGATAATACTGCATTTATTATAGGTGACAATAACAATAGCAAGTGGGCCACGTGGAGATCAATGAGTATCTTCCAACTTTAAAAGTCTCTATCCAAACAATATTTCCACTGTCTAATATGATATATGGAATTGAATGTTTTCATTCTAATGTAATTGCACCAGGAAATTGGCCATCCATTCTGGCAAAGCGGGTTTTTTACCCCTTAATATAAAATTTATAGAGAGAGAAAGAGAAGGAAAGAGAGAGAACGCGCATGGTACATAAATATAGAAACAGAGGACAAAATAGGTTTTCTGTTAATATAATTAAACTGTTAGTGGCTAAATTACATTGTAATTGATTGGAAAATTGCTTTTCCTAATGAGATTTAGCCACCAGGAAATAGCTTTTTCCCCCTTCAATCTGCTGAATGTGCACTGGGGTCTTTAAACAGCAAATTGTCTGCCTTGCTTTCTTTGTTAGGCATTACGCAGTTAACTTCTCTAAGAAGAGGAACACCTTTTAATAGGTACTTTTAGATACTGTGGGCTAAATTATTTTCTCCATTGCTCAGAGAAGCCACAGGCTCTAATAAAGGTGCTCTGATTGAGCACATGGAGGTAAGCGAGAGTCCTGTGGAACATCTGTAGGAGACCTGAAAGGACTTATTTGGCTTAATTTTGCCACCAGAAATCCTAGGTTCAACACACAATGCTTGTAGTGGGTTAAGTTCTGTCCAGGTCATTTGGAACCAACTCAGGATTTGTATGGTTTCTGGAAAAACAGGAATACAATCATGAGGTAAGCATCAATCCACTTTAGTGAAAATTAGTAACATCTCCTCCATCCTCAAAATCAGCATACGTTTGGGCAGTGTTTTTCAGTCTTGGCTGCTTGGAGATAAGTGGGCTTCAACTCCTGGAATTCCCCAGCTAGCACATCTTCAAGCAACCAAAGTTAAAAAAACACCGAGTTAGGGCATTTTCTTTACCTTTTTCCATTTGGAAGACATCCCGTTAAAAACAAAAAACAAAGTGGTTTTGTAGCCATGTAATAACAATCCCTAAAACCTTAAATCCCTGAAACCACAGGCCCAAAGTTTTTTAAGCAGCAACATTGGCATTTTTAAAGGTTATTTTTGCTACTGTTTTGGGTTGGGTTGGGTTTGGTTTGCTAGGGAAAAGAACCATATATACCTGTAATTTTCTAAAATCTGGTTTAAGAGCTAAATTAATTTATTTTAATACAAATGTTTGTTACCTATGTGAGCCTCTTTTTGTTAGCACTATAATAATTCCTAAATGAGATTATGAGTTGCACCAAAGTGGGCCTCAGAGTAGCATATTGTGACATAACTGTTCATAGAGTGCTGTTTATATGTAGAGTAGTCCTCTACTTATGACTGGTCACATTTGGGGCACTCAGCAACTGGGTGAGATTCAAGGTGCTGGTGATTACCTATAAAGCCCTAAAAGGCTTGGGTCCGGGTTATCTGAAGGAACACCTGCTGCCGGCATCAAGCTCCCTTCATCCCGTGCGCTCCCACAGGGAGGGCCTTCTCAGGATACCGCCGGTTAAGGAATGCCGGTGGGTTATTCCCAGGGGAAGAGCGTTCTCTGTGGGCGCGCCGGCCCTATGGAACCAGCTCCCCATGGAACTTAGGACTGCCCCCGACCTTCGCTCATTCAACAGGGACCTGAAAACTTGGCTCTTTGAGGTGTCTGGCCCAGGCTGAGGGGTTTTAATTTTTATTAGGCTTTAGTTTTAAATTTTGGGGACTTTATTTAATTAATTGTTTTAATCTGATTTTAATTTTTGTATGTTTGTTTTAATCTTCCCTGCACACTGCCCTGAGTCCTCCGGGAATAGGGCGGTATATATTGTTCCAAGAGTAATCATGGTCACAGGAAGTACAAGCATTCTCCAGGGTCTGGAGCATAGCCTAGACTTCTGTATACATTAGTAAGCTCATGCGTAAATTAAATCTGTCTGTCTGTCTGTCTATCAACATCATCTATCTATCCTCTATCTATCTATCTATCTATCTATCTATCTATCTATCTATCTATCTATCTATCTATCTATCTATCCTCATCTATCATCTATCTATATCATCTATGTATCATCTATCTGTCTATATCTATCAACATCATCTATCATCTATCTATCTATCATCTATCTATCATCTATCTATCTATCATCTATATCATCTATCTCTGTCTATATCTATATCTATCTATCTATCTATCTATCTATCTATCTATCTATCTATCTATCTATCTATCTCTATCCTTATCTATCATCTATCTATATCATCTATGTATCATCTATCTGTCTATATTTATCAACATCATCTACAATTCTCATCTATCCTCTATCTATCTATCTATCTATCTATCTATCTATCTATCTATCCTCATCTATCATCTATCTATATCATCTATGTATCATCTATTTGTCTATATCTATCAACATCATCTATCATTCTCATCTATCTATCTATCTATCTATCTATCTATCTATCTATCTATCTATCTATCCTTATCTATCATCTATCTATATCATCTATGTATCATCTGTCTATATCTATCAACATCATCTATCATTCTCATCTATCTATCATCTATCTATCTATCTATCTATCTATCTATCTATCTCTATCATCTATCTGTCTATATCTATCATCTATCTATCTATCTATCTATCTATCTATCTATCTATCTATCTAATCTATCTATCATCTATCTGTCTATATCTATCTATCTATCTATCTATCTATCTATCTATCTATCTATCTATCTATCATCTATCATCTATCTCTATCCTCATCTATCATCTATATCATCTATGTATCATCTATCTGTCTATATTTATCAACATCATCTACAATTCTCATCTATCATCTATCTATCTATCATCTATCTATCTATCTATCATCTATCTATCATCTATCTATCTATCCTCTGTCTATTGAGTCAGTTTTTTTGACTCATGGAAATTGTCTGTACAAGTCCCTTTTCTTGGCAAGTTTCTTAGAAGTGGTTTATCACTGCCCCCTTCCCAGGACAGACAGAGTGGATTAATGATCATGGCAAAACTAGCACTTAGACTTACAGTATATACTGCTCCATAGTGCTTTACAGCACACTCTGAGTGGTTTACAATGTCAACATTGTTGCCCCCAACAACTTGGGTTCTCATTTTACTGACCTCAGAAGGATGGAAGGCTGAATCAACCTTGAGTTAGTCACTACCAAATTCCTGACTGCAGGCAGAGTTAGCCTGCAATACTGTATTCTAACCATGGTGCCATCACAGCTCTGGCATCAAGAACTTACAGTTCCCCAGTTTCTATTCTGCTGCCTTAACCACTACACCAAACTGTCCTGTCCTGTCCTGTCCTCTCCACTCCTCTCCACTCCATTCCATTCCAATGGAGTGCCAGTCTGGTATAAGAGAGTCAAGGGCAACCCCTTCCTAAAATATTGCCAAGAAAATATCAGCAGGAGTCAACACTTGGAACCCCTACCCCTATCTCAAATATATAGTGATTATAGTTCCCCCTTTTCAAAAGGATGGAATATTGTGGGACTCACGATTGGATCCAGAGCTGTGGTGAATCAGATTGGCTATTCCTGTTCCATCTTAGTCCCCAGCCACCCCACCTTAAGAAGTCAGGTTGATGAAACATCTCAGAAACAGTAGTGTACACTGAAGCGGAAACGTGATTTTTGCTATGCTTCTCTTTGCCAGCAAAGTTGCTGCCTGTGTGGCAATTCATCTGATATCCTTCCCTGCCAGGTGTGACTGTGGGATGTGCGTGTCAATGACAGCCTTCACAAACCCAGTCAGCAAATGTCATTGCAATCTAAAAATGTCAGGCTCTGCCAGGGCTCCTTCTCTCTTAAAGGCAAACTTGGACTATGTTCTCACAATAGCCTACTTGGCAAGGGGTGGGGGGAGGAAGAGATTTTGTGATAATAGGGTAAGCAGCTCACAATCTACCTATTACAAGAAACTGTGCTGAGCTCTAATTTCCCTGTTCGCAGGCCCAGACTCACAGCAGGCTCTGCAGCCACTGAAAGAGACTTAGGTACCATAGCAACAGGATGAAAACTCGGGAGGGGCCAAAGTCATGAGTAAAATGTGATGAAAACAAAGGAGCCCCTCCCCCCTCCACTCATTGTATTTGCAAGACAGAAAAGCAGAAGGGCTCCATCATTTCAACGCATCTGCCCGCCAACTAGCTTTGTTGCACGCCTGGTCAGACAGATGTTTCTAAGAAGCCTACATGCAAAATATGAAGGCACCAGTTAATCAAACTTGTGTAAGAGGAAGGCTGCATTGAGACATAAGAGCAATAGATTTGTATACTGCTTCACAATGCTTCACAGAAGTCTCTAAGCCAGGGGTCCCCAACCCCTGCGCTGCAGCCCACCCCCAGGGTGTGAGCTGTTCGGAACCAGGCCATGGAAGTGCCAGGAAAGCATGAGTGTGTATCCCCATTTGTGTGAACATTAGACGAGTGCCTGCGCATGTGCTCCATTTGTGCAAGCAGCAGGTGCACATACCTACCACTCACTTGCCCGCCACTCACACGGAACCATCCCCTTTCTCCCCCTTGCCAGTCTGTAAAGCCAAAAGGTTTTAGCCAATTCTGGGAGCTGAAGTCCAGACATCTTAAAATTGCTGAGGTTGAGAAACACTGGATTGGAGAGATCAAGGTCAGGGTCACCGACTTCAATTTTCTGGGGTTCTCTTCCTTAATGTAGGGTAGGAGACTTAGCTAGTATCCAGTTTATAAACAATTAAATTATTAATAAATGACAAATGAATGAATGAATACTTGATTATTTGCAAGGTAGTGTTTAGTATGATTTATTAGTTAATAAATTAATGAATAAGATCATTAAAGAGAGATCCAACCTGGAACTAAGGAGAAATTTCCTGACAGTAAAAACAATCAGTGGAACGACTTATCACTGGAAGTCGTGGGTGTTCCATCACTGGAGGATTTTAAGAAGAGACCAGACAGCCATTTGTCAGGAATTGCGTATAGCTCTTCTGTTTTGACAGAGGGTTGGACTAGAAAACCTCCAAGCTCCCTTCCATATATGTTCTATGTTTTATGTTCTATAAAGGCTGAATCTAAAGAGATAGGACATACCAGCTATTCTCAGCCTAAAAGAGAGTATCATTATATAAATATATCTCAGCTGCATCCTTTGGCAAGCAAGAGATTTAACTAATTTCCTTTAATTTGGAAGGACAGGAGGAAAACATCAGAGTTTCGGGTCTAACGACAACATTTCTACACTGCTCCAGGGTTTGAGTTCTTTGCCTTGCAATAGGCAGTCTACTGTTGTGTTTAAAGATTTATTCTTGTCTGCTGTAATGATTCCAAGTTAGCCAAGTCATAGATGGAGCGTCTTTTGCCAAGTCGAGCCAAGTGCTGAATAAAGCATGAACGTTTGCAACAGTTTTGTTTTACTGTCAAGCCTGGTGTGAAGTCCAACACTGACACTTCTTAGTAGTGCAGAAAAACCAAAATACTTGACCCAAGGATTCCTAGGGAAGAATGGTGGAAAATATTGTGGTCGATATTAATACAGATAGTCCTCGACTTACAGCCATTTGTTTAGTGACTGTTCGAAGTTGAAATGGCACTGAATAAAGGTGACTGTTTTTCACACTTATGATTGTTCTGGCATCCTCGCGCTCACGTGATCGAAATCCAGATGTTCAGCAAAGGTTGCAGTGTCCCAGGGTCACGTGATCATCTTGAGGAAACATCTGACAAGCAAGGTCAATGGGGAAGCAAGATTCCCTTAACAACAGTGTTAGTAACTTAACTGCAGTGATTCACCTAACAACTGTGGCAAGAAAGGTCATAAAAATGAGGCAAAACCCAATTGACGAATGTCTCGCTTAGCAACAGAAATTTTGGGCTCAATTGTGGTCATAAATCCCTGTAATAGCATGATCAATATGATCATGCCACAGGAACCTTGGGGGGAAGTGATCATGCAATATTGGAATTCAACATTCTGGAGGCACAAGCAATAGAACACAGCCAAACTAGAGTCTTGGAGTTTAAAAGAGCTAATTTCGATAAACTTAGAGAGACCATGGGAAGAATTCCATGGATGAGAATCCTAAAGGGGAAAACAACTCAAGAAGCTTGGAAAATTTTGAAAAGTGAGATAATAAAGGCCCAGTCTACTACAATACCAACAAAGAAGAAAAATAACAGCTTTCAAAAGAAACCAGCATGGCTGCATAAAGAACTCTCTGATAAATTGAAAGACAAAAAGGACAAGTATAAGAATTGGAAAGAGGGGCACATAACTAAGTCAGAATATCAGCAAATAGCCTGCAAAGATGAAGTGAGGAAAGCTAAGGCTCAAAATGAACTAAGGCTTGCGACCAAAGTCAAAAATAACAAAAAAAAGCTTCTTTCAACATATAAAAAACAAGAAAAAAGTTAAGGAAATGATTGGTCCATTAGTGGGGGAAAGTGGCAAGAAGGTGAGAAGCAACAGGGAGAGAGCAGAACTATTTAACTTGTTTTTTTCATCTGTCTTTACCCAAAGGGAAAAAACAGTCCAACGTACCCAAACCAGTGTAATAAAAAACAGAATAGAAACGCAAGTTAAGATAGGCACGAAAATGGTAAGTGAGCACCTGTCCAGCCTAGACGAGTTCAAATCACCAGGACCAGATGAATTACACCCCAAAGTTCTCAAGGAACTGGCAGACGTGATCTCAGAACCAGTGAACTATATTTTTCAAAGATCCTGGAGCACTGGGGAACTACCAGAGGACTGGAAGAGAGCTGATGTAGTTCCCATCTGCAAAAAAGGGAAAAAAATAGATCCAGGAAACTACAGACCTATCAGTCTGACCTCAATACCTGGGAAGATTCTGGAAAAGATAATCAAACAACAAATCAGCGAACACCTTAATGCAAACAAAGTCATCACTAAAAGTCAACATGGGTTTGTTAAAAACAGATCATGCCAGACAAATCTTATTGGATTCTTTGACCAAGTGACAAAATTAGTGGACCAGAGGAATGCTGTAGATATAATTTACTTGGACTTCAGTAAGGCATTTGATAAAATAGATCACAACCTACTACTTGATAAGATAGAAAAATGTGGGTTAGATAGCATCACCACCAGATGGATTCGCAGCTGGCTGACAGGCCGTACTCAGTGTGTGGTCCTCAATGGAACCGCATCTACATGGAAGGAAGTGTGTAGTGGGGTGCCCCAGGGCTCTGTTCTGGGCCCAGTGCTCTTCAACATCTTCATCAACTATTTGGATGAGGGGATAGATGGGGAACTCATCAAATTTGCAGAAATACTCCAGAAGACAGGCTTAAAATACAGGAGGATCTGGACAGACTCGAACACTGGGCACTATCTAACAACAGAACAAAAGAACTGTGTAGAGAGAGTTTCCTCCTTTAAATTTCTGGGAGTCTACCTCTGTGAAGATCTGACCTGGAAAGTTAACACAACTCAGGTGGCTAGAAAGGCCCAACAGAGGCTTCACTTTCTTAGGGTCTTGCGGAAGAACAGGGTAGAACAACAGCTAATGACCCTCTTTTACCGGTCTACCATAGAGAGCGCCCTCTCGTATGGTATTGTGGTTTGGTATGCTGGTCTGAGAGCCGCGGATAGGAAAGTATTACAGAGGGTAGTGAGCACAGCACAAGACATTGTGGGCTGTTCCCTGACACCACTGGATGACATTGCCAGGGCTCGTTGCCTTGGAAGAGTGAGATTCTCAGGGATGGTATCTGGATGGTATCTCTTTACTCTCCTACCATCCGGTAGGAGATATAGGAATATAGCCAGCCGTACCAACAGGCTGAAAAATAGCTTTTATCCATGGGCTGTTAGGCTTTTAAATGGGACATAATGCAGAATTGACTTGGAAGGAGGGTTTGTTGTCACTGTGTGTTGGGGGGAGAGAGCACAGGGGGAGGCTCAGCTAATCTCAATGTACACATGTTGTACTTTGACAATAAAGGTTTATTATAAATGAAATTCAATGGTGAAAAAGTAAGGTTCTACATTTATTTATTTATTTATTTATTTATTTATTTATTTATTTATTTATTTATTTATATTTATATACCGCCTTTTTCCCGAGGGACTCAGGGCAGTTTACAGGGCAAATTAAAACAATACAATATATTTAGGCAGGAAAAATCAAATGCACAGGTATAGTGTAGGTGGTACCTTGCTCAATAGTAGTAACTGTGAGAGGGATCTCGGAGTCCTAGTAGACAATCACTTCAGTATGAGCCAGCAGTGTGCTGCAGCTGCCAAAAAAGCCAACACAGTGCTAGGCTGCATTAACAGAGGGATAGAATCAAGATCAAGTGAAGTACTAATACCACTTTACAATGCCTTGGTAAGGCCACACCTGGAATACTGCATCCAGTTTTGGTCACCACAATGTAAAAAAGATGTTGAGACTCTAGAAAGGGTACAGAGAAGAGCAACAAAGATGATTGGGGGACTGGAGGCTAAAACATATAGGGAACGGTTGCTGGAACTGGGTATGTGTAGTTTAACGAAGAGAAGGGTGAGGGGTGACATGATAGCAGTGTTCCAATATCTCAGATCTTGCCTCAGAAGAGGAAAACTCGCTCCACCCAACTTGCTCTGGTCGTCTTGCTGTGGCCAACTCACCGTGGCGGACTCTCCATGGGAGAACTTACCATGGCCAACTTGCCATGGGACAATTCAGTGTGGAATAACTCAATAAAGGGGCAAGTGAATTGTAGCTGGCCTTGTTTTGCTTTAGGTTTGAACCTTCTCAAATTAGAAAATGTCAAGACTGGATGAGACAGAACATGGATTCCCAGCAGTTCATTGGCCAATTTACATTGAATTGTCCCACAGCGAGTTCTCCTATGATGAGTTGGCTGTGGTGAGTTTTCCTGCAGCAAGTTGGCTATGGTGAGTCAGCCATGCTATGTTGTCCTAGCCCAGGGGTAGGCAACCTTGGCTCTTTTATGACTCTTGGACTTCAACTCCCAGAATTCCTGAGCCAGCACAGCTGGCTCAGGAATTTTAGGAATTGAAGTCCAAGGGTCATAAAAGAGCCAAGGTTGCCTACTCCTGGGCTAGGGAATTCTGGGAATTGAAGTCCATGAGTCATAAAAAAGCCAAGGTTGCCTACCCCTGTCCTAGACCTATCTTGCCTGGATGGTACTACTATTAGCACTAGAGAGTTTGTAGAACATTGCAATTGTGCGGTTTTAGCTGACATTTTAATTTTTTTGACCTCCTTCCTCTCCTTGAAAATGCCTCCGATCTCATGCAAAACTGGTTTGGAATTCTGAATTAAATCAACAATCTGGAACTGGTGCAATTAATTCAGCTGATCCAATTGATCCATACCTTATAAATACATCAGGTTTCATACCTGTGGTGTGTAAAGCTAATAAGAGGAAGGACCCAGTTTTGTTTTTCAATCCCTGCTCAGAAAATCATTACTGCAAATGCTTTGTACTTATCTTGTTTTTCTCCCCCAGGTAGTGCTGGGCCCTTGTTGAGAAAGAAGAAACATCTAAGTGACAAATTTGCTATTGTCAGCAAGATGAATGTGATGTTTTAGAGTTACAGCGCCTATATATTACTTAAAATTTCCCACAGGGCTTTTGCAAAACAACTTGAGTTGTTAGAATCAGAAGCAAAGATGGGGGGAAAGAGAAGAAAGAAAAGATTATTCAGTGGAAAAGATAATCATCCAGCTAATATTCAAGGGGTAAAAGTGATTAAATTTTGTATCAAACCCTGAAATATTTGCAGTGGTGGGGACTTAGAATCATAGTGCTGGAAGGGACCTTCGTCACCTAATGGAGAAATGAAATATCCACTTTTCCCATCCATTATTCTGTTGCGGAGATTAACGTATCTTTCTGGGCATATGGAATTCTCACTGCTAATACCATTGTTGAAACTAATTCTGATGACACCAGAGTTAGATAAGAAAAACATTGGTGAAATGAGTTCTGATGATGTCACAGAAGTAGAGATATTTAACCACTGCATACTTGAGTATTTAAGTGAAAATTTTAAAAACAATAAATTTCAAGTTTCAAATCAAAGAGAGAAGCAACCTAGAACTAAGAAGAAATTTCCTGACAGAACAATTAATCAGTGGAACGACTTGCCTCTAGAAGTTGTAAATGCTTCAGCGCTGAAAGTTTTTAAGAAGTGACTAGAAGACCTCCAAGGTCCCTTCCAACTCTGCTATTCTATTCTATTCTATTCTATTCTATTCTATTCTATTCTATTCTATTCTATTCTATTCTATTCTATTCTATTCTATTCTATTCTATTCATAAAACACAAAATTTGTCATTTTTAATATCCCTTGCCTTTCAAAAATTAAATATTTGTATTCACAGCAGAAATGTAACCAAATTAAAGCAGGAATGGTTTCCTTATATACCATATACTGCACAGCATAGCAAATTAAGATACTCAAAATATGTGTGTTTTTGGAAAAAAATAGACAAGCAGTTGAAAAAAATAATGAAAATATAAACAAACAATAACAGTCATTTAAAATATAGTATAAAATGTTTAGGTAACAATTAGCAGAATGCTTTTTCATAGAATGGAATGGAACGGAACAGAACAGAACAGAACAGAATAGAGCTGAAAGGGACCTTAGTGGTCTTCTAGTCCAGCCTCCTGCTCAAGCAGGAGAACCTATACCATTTCAGAAAAGTGACTGTCTAGCCTCTTCTTAAAAACCTCCAGTGATGGAGTGCCTACAATTTCTGGAGGCAAGCTGTTCCACTGGTTAATTGTCCTCACTGTTAGGAAGTTTCTCCTTAAGGGGGTTGGGAGGGGGAGGCACTGTTTTACAGTGGTTCTCCTCCTATCTCCTGGGCCACTCGCAGTCGTTGTTGGCAGGGGGATAGAGGTTGGCCCTGAGGCCTCTCGTTTATGGAGTTCCTCAGGGGTCGGTTCTCTCTCCCCTCCTGTTCAACATCTATATGAAGCCGCTGGGCGAGATCATTCGTGGTTTTGGGGTGGGGTATCATCAGTATGCCGATGATACCCAACTTTTTTTCTCCACCCTGAACCAACCTAACGATGCCCTCGCCGTGATGTCCCGTTGCCTGGAGGCGGTCCAGGTCTGGATGGGGAGAAACAGGCTTTGTCTCAATCCTGCCAAGACTGAGTGGCTATGCATACCAGCAACTCGAATTAACCAGACTATTCCATCTTCAATGATGGGGGGTGAGGTGTTACCCCCAGTTGATAGGGCTCACAACTTGGGCGTCCTCCTGGATTCACGGCTCAATTTTGAAGATCACATAGGATCCATGACCAGAGGGGCTTTTGCCCAGGTTCGCCTGGTGCGCCAGTTGCGACCCTATCTGGACCGAGATTCCCTACACACAGTCACCCATGTGCTCATGACATCCCGGTTGGACTACTGCAACGCTCTCTATATGGGGCTGCCCTCGAGGACCACTCGGAGGAAGAATGCTGCTGTGCGAGTTGTGATGGGGGTTTCCCGATACTCCCATGTAACACCTCTACTCCGCAAGCTACATTGGCTTCCGGTTGCCCTCCAGGTGAGATTCAAGGTGCTGGTGATGACCTATAAAGCCCTAAATGGCTTGTGTCCGGGATATTTGAGGGAACACCTGCTGCCGACATCAAGTTCCCTTTGTCCTGTGCGCTCCCACTTGGAGGGCCTTCTCAGGGTGCCGCCGGTAAAAGACTGCCAGTGGATAACACCCAGGGGGAGGGCCTTCTCAGTGGGTGCACCTGCCCTTTGGAACCAGCTGCCCGTGGAGCTTAGGACTGCCCCCGACCTTCAGTTATTCTGCCGGGACCTGAAGACCTGGCTCTTTGAGCTCCCCGGCCCAGGCTGAGAGATTTTTAATTGGGGTTTTATATTTTTCAGGGATCAAATTTAATTATTTTTAACTGTTTTTAACTCTTGTATTGTATTGACGTTTTTAATACTTTGTAAACCGCCCTGAGTCCTACGGGAAAAGGGCAGTATATAAATTCAATAAACTTAAACTTAAACTTAATTCCAGGTTGCTTCTCTCTTTGTTCAGTTTCCAATCATTGTTTCTTGTTCTGCCCTCTGGTGCTTTGGAGAATAATTTGACCCCCTTTTCTTTGTGGCAGCTCCTCAAATACTGGAACATTGCAATCATGTCGCCCTATTTCTTCTTTTCTTTAGACTAACCAAACCCAAGTCTGAATGTAACTTGAGTCTGGTGTAGGAATGTAACATATGTGAACATCTCAGACAATCCCCTCTAATGAGGAGTCCTTGGTGTTTTCTGAGCTTGGTTGCTTTCTTGCATACATTTCATTACCCAAATTAGGCAACATCATCACTGCACTGATGATATTACCTCATTTGGGTAATGAAACATCTCAGAGAGCCCTAAGGACCCCCCAGTTCAACCCTGAAACCTCTCTTATTCACATGTATATAGAGAGAGGGAAGGGGAAAGCATATTCAACTTGTAAGATTCTGTTAATATAATTTTTCAATGAAAATAGTACTAGGCTATCAGAATAATAGAATAATGAAATAAAAGAGCTGGAAGGGATCTTTAAGCTCTTCAATCTCCTGCTCAAGCAGGAAACCCTATACCATTTCAGACAAATAATTGTCCAATCTCTTCTTAAAAACCTCCCATGTTGGAGCATTCTCAACTTCTGGAGGCAAGTCATTCCACTGGTTAATTGTTCTAACTGTCAGGAAATTTCTCCTTAGTTCTAGGTTACTTCTCTCTTTGGTTAGTTTCCATCCATTGCTTCTTGTCCTGCCCTCAGGTGCTTTGGAGAATAGCTTGACTCCCTCTTCTTTGTGGCAGCCCTTGAGATATTGGAACACTGCTATCATGTCACCCCTCATCCTTCTCTTCATTAAACTAGACCAGACATGTCAAACACTAGGCCCGGGGGCCAGATCCGGCCCGCGAAGTGGTTTCATGCGGCCCACGAAGCCATCCTGGAAAAAGTGAGGGAACGGCCCCCAGTGCCTTGACCCTGGCCCAGAGACCCTCCTCCTGCCAGAGATCCTCAGATCTGTCCCACTCCTGCCCAGGCCCCCATAGGCACCCTTGATGCGAACGATGTAGAGCTGGCCACGCCCACCCAGTAGGCCATATGCACTCTAGCCATGCCCACCCAGTAGGCCATACGCACTCTAGCCACGCCCACCCAGTAGGCCATGCCCACCCAGGCCACACCCACTCGTCCCCCTGAGGGCAACCGCAATTCTGATGCGGCCCTCAATGAAATTGAGTTTGACACTCCTGAACTAGACGTACCCAATTTCTGCAACTGTGCTTTGTATGTTTTATCTTTTAGTCCCCTAATCATCTTTGTTGTTCTTCTCTGTACTCTTTCTAGAGTCTAAATATCTTTTTGCATCATGGCAACCAAAATTCCATGCAGTATTCCAAGTGTGGTCATACCAAGGCATTATAAAGTGGTATTAATACTTCACATGATCTTGATTCTATCCTTCCATTAATGCAGCCTAGGACTGTGTTGGCTATCTTAACAGCTGCAGCCATCTCTGGCTCATATTTAAGTGATATCAGTGTTTCTCAACCTCAGCAAAAAGAAAGATACGTGGACTTCAACTCCCAGAACTGAGGGGGTTTTTTTTGTTTCGTTTTTGTTTTTTAAGCCAGTCAGTCTCGTCTGCTGGTGACTTAACTGGCCGTAAATTTCATTCCTCAAAAGAAATCAGAAAATTCCAGCCTATGTACTGTTGTGTTTTCTTATCTCTTTGTTCCTGCAGTAAAGTACACTACAACTTGTTAGAATAATAATTACCTTCTTGCTACAACTTGTACATCAAGGCTCCTATGTATCAAAATCAATGCCTGCTTTTCAAGGAATATTTTATTTATTTATTTTATTTTAATTCCATTTATATCCCGCCCTTCTCCGAAGACTCAGGACGGCTTACAAGCTTAGCAGTAGCCTTCATTCTATGTATATGCCTGCTTATTAGGGCTTTCACACACACCCCCAAGCGGCATTATTACAAAGTCAGCTTAATTGCCCCCAACAATCTGGGTCCTCATTTTACCTACCTCGGAAGGATGGAAGGCTGAGTCAACCTTGAGCCTGGTGGGACTTGAACCTGCACTAATTGCAGGCAGCTGGTGTTACTTAAGGAGGCATTAGCCCACTGCTCCACCAAGGCTCATATATGTCTGTAATGTTTTCACACCATGAAGGATACTTTTGTTTTCCTTTCTGTTACCTTGTACCCTTATCAGTTATGATGACATTTCCCCCCCCCCCCAGTGGAGCTCTTTTATAGCCAAGCAAACAAATGGATCATCAGACAAACCAACTCAGAAATTTCACTTGAGCCACAAATGACCAGGCTCAATTAATCATATTTTGGACACATGTGAAGACCCAACTCCCTGGAGAAAGCTCTAATGCTGAGGTAGAAGGAAAAAGAAGAGGATGACCCAGCTGTAAGATGGATGGACTCAATTACTGTGGCCACAGGTGCATTGTTGAAAGAGTTGAAGGACATGTCATCATGTAGAACAGGGGTGTCAAACTGCTGGCCCACAGGCCGGATGCATCATAGCGAAAACGCGCCCACCCCATTGCCAGCAATGGCAAAAAAGTTGTGATACCTCGTGACACGTCACGTGAGGTTGTGAGTTTGACACCGCTGATGTAGAAGGTTTATCTTCTATGTAGTTGCTAAGAGTCAGTGCTGACTTGATGGCACATAATCAATCGATCAATTAATCTGCATGATCAAGCTGCCTTTGATCAGCCTTGGTGGAGCATTGGGCTAATGCCTCCTTAAGTAACACCAGCTGCCTGCAATTAGTGCAGGTTCAAGTCCCACCAGGCTCAAGGTTGACTCAGCCTTCCATCCTTCCGAGGTAGGTAAAATGAGGACCCAGATTGTTGGGGGCAATAAGCTGACTTTGTAATAATGACACTTGGGGGGCCCCCGAAAGCCCTAATAAGCAGGCATATACATAGAATGAAGGCTATTGCTAAGCACATTGATTTATGCTTAGATTGTAAGCCGCCCTGAGTCTTCGGATAAGGGCGGGATATAAATGGGATTAAAACAAATTGTGGTCATAAGTCATGGACTATGTAGTTCCCCAAATCTTATTCGCTTGCAACTATTCTCATCTAACCGTTTCCCACTAGTATGCTAGTTATGGCTTCTGGAAACTGTAGTTTAATACTGCAAGATTATTTTTCTTGGAGAGTGGGCTCATAAATGGAATGAGCGAACAAATAAATTAATAAACAGGGCTGGCTGCTATGACTCAGAGATGGCAATTGGATTAGATGGCTTTAAAATTAATCAAAAGAAAGATCTTCAAAGGTCTGCTAGCTAGAACCCAGCCAAGATTTTTCTTGCATTTTTTTTCTCTACCTGAAATTTATTTCTTCAGCTCCCTAGCAAAAGAAGGACATCTTGCTAATTATCTTAGTTTTCTCTTTCTTCTTTCTTCTATTCTCCAAAGCACCTGAAGGCAGGACAAGAAGCAACGGATGGAAACTAGTCAAGGAGAGAAGCAACCTAGAACTAAGGAGAAACTTCCTGACAGTTAGAACAATTAACCAATGGAACAACCTGCCTCCAGAAGTGGTGAATGCTCCAACGCTGGAAGTTTTTAAGAAGAGACTGGACAGCCATTTGTCTGAAATGGTATAAGGTTTCCTGCCTGAGTAGGGGGTTGGACTAGATGACCTCCAAGGTCCCTTCCAACTTATTATTATTATTATTATTATTATTATTATTATTATTATTATTATTATTATTATTATATTTTATTTATTTATTTTATTTATTTTTGGGACTTATATGCCGCCCTATCTCCCGAAGGACTCAGGGCGGCTAACAACAATAAAAAACAACAATACAAAAATTAAAAAAGAATTAAATAGCCCCAAAATAAATTAACTACACAGTTAAAAATTAAAACATATTTAAAAACCCATGATCAATCCAGGTCAGCCTGATGGAAGAAGAAAGTTTTGAGGTCGCGGCGAAAGGACTGGAGGTCCGGGGCCATCCGAAGCTCAAGGGGGAGTTGGTTCTAAAGGGCTGGTGCTCCCACAGAGAAGGCCCTCCCCCTTGGGGTCGCCAGCCGACATTGTCTGGCCGACAGCACCCTAAGGAGGCCCTCTCTGTGTGAGCGCACTGGGCGATGGGAAGTCGTCCCCGGTAGCAGACGGTCCTGCAAATATTCCGGGCCTAAGCCATATAGGGCTTTAAAGGTAAGTACCAGCACCTTAAATCTCGCACGGAAGACAACTGGTAGCCAATGCAACTCACGCAGGAGGGGTGTAATATGGGAGTATCGGGATGCTCCCATCACTACCCACGCGGCCGCATTCTGCAGCAGCTGAAGCCTCTGGGTGGTCTTCAAGGGCAGCCCTATGTAGAGAGCATTGCAGTAATCTATCCGAGAGGTAACGAGTGCATGAGTGACTGTACGTAGGGCATCTCGGTCCAGATAGGGGCGCAACTGGCGCACCAGGCGAACCTGGGCAAATGCCCCCCTGGCCACGACTCCAATATGATCTTCAAAACTGAGTCGTGAGTCCAGGAGGATGCCTAAATTGCACGTCCTATCAACAGGAGGCAATACCTCTCCTCCCATAACCAAAGATTCAACCTCTTGGACAAGTCGAGATGCCGGTACGTAGAGCCAGTCAGTCTTGGCCGGGTTGAGCTGGAGCCTGTTCTTCCCCATCCAAATCCGTACCGCTTCCAGGCATTGGGACATCACATCGAGGGCATCACTGGCTTGGTTCGGGGTGGAGATAAAGAGCTGGGTATCATCGGCATATTGATGATACCTCACCCTAAAACCACGGATGATCTCACCCAGTGGCTTCATATAGATGTTGAACAGGAGGGGCGAGAGTACCGACCCCTGAGGCACCCCAAAATTAAGGGGCCTAGGGGTTGACCTCTGCCCTCCTGTCAACACCGTCTGCGAGCAGCCCGAGAGGTAGGAGGAGAACCACCATAAAACCGTGTCTCCCACTCCCAACCCCGCAAGACGTCGCAGCAAGATACCGTGGTCGATGGTATCAAAAGCCGCTGAGAGATCTAAAAGGACCAGGACAGAGGAATAACCCCTGTCTCGGGCCCACCAGAGATCATCCACCAGTGCGACCAATGCCGTCTCCGTGCTGTACCCAGGCCTGAAACCCGATTGGTATGGATCCAGATACTCAGTTTCCTCCAGGACCAAAGGGAGCTGCCGTGCCACCACGCTCTCAACAACCTTCGGAAGAAAGCAAAAGTTGGAGACAGGACGAAAGTTGTTTAAAATAGCTGGATCCAAGGCAGGTTTCTTGAGGAGGGGCCTTACCACCGCCTCCTTCAAGGTGACAGGGAAGCACCCCTCACTCAAGGAAGCATTTATAATTGCCAGGAGCCAGCCTCGTGTAACCTCCCGGGCCGCATAAACCAGCCAGGAGGGACACGGGTCCAACAAACACGTGGCGGCACTTAATGTCCCCATGATCCTGTCCACTTCATCCAGAGTCACAGGATCAAACTCTTCCCAGATATTATCGGCCAAACCCATTGTTTCCCCTTCGTCAGACACTGCCCAGTCGGAGTCCAAGCCAGCCCGAATCTGAGTGATTTTGTCCACCAGATACTCACTAAACTCTTCGGCCCGTCCCTGCAAGGGGTCCTCTCCCGTCCCCTGATTTAAAAGGGAACAGGTCACCCTAAACAGGGCGGCCGGGCAGTTATCTGCAGATGCAATGAGGGTGGCGAAGTGAGCACGCTTCGCCACCTCCATTGCCACAATATAAGATCTAGAAAAGGATCTTAACTGTGTTCGGTCAGACTCAGACCGACTGGACCTCCAAATGCTTATTATTATTATTATTATTATTATTATTATTATTATTATTATTATTATTATTATTATTATTACCGGTATTATTATTATTATCATCATCACAGAATCATAGCCTTGAAGCATTGGAAGGAACTATAATTGTTCTCTAGTTCATGGATAGCAAAAGCAATTAAACTATCTATGAGGTGTAGCTTGGGGAGGGAGATGTGCTTGCAGACTTGAAAGATTGATGTCAGCCCTTCAGTGCAGTCCAGATCAGGAAACTGAAACCAAGAGTACTAATACTATATGTATTATAATGTTACAGTATCAGAACCTTGCAAGTCTGACAATCTATGGAGATTCTCAGTCATCCAGGTCATAGTTGTCCCAAAGATGCTTTTTTACGAGGTAACTAGACTTTCTTGTTTTTCTCTGAAGACATTTTGCTTCTCATCCAAGAGGTTTCTTCAGCTCTGACTGGATGGTGGGGAAATGGAGGTGTTGAAAGAAAAATCATCTGATCCAGTCCAAGCCGGGAATAAATATAATGGAGGCTGTTTGGAAAGAAAGTTCTGTTTATTGAAGAACAGAACCGACAGCATGCGGTTGTGGGACAGCTGACAAAAATGGAGTTGGTGTAGGTGGGCTTTAATATCTTCTTTGGGCTTTGTATTTGAGATTCTTCCTGTTCCTGTGGCATGCACTTTGAGCTGAGCTTGAGTGTATTCTAATGGTGTTGGGTTAATCCTATTGTGTCCCAAAGGTCATGTCTTTAGATTTTGTGTGTGTGCGTGTGTGCCCCCTACATGTGTGTGCCCCCTACATGGCATGGGTCCGGAGTACCTCAGGGACCACCTGCTGCCGGTGTCAACTCCCCTACGCCCTGTGCGCTCCCACAGAGAGGGCCTCCTCAGGGTGCCTCCGGTCAGAGAATGCCAGCTGGTGGCCCCCAGGGGGAGGGCCTTCTCTGTGGGCGCCCCGGCTTTATGGAATCAGCTGCCGGTCGAGCTCCGGACGGCACCGGACCTTCGCTCCTTCCGACGCGGTCTGAAGACCCACTTATTTGAACAAGCTGGCCTGGCCTGATGGGGGATGTTAGGGTTTTTAATGGGGTTTTTATACTGTTATTGTTTTTATCTGGGCGATTATTTAATTCCTTTTAATTTTTGTATTCTCTATTTATATATGCCCTGTTCACTGCCCTGAGTCCTTCGGGAGAAGGGCGGTATACAAATTTAATAAAAGTAAAGTAAGTAAAGTGTGCATGTGTAAGGTAGATTTTAGGGGTCTTTGTCTTTCTAATCCCATCAGCTCCAAGCTTCAAATGGTCCCAGTCTTCCTGATTCATTCCTGAAAGAATCACCAAATCTGCATTTCTAAAAGCTGGCTTCTGCTTGGGACAAAGAGACTTGGTGGTGGGGGGAGGGGGGGCACATCGTTTCTGCCTAAGATTTTTCTATTATTCCTTTGGGGAAATATAATATTCTGCCTTTTTAATATGCCCCCCAAATATTTCTTTCTATGGGGGTGGGGATGCTGACTTCCCACAGAAGGATTATAATGCAAGGGGTATAAATCTTTCCATTCCCCGCCATCCGGTCAGAGCTGAAGAAGCTTCTTGGATGAGAAGCAAAACATCTTGAAAGAAAACCAAAAAAATGTCCATTTGCCTCGTGAAAAAGCACCTTTGGGACAAGTCTGACAATCGTTTCCCCGTACCCTGTAGTCAGTTCCGAGATGCCTACTCCGTTCAATTCTTCCTTTGGATCCAGAGACTTCTTATCAGGCTGTGCAGTCTTTGGTCCTCTCTGAGCTTGGTTGTTTTCCTGAAGATGTTTCATTACCAAACTAGATAACATCATCAGTGCTAGTTGGGAGTTGGATCTGCTCTGATTTTATGTATTAGTGACTTGCTCTTTCAGTGTAGGTGAGAGAGACAGAATCTAGGTGGGAAGCTAAAGAGTTGACACAAACTTGAAGATAAAATGGAGTAGCACCTTCAGAACTAGCCAGCTTCCATTGTTCCACTGATGGCCTTCATAATTCCTATTGCTCCTGTCAATTGCATCATCAGAAAACATAAAAAAAAAGTCCAGACACTGATTGGGGCAGTCCTGATTAAAGCCTTGGATGTATCATGGTTGCAGTTACCAAAAAGCTAAACAAGATAGTGCTTTAACCATGCTGCCATGACTTATCACCTTAACCTTTTTGACCCTGAAGCTGCTCTAGGTATATTTTTAAGCTTGAACTAATGGATTGGAATATCTTTGTTCAGAGATGGGATTCCCTTCCCTACCTCAAGCCAACCAACCAGTGAAAGACAGAATATTATGCATCTTTGCACTCACTGTAGAAAGTTGGTAAGCTTGTCAACTAAACTACCATATCTGAGCTGGGAAGTTCCAGAAAAACCTTCTGTTTTCACAGGTCAGACAGAGGCTGCTTTATTGTCAAGTGAATTGACAGAAAGGGTCAAACATTCTGTTTCTAAGCACAACCAAACAACAGAAAAATTCAGAGGCAAAGTGAGATAATTGGTAAGGAAGTTAGTGAGTTTCAGACAGCTCATCCCTCCCTCGGCTGTTTGCCCTTTGTTACAACCACAGAGAGTTTGAACAATGTCAGCCTAGCTAAGGATTTCCAGCAATGACTGACAGGGGCTGCCAAACGTGTGCTGTTGCAATATTCATAGGCAGATTTTCAAGATAATTAACAGAGACAACTGTCTTCTTTTCTCCTGATTACCCAGAGATACGTTAATGGCAGGCTTGCATAATTAATGTTTTAAAGGTTGATTCCAGCTACTCCGAGGTTATCATGGAGAGTTGAAGAAACGTCATCTTCATAATGAACGCTACTTGTCCATCCTCAATTTTTAAATTATTGATTACAGGGAAAGAAAAAGAAAGGAACAGAGATCAATTGGAAGAAAGCAGCTCTTCAGATAATTCTGCCCTCACAGCATAAACCCAGAATTGCCAACACAACCCCTGCCAGTTCCAGACTATCTGCCATTCACTCCTGCCCCCTCCCCAAATTCTCCCATGAAAGTGCTCAAACTAAACTAAAATGTTCATGCTGCAAACTTTTGTTTGACTCCAAGAATCTTATAAGAACTTGTGAGAGTTCAGGATGGGATTTATTTTAGAAAGGGGAAATTATTATACATATAATGATCATATTGGTTATATTTAATTCCTAGTAAAAGGAACAGGGAGTATTGTGTAGTGGGTTCTTGACCGCATGGCAATATGAAGGACAAAAGGTTCAGCATATCAGCTCTTTATTGCTGGACGTACTGAACAGAACAATAGGTGCTACCTGTACCCCCTTATATACCTGGCTACACCTTATATACCTGGGTACACAGGTAGCCAATCCCTTTTCATGGTTTTCCCGCCGGGCGCTTATCTGCCAATCCTGGTGCAGTACAGCGCCACCTGTTGGTAATAGTGAGCCACTGCTTGTATTTATTCATCCCCATACATAACAGGGAGGAAGAAGATTGCTGTTATGGAAGATTCCTTAGAACAGAGGCCCCCAACTGGAGGGCAGTTTTTCTGTGAACCAGCCGAGCATGGTTTCATGTGCTGTCTGGAGCCCACCCATGCGCGGATGAGACTTGGCTTGCTTGCATGGCCAGTTCCTGATAGGCCACAGATCGGTGCCAGTCTACAGACCAGGAGTTGGGGACCCCTGTCTTAAAATACTGTAGACAGCTAGGAAAACAAACCAATGGATCATTAGACAAATCAATCCATAGTTCTCTGTCAAGGCACAAATGATCAGGCCATAATTATCTTACTCAAGAAACATTATGTGAAGGTCCATCTCCATGGAGAAAGCTCTAATACTGGGAAAGGTGGAAGGAAAGAGAAAAAAGAGGATAACCAGCAGTAAGGTAAGGTTAAAGGAAAAGGTTCCCCCACACATGTGTGCTAGTCGTTTCTGACTCTAGGGGTCGGTGCTCATCTCCGTTTCAAAGCCAAATAGCCAGTGTTTGTCTGAGGACGTCTCCATGGTCATGTGGCCGGCATGACTAGACGCCAAAGGCGCACGGAACGCTGTTACCTTCCCATCATAGTGGTCCCTATTTTTCTACTTGCATTTTTATGTGTTTTCATACTGCTAGGTTGGCAGAAGCTGGGATGAGTAACAGGCGCTCACTCTTTTACGCGGCACTCGGGATTTGACCCTCCAAACTGCTGACCTTTTGATCGACAAGCTCAGCGTCCTAACCCACTGAGCCACCACGTCCCTTAGTAGTAAGGTAGATGGACTCAATTATAGCTGTGATGGGTGCACCATTGCAAGACTTGAAAATCTAAGCTGGATCATTCTGGAGAAAACCTGTCCATGTAGTCGTTAATAGTTGATAGTGACTTGATGGTGTAGAATCAATCAATCAATCAATCAAACAAACAAACAAACAAACAAACAAACAAACAAACAAACATAGTAGTAGTCTTTATCTTACTTCTTATTCAGGTCACTGACCAGAATCCTTCAAGTTAACAAACCAATGAATTTAATGAAACTTTCTATTTTTGGAAAATGAATACATCATAAAGTTATAATAAAGCCACTGAGATGATCGACATGTCTTGTTTTACAGACAGAACAGCAAAATGTAGCCTTGTTCAAGGAGATGAAATAATTTTGGTCTGATAAAAGTAACTGTACATAAAACAAATCAGAATTGTCTGGGTACCTCTCCAGATAGTGAATTATAAACCATGCTTTTGTTCTAATATGACATGAGTTATGGATTCAGTGGATCCTTCTTCACCAACAGAGCAGTGTTTTTCAACCTTGGCAACTTGAAGATGTGTGGACTTCAATTACCAGAATTCCTCAGTCTGTCCATGGTCTTCTTCAGAGTTCTGGTTCTGCAGAAAGGACTTTTTTGTATTTTATACAGGCAGTCCTTGACTTACTACATCTGCATGGAGGGAGGTAAGCAGTTGGGTACCACAAGGTTCTGTCTTAGGTCCAGTATTCCTCAATATCTTCATAAATGACTTAGATGAGGCAATAGAAAGGGATCTCATCAAATTTGCAGATGACACTAGGCTGGCAGGAATAGCCAATACCCAAGAAGACAAGCTCAGCATCCAGAAAGATCTTGACAGACTTGAACAATGCATCTATCCAACAAAATGATATTTAATGTGGAGAAAAACAAGGTTTTACACCTGGGCAGGAAAAAACAAACATACAAGTACAGATTAGGTGAAACCTGGCTTGAAAACAGTAACTCTGAGAGGGACCTTGGAATCCCAGTGGACGATCACTTAAATTTGAGCCAGCAGTATGAGGTAGCAGCCAAAATAGCTAATACAATCCTTGGTTGTATAAACAGAGGCATAGAATCAAAATCACTTGAAGCAATAGTACTGTTTTATAAAACCTTAGTAAGGCCACATTGGAATACTGCATCCAGTTTTGGTCACCACATCACAAAAAAGATATCGGGACTTTGGGAAAAGTGCAAAGGAGAGCAACTAAGATGATTAAACGCCTGGAGACTAAAACATAGGAAGAACGGTGGCAGGATTTGGGTATGGTCAGTCTAGGGAAAAGAAGGACTAGGAAGGACATGGTAGCAATATTACAGTATTTGAAAGGCTGCCACAAGAAGGAGGGGGTCAGTTTATTTTTTAAAGCACCAGAAGGCAAGACAAGAAACAGTGGATGGAAACTAATCAAAGAGAGAAGCAACCTGGAATTAAGGAGAAACTTCCTAACAGGGAGAATAATTAACCGGTGGAACAGCTTGCCTCCAGAAGTTGTAGGCGCTTCATCACTGGAGGCTTTTAAGAAGAGACTGAACAACCACTTGAGTCTGAAATGATATAGGGACTCCTACTTGAGCAGGGGGCTGGACTAGAAGACCTCCAAGGTCCCTTCCAGCTCTATTCTGGTTCTGATTCATTTAGTGAGTCTTCAAAGTTACAATGCAACTTTAAAAAATAAATTACGGGCTTTTTTCACACCTACATCTATTAAAGCATCCCCAGGGCCATGTAATCAACATTTGGATGTATGTCAACTGGCATGTATTTAGATGGTTGCAGTGTCGTGGGATCATGCAATCGCCTTTTGCAGTGTTCTGGCAAGCAAAGTCAATGGGAAAACCAGATCCCCTTAACATCAGTGTTATTAACTTCAGTGATTTGTTTACCAACTATGGCAAGATAGATCATAAAATGGGGCAAAACTCGCTAAACAGCTGCCTTGCTTAGCAACAGAAATTTGGGGCTCAGTTATGGTTGTGATTCAAGGGTTATTAGTGATTTTTTCATCTCAGGAACTTCAAGATGTATGGGCTTGAAAATTCTGACTGACTGAAAATTCTGACTTCTGAAAGTTGAAATCCACACATCTTAGTTGTTGAACTCTGAGACAAATTGATTTATGTAACTTCAGTACACTTTGAGGTCCTTAGCTTGTACAAGTGTGTTTATTGTCTTCAGCCCTAAAAGCTCTTATTGGCACCTGATGGGCCGTTAAGTGGTAGAAGAATCAGAAACCTTTGTGTATGAGGTTATCTCTGTGTGCCTGAAAATCTATCACAGCTTTACAGTCTTCTGGGCTGCCCAAAAACTCCCACGCTGGAAAAGCTCACATGAAGGGCCTTCCTAATTAATCTTCCCCTGAGCTTTAATTGAAGTGTACAAAGCCAGAAAGGCTGCTGAGAAAATGTTAGAATGAGGCTGACACAATGCCAAGATCTACCTTGCAAGTTCTCAAAAGTATTTTGAGCATCACCGCCAATCCTAGGCTGCATTAACAGAGGGATAGAATGAAAATCTATGTGAAGTGTTCGTACCACTTTGTAATGCCTTGGTAAGATCACACTTGTAGCATTGCATCCACCTTTGATCGTCATGCTACAAAGAAGATGGTGAGACTCTGGGAGAAGTTGAGAGAAGAGCAACAAAAAGTGATTAGGGAACTGGAGTTAAAACATACGAAGAACTGTTGCAGGAATTGGATAAGTCTAGTCCAGGGGTAGGCAACCTTGGCTCTTTTATGACTCATGGACTTCAACTCCCAGAATACGAGTCATAAAAGAACCAAGGTTGCCTACCCCTGGTCTAGTCTAATGAAAAGAAGAACTAGGGGTGATAGCAGTGTTCCAATATCTAAGGAGCTATTACAAAGAAAAGGGGATCAGCCTATTCTCCAAACCATCTGAAGGTAGGACAACACAGAGTGAATGGAAATTAATCAAGGAGAGATCCAGCTTAGAAATAAGGAGAAACTTCCTGACAGTTAGAAGAATCAACTCGTGGAAGGCTTGCCTTCAGAAGTTGTGGGTGCTCCATCGCTGGAGGTTTTTGAGAAGAGATTGGACAACCCTTTGTCTGGAATGGTATAGGATCTCCTGCTTGAGCATGGGGTTGGACTAGAAGGCCCTCAAGTCCTATCCAACTCTGTTATTCCCTAATTCTGTTCTTTCTCTCTGAAACAGGATCCATTTTTTCTACCTGAGCATTTCATTGGAATTTCTCTTGGTGGTTTTTTTTTGTTTGTTTGCTGTCTTTATTTTTGGTGATGAATATTGCTGGTGTTGGTGTTTTCTACCCAGTGGTTCCATGGAAGGTGTTTGTATGTGTCAAACCATACAAACCATACAAGGGTGGTAACCACGTTACAGAAGTAACTGTAATTAGATTTTGACCATTTTTAGTCTCCCCACTGGCCTCTATTTTGCAATACAGAATAACAGAGTTGGAAGGGACCTTGGAGGCCTTCTAGTTCAACCCCATGCTCAAGCAGGAGACCTTATACCATTCCAGAGAAGTAGAAGTCCAGTCTCTTCTGAAAAACCTCCAGTGATGGAGCACTCATAACTTATGGAGGCAAGCCGTTCCACTGATTAATTGTTCTCACTATCAGGAAATTTCTCTTTAGTTCCAAGTTGCTTCTCTCCTTGATAAGCTTCCACCCATCTCTTCTTGACCTGCCCTCAGATGCTCTGGAGAATAGGTCGACCACTCTTCTCTGTGACAGCCCCTCAAATATTGGAAGACTACTAACTTGTCATGCCCATTCCTTCTTTTCATTAGACTAGACAAACCCAATTCCTGCAACCAGTCTTCATATGTTTTAGCCTCCAGTCCCCTAATCATCTTTGTTGCTCTTCTTTGCAGTATTTCCAGAGTCTCAACATCTTTTTTTTTGTATCGTGGTGACCAGAAGTGGATGCAGTATTTCAATCATGGTCTTACCAGTGTGATATAAAGCGTACTAACACTTCATTTGATTTTGATACTATCCCTCTGTTGATGGAGCCTTTAATGACTTAGTTTCCATCACTCTGTAGCCTCCTCTGCTGGTAAACTCAGTTTACCAATCTGGTAAGGAGAGGGGACCCCTTTTGATGCCTATTTTTATAAAGGAAGTATGTGGATCCAAAGAAGTCTTAGAAAAAAGACTGCATAATTTAAAAAAAAACAAGACATTCAAATACAAACTCTTTCAGCGATTCGTTACTAGGTGTGTCAGAACTTACACTCCAAGGATTTTTTTTACCCCTTGGGGGAAAGCAAATAATCTAAAAGCAATTTATTTTTCTATTCAGTGGAAGAAAAGTGGTTACAGAGTGCTGAAGAAAGGTTTGGCACAGGACCTACTTGTGTTATATCTTTCTGTGGGTTTTGAGTGGGATTATGGCAAGCTGGAAATGCATATGTCCAGAGAGATTAATGCACATTGAAAGGCAAGAAAATCACACCCACACTTCTATTGCCTTGCACACACAAAAAAGGGAGGACAATAACTTTATAATCTACGTGTCACCGAATTATGTTTCTCTTTGGGAAAAAAATAAACTTACATCACCACCCCATAAAAGTAAACTGCTTAATAAGAAAAGGTTGGAGGAATCAATTGCATATTTACAGCCACCATGTTTGATCCCTTCTCCCCACCACCAGGATACCCTGGTTTCTTACAAATGGTTCTTCTTTAAGAAGGTAAAGGGTTCCCCTGTCCAATCATTTCCACCTTTAGGAGGCGGTAGGTAAAGGTAAATGTGCCCCCGCACGTGCGTGCTAGTCGTTTCCAACTCCAGGGGCCGGTGCTCATCTCCGTTTCAAAGCTGAAGAGCCAGTGCTTGTCCAAGGACATCTCCGTGGTCATGTGGCCGGCATGACTAGATGCCAAAGGCACACGGAACGCTGTTACCTTCCAACCATAGTGGTCCCTATTTTTCTATTTGCATTTTTTTACGTGCTTTCAAACTGCTAGGTTGGCAGAAGCTGGGACGAGTAACAGGCGCTCACTCTGTTATGCAGCACTCGGGATTCGACCCGCCAAACTGCCAACCTTCTGATCGACAAGCTCAGCGTCTTAACCCACTGAGCGGTGCTCATCTCCATTTCTTAGCCAAGGAAGACAGCATTGTCTGAAGAATTTCTGAGGTCATGTGGCCAGCATGACTATATGCCAGAGCTGGGGAAGTCCATTGTTACAGAGATGGAATGTTGAGACAAGAGAGGGCGTGTCCCTGACTGAGGATGGAATCTTGAGGTTTTTCATCTTGTTAAAAGGTAAAGGTAAAGGTTTTCTCTGACTAGTCATGTCCAACTCTAGGAGGCAATGTTCATCTCTGTTTCCCAGCTGAGGGAGCCAGTGTTGTCCAAAGACGCTTTCATGGTCATGTGGCCAGCATGACTATACACCTAAGTGCACAAAACACTATTATCTTGCCACCAAAGTGGTACCTATTTATCTACTTACATTTGCATGCTTTCGAACTGCTAAACTGGCAGGAGCTGGGGCGACTAATGGGAGCTCATCTCATCATCACCAAGACTGTCTGCTTTCCACTGAGAAGCTCAGCATCTTTAACCACTGAGCCATCCCCACATTTAAGAATTAGATTTATGCATTTAAGGATGAGTTTTTCTATCTCTGTAAATGACTGATGTACGGATGTCTTATTTGACTCAGGCCTGGATTAGTCACGGGATTCAGAAAACTAGAGATCCAATTTCTAGAATCTAATATGGAAAAACTAGAAGGTGCTGTCCATTTTTTGAAAAAAAAATTACTAGAGTGGGATGCTGTTTATAGAGAGGCTACATCATATGAGACAGCAAATCACAACAAATTTAACAGATTAGAGTAAGGTATTATTGTTATTACTGTTAGTCATATAGTCAGCCAGATGTTTAGACTGGATTTGGGATTTTTATCCATCTATCAAGTCCTACCCAAGGATCTGGGATAGGCGGATGTTGTTTGATGATCTTAAATAGCAATAGCAATAGCGCTTAGAGTTATATACTGCTTCACACTGCTTTACAGACCTCTCTAAGTGGTTTTCAGAGTCAGCGTATTGCCCCCAACAATCTGGGTCCTCATTTTATCGACCTTGGAAGGATGGAAGGCGGAGTCAACCTTAAGCCAGTGAGAATCGAACTGCCAAACTTTGGCAGTTGGCAGCCAGCAGAATTAGCCTGCAGTCAGAATGGGACCTTTAGGCTCCCAACATTGGCTACACCCACATCACCTCCAGCAACCTCCCTCAGCTAATTCCCATCCAGCTGTCCTCATCTACTGGCCCTCCCCCGGCCATTCTCCCTGGGCAATGAGCCCCTGGTCTCTGTCCCTCACCCATTCACCCAGATACAGTTTGTCCCAGGTGTTTCACTCCATGGAACAAGAAGCCACCAGCCAATCAGGTGGCAGGCCGCAACAATGGTGCTGGGAAGGAAGAGCAAGGGGACTGTGGGGGGGGCTGTGATTGGTGACAGGTTAGAGCAAGATCTGGGGGGGATGGCAGGCAAACTCTGCTTATGTGCTGCTGCTGTGGGTACCTCGCGGGCAGCAGGACACAAATGCTTGAATGGGGGCACTGACCAACAGTGCTTTCATGCGATTGATGGGGGTGCTGAGGGAGATGGCAGGCCAAGGTGGTAAGTGCAGCTGCTGGGGCTGCCTGGAGGGGTTGGAAGGGTGGGGTGATGCGAGGCTAACTCTGCCCATTGCCAGCAGTTCAATCCTGACCGGCTTAAGGTTGACTCAGCCTTCCATCCTTCCGAGATCAGTAAAATGAGGACGCAGGTTGTTGGGGGCAATATGCTGACTCTGTAAACCGCTCAGAGAGGGCTGTAAAGCATTGTGAAGTGGTATATAAGTCTAAGTGCTATTGCTATTTCTTGCAGATTTTAGGAGTTGAGCGTGCTAAGACCAAGGGGTGGTGGTGGGGTTAAACACATCAATTTGGAATTGTTGCACAGCTGCAAGAGACCCAACTCCAGCTCCCATGAATTCCATTGATGCTTATCTAGTGCTAATTTGTCCTGTCCATTTAGTAGAGCGGATTCTTTTGTATAGATAGCTGAATAAACTCTTAGTGCTATGAACTCAATTCCTGTTTCTGGTCTCTTGTGCCTGACACAGATATTCCAATGCACATTTGTTGCTTCTTTGTCATGCCTTTCTTTGTAGTGAGTCTAAGCAATTATTATTAGTTATTCCCACAGTGTTTTGTTCGTTTTCTTTTCGACAGAAGGTAGCAGAGGAAAGAAGACAACCCATGAGAAATTTTGACCCGGTAACTACGGGTTCTTTAATGCAAAAAGAAATGTTATCCTAAAGAAGAACGATGTTGTTAAAAGAATTTTACGGGTCCCTTTTTTGAGCCGGGGTATCGCAAATAACACGCAAGGCATGTTGCTGGTAGAAAGGAGGTGATCCATTTATTCTCAAAAACAAAAAAGTTTTCTCTTGAGGGTAGGCTACAGAGAAAATGGGTCACAGAGAGTTTGTTTCATAGATGGAAGTGGTCCTTGGTGTGAGCTTGGGGTGTGCTGTGTGTGTGTGTGTGTGTGTGTGTGTTGTATATAGTGGTTCTAGTGTGTGACTCTGTCAAAAGTTCAATTTTAATTGTCCTTCCTTGTGTCTGTCCATTCGCCTTTGTTGTGTAGATCGTGTCTACACAATTTGTGAGTGTGGGGAAGTGCGACTGGACAGGTTCTCTGTCTGGTTAATTACTCTTGCCCAGGTATTAGGTTTTGGTACTTGGCTTTGCTATTTGTTAGTTGATAGCTTAGCAGAAGTTCAATTTAGCAATCTAGTATTACAATGTTGTTTCCCATAGTTTCCAGTCTCAGTGAATCATGGATTGGTGTTAATGGTTAAGGGATAGCTGAAACAGGGAGAAAAATAAAGTTAATCTGGAATAAAGAACTGAATTCTTTATAAACAAAGAACTCAGTTCAGTTCATGAATCTCCTAGGGTTACAATAAAATTCTTTCCACAATGTTAATTTCTGAATGAATAGAGCTAGTGTTAGGATTTTGTAATTTTTAACACAAACACACAAACACAAACACACACACACACACACACACACAGAGAGAGAGAGAGAGAGAGAGAGAGAGAGAGAGAGAGAGAGAGAGAGAGAGAGAGAGAGAGAGAGAGAGAGAGAGAGAGAGAGAGAGAGAGAGAGAGATCAGAGGTAAAGAAAAGATGTGCACCCTGGAAATTTTTTCCATCATCTATTAGTTCATGCAAAAAAGTGCAAAAGTACAAAACATCCCATTCCATTTTGTGACCCTATGATCCAATATTATTTTTGCTGGTAGGTTATTATGTTATTATTGAAGTGGTGACTGGGAAGGATAGTTCAACTGAATAACCAGATCAGCTTTGCATAGAGGCCACAGCTTTTCAAGCCTTGTTATCTGCTGACCTCTTCTGGGGAGATCTAAAACTCTTAGAAATAATTGTGGAATTATTTTTTCCCCTCTTGTAACATCTCTTCTTCCATATGATGATCCAATCATTAGCTTCCTTTCCCTCAACATCTTTCTGTCTTTGATACTCAGCTCAAAACGCAACACCTAGAGAGAGCAGATCCTATTAGAAAAAGCCAGATGGTTTGGAAAATAACCTCAGCCAACAGCTGAGAGCCAAACGTTTGGGATGGGGGTGGGGAATCCAGGTAAAGTTTGATTAGAATACAGAACAACAGAGTTGGAAGGGACCCTGGAGGTCTTCTAGTCCAACCCTCTGCTCAGACAGGAGACCCTATTGTTCCAGACAAATGGCTGTCCAATCTCTTCTTGAAAACCTCCAACGATGGAATACCCACTTTGTCTGAAGGCAAGCTGTTCTACCAATTAATTGTTGTAACTGTCGGGAAATTGCTCCTTAATTGGTTTGACTGAGTGTGCAAGTTTCCACAGCTCCTCCAAGAAGGCCAAGGATTTTGTAGCAATTATGATCAATCTGCACCTACAATAAGATTCTCATGAACAAGGTATCTCCTAAGTGCCACTGATGGCTCATTTGGAATTGAGGAAAGTAGAACCAACCATAAAATTCCTGCGTATCTAATCTGATACCAAGAATTGCTGTAGTCATCTCAGAAGATGTAATAAGAAAGAATAACTTTGAGGAATAGGAAGAAAAGTCACTATCAAGACAATGGTTAGATAAGAGAAATCTGACTCTGGGGCAGAACTGTAACCTGTGTATGATTTTCAGACAAGACTCTTCCTAGTTCCCATGAAGATAAAGGGACGGGAGAAGCAAAATCAGGACTATAAGATTTTGCTATCACAACTTTATACAGGTACTCGGTGGGGGTGCAATGGTTAGACTGCAGTACTGCAGGCTACTTCTGCTGATTGCCAGCCGCCAGCAGTTCGAGTCTCACCAGCTCAAGGTTGACTCCATCCTTCCGAGGTCACATTATCCGGGTCACAATGTGGCCTGACTCGATTTTACAACCGTTTTAACAATGGTCATAAAATAACTCGCCATACTTGTTAAGTGAATTGCATGGTCATTAAGAGAACCATGAGGTCGTTAAGAGAATCCAGGATATGCAATGGGTGATTTTTGCCATTTTGTGTGGAAAAACCTCAAAAGTTTCAAATTGTAGCCACATGATCACAGCACACTACAACTGGTCCTATATGCTACACCAGAGCTCCCCAACCTTTCTGGATTGGTGGCCCAGATGGGGGGAAGGGGAAAAAAAGAGGGGATGGTTTTGTGGGAAGGGCAGGCAAGTGCATGTGTGCGTGTGGGTGCACAAGCACCCATTGCTTACGCGAGTGAGGCTGAGAGCACCCATGACACTTGCACGAGTGAGGCCTCAAATGCTCGTGTGAGTGGGGCCACAAGCACCCCAATGCTGATGCAAGTGGGACCATGAACACCCATGACGTGAGTGCGAATGAGGCCGCAAGTGCCCAAGTGAGTGAGGCCCTGAGCTCTCGCACAATTGGTGCTGTGAGCCCCCTGACGCTTGTGCAAGTGGGGCTACAAGCACCAGCAGCACTTTCATGAGGAAGAACTGGATCACCCACAATGCTCGTATGAGTGGGGCTGCACACGGGCACGCATACACACTAACCATCATTTACACGGCCCAGTTGTGAGTAGGCCATGCGCTGGTAGTGGGCTGTGGCCCACAGGTTAGGGACCCCTGTGCTACATGTCTCGCGGGGGGAGGAGACATCCATAACTTCGAGGATGGGTCGTAAACAGCTTTTGGAAATGCGTTGTAACTGCAAACAGTCATTGTGGCCACTTGTGAAGTGAGAACTACTAGTAAGGTGTCAGAAAAACCACAACCAAGAAGTAAGAAATTAGAAAGGGGAAAAGGCAACCCTTTCATATTTTGCCAGGTATCATTTTTTTTAAAATTCCATTTATATCCCGCCCTTCTCCGAAGACTCAGGGCGGCTTACAAGCTTAGCAGTAGCCTTCATTCTATGTATATGCCTGCTTATTAGGGCTTTCACACACACACACACCCAAGCGGCATTATTACAAAGTCAGCTTAATTGCCCCCAACAATCTGGGTCCTCATGAGGATTACTGTTGATAGATTTGTTATAATTGGCTATAATTAGGGTTTGAAAATGTAATATTAGGTAGTGTATCTCAGATATTGATGTTCAGGCAGTCTAAGCCAATTATCCAAATCCATTCTTAAGTGGGCATATACGAGTATCAGGTTCTTGTCTCTCCTCCATTCTAATTCTGAAATTTTGTGGGCTCTTCATGGTTGCTAGGTTGGGTGCATTAGCCTCTGTTGTCCTGTGGGGGCACTATAAAAATATTTATAGGTAGTCCTTTACATGCAAACATCTGTTTAAAGACCAAAGTTACAATAATACTAAAAAGGACTTACAACTGAACCTCATACTTATGACCGTCATAGCATCCCCAAGATCACGTGATAAACATTCAGCATGTATTTATAATGGTTTCAGTGTCCTGGAGTCATGTGATCACCCTTCCCAGCTAGCTTCTGACAAGCGAAGACAATGGGGGAAGCCAGATTTGCTTAATAACCACACGATTCACTTAACAACCGTGGCAAAAAAAGGTTGTAAAATTGGGTGTGATAATAATCACCTGGCTTAACAATGGAAATTCTGATCCTCACTGTGCTCACAAGTCAAGGATTATCTAGCTACCCCAGCACGTGTGCTACTGTGGGAGTGGCCCTATGTGGAACCCATAAACCACATGGTCCTCTGATGATTTCTTTACAGGGAATCTTGGAAGACAGATAACTAGCCCACTTTAAAGAACTACCCTGGTGGAGACCGCAATGCTTACCTATCACTACTTGTAAGCATAGGATTCCAGGTTGCCCAATTGTTTGCCACTATGTGTGTGACGCATCCCAAATACAACTGAAGACTAATAGCAATTCTGGTGCTTGCCAAGGTTGCCTGTATTTTTTTTTCTTTTATACTTTCAAGTTAGTTTTGATTCCTGATGACTGCCTGTAAAAGTGCCTGAAATTTTCTTTGGCAAGAATTCAGAAGATGGTTTGCCATTGCTGCCTTTCTAGGGCTCAGAGAAATGGACTGGCTCAAGACCACTCAGCTGGCTTTGGGCACAACGTGGGACTAGAACTCACCATTCCCCATGCTCTAGCCTAGCCTTATGCCTTAAACACTATGACGAATTGTCTCTACTGTACACGGTTTTATTTGAATGTAGTGCTGTTGCGTTTGATCTCTACTTCTTAGTTTTATTCATAATTACAGCTTTAGATATTTTATTGCAGTGTTCTCTGGTCTAAAGACTGTAAGGAAAAGAAAAAAAGAGATTCAATTTGGCCTGTGGTAATTAAGGTAGCACATACAATCTGCCATCTGTCCAGAATTTCATAGCTGAATCTTTTCTCAGACCTACCTGGAATTGTAGGAATTGAATCTGGGGAAATATGGGTACAAATAAATACACTGCTGTACTTTATTGTAAGAAGAGACAGGACAGCTGTCTAGCAGAAATACTATAGGTCTCCTGCGAGAGCAGGTGTTGGACTAGATGAGTGCTTTTCAACCCGTACTATGCATAGCACTGGTGGTACATTGGCAGCTGGCAGCTGGTAGGCGTACGACGGGTTGAAAACCACAGTTTTTTTAAAAAAAAGTGTAAAAAAAGTGTAAAAGTGTAGCGAGGGGATGAGCTGAAATGGCGGCAACACTGCGCAGGCCTGTGGGAGAGTCAGCTGGAACTGCGGTATTGCTGGTCTCTGCTGAGCACCCAGGATCTGTGCGGTACTCCAGCTGATTGGGGCTTCTGGAAGGTGCATGCAGCCTGAGGAAAAGAGACAAAAGGTGTGGGGGAGGGAGAGAGGAGAGGATATAAAAGGAGGTTTTAATTTAATTTAATTTAATTTATTGAAATTTCTATACCGCCCTTCTCCCAAAGGGACTCAGGGCGGTTCACAGGGCATAAATATAAATGACAATACAAAAATTAAAAAACAATTAAATAATGCCCAAGTTAAAACAAGAATAATAAAACAAGCCTATAAAAACCCATGTACTCCATCAGGCCAGACCCGCTAGTTCAAATAAATGGGTTTTTAACCCGCGACGGAAGGATCGGAGGTCTGATGCCGTCTGGAGCTCAACCGGCAGTTGGTTCCATAATGCCGGAGCACCCACAGAGAAGGCCCTCCCCCTGGGGGCCACCAGTCGACATTCCTTGACTGGAGGCACCCTGAGGAGGCCCTCTCTGTGGGCGCGCACAGGGCGGAGGGGAGTCGACGCCGGCAGCAGGTGGTCCTCGAGGTATCTATGCGACAATTAAGTTTTGGAGAGGAAAGACATATGAGCGGGAAAGAGAAGGGGATGGAAAAAGAGAGACAGTGTCAGGACCCACCCCAATCCACATTTTAGAAAAGAAGAACTCTTGGAGACAGGATTGTCCAAACAGGAACTTTTACTAAAACATGACTGACAGTGGATAATCTAGACAGGATCTGGAAACTGTGTCGCAGATTGATACTTTTAAAGTGTCCCCGAGTAAAAACCCCTCCCCTCAGTCCATTTGGTCAGTCCCGGATCAGTTAAGTTTCATGTGTCAAAACCTTTCATGGGAAAAAAGAACTTCCATGCATTTACAACATTTGCTTCCTCCCCTTCAAATTCCAATCAGAGATACAAACCAGAATTCCACCCCCCCCTTTCTTTGTTCTTCTCAGTTCAAAGGTTCTTTCCCTGGTCTTTAATGGTGGCCCCCAGGCAGGCTGAATAAACAACCTTGCATTTAATGGATAAAAGGTAAAGGTAAAGGTTCCCCCGCACATGCGTGCTAGTCATTTCCAACTCTAGGGGCTGGTGCTCATCTCCGTTTCAAAGTCGAAGAGCCAGCGCTTGTCCGAGGATGTCTCCGGCATGACTAGACACCAAAGGCGCACGGAACGCTGTTACCTTCCCACCGGAGTGGTCCCTATTTTTCTACTTGCATTTTTACGTGCTTTCGAACTGCTAGGTTGGCAGAAGCTGGGACGAGTAACAGGCGCTCACTCTGTTATGCGGCACTCGGGATTCGACCCGCCAACCTGCCAACCTTCTGATCGACAAGCTCAGCATCCTAACCCACTGAGCCACCGCGTCCCTTTTATTTAATGGATAGGGATGGCCAGTTCACATCTTCTCTTCCCCTCCTTGGGAATGGCAGAATCCAGTAAGGGGATGAGATTTAGGTTTGCACAGGTAGGGGGTTAGAAATGGAATACAAATGGATTCTGACAGACAGAGAAGAGGAGAGGCTTTTTTGAGACAAGCAGAGGGAGAGAAGGGGATAGAACAGTGCAAAGATTTATGCCAGAGAAACAAGCCCAAGTGTGGCAAGTGGGTATACAGATAGTCCTCAACCTACAACCACAATTAAGCCCAAAATTTATGTTGCTAAGTGAGAAATTGGTTAAATGAGTTTTGTCCCATTTAATGACCTTTCTTGCCACATTTGTTAAGTGAACCACTGCACTTCTTAAATCAGTGACACGGTTCTTAAGTGAGTCTGGCTCCCCCTTTGACTTTGCTGGTCAGAAGGTCGCAAAAGGGGATCACGTGACCCCCCCCAGGACACTGCGACTGTCATAAATATGAGTCAGTTGCCAAGCATCCGAATGTAAATCATGTGACCCTGCGGATGCCGCAACGGTCATAAGTGTGAAAAATGGTCATCAGTCAGTCATTTTAGTGCCATTGTAACTTCGAACAGTCATTAAGCAAACTGTTGTAAGTCGAGGACTACCTGTACTTTATTACTTTTTTTCTTTTTCTTTGTCCTTTTTTTGGTCATCAAATTTTTGACAACCTGCTAGGTGACTGGTGGTACTCGAATATTGCCATACCCTAAAAGTGGTAAACTCTGTGAAAAGGTTGAAAAGCACTGGACTAGATGACCTCTGTTACTGTTGCTATTCAGATAGGAACAGCATTTTCACCAGTACTTTACCAATGTTTGCCCACTAGATGGCAGCATTGGATCAACATTAAAAGCATTGATAAAATGTAAAACAAGGAAAACTCATCGTTTCTCTACTACTGACACTCACTTCCAAATTTATTTTACTTTACTTGATTTTATTGCACTGTTTTGGCAATGCAAGCATTTAATCATACATATTTGCGTATGGAGACAGACATAAAAGTCAGTCAGGACACTTATGGAACCCAAATTTTAGACTCTAAAATCTAAGGGGCTGCCCCAAAGAACAGGGGTCGACCTATTCCCCAAAGCATCTAAAGGCAGGAAAATGGAAACTAATCAAGGAGAGAACCAACCTAGAACTAAGGAGAAATTTCCAGACAATTAGAATAATTAATCAGTGGAATGGCTTGCCTCCAGAAGTTGTGGATGCTCCAACACTGGAGGTTTTTAAGAAGAGATTGGGCAACTGTTTGCCTGAAATGGTATAGGGTGGTTTCCTGCCTGAGCAGGGGGTTGGACTAGAAGACCTCCAAGGTCCCTTCCAACTCTGTTTTTCTGACTCTGAATTCACAAGGAAATAAACCTAAGATGATAATACAGAGTATATATGTATATGATTTCCCTTCCTTCCAAATTTATGGCACTGGTTCCAGCAACCTCATGCCTTGAAGCTGTATAAATTCTCCCAACCAATAAAGGTAAAGATAAATTCCAGTCATTTCTGACTCTAGGGGGTGAAGCTCATCTCCATTTCTTAGCAAAGGGATCCAGCATCGTCCAAAGACATTTCTGTGGTCATGTGGCCAGCATGACTATACACCAAGGAGCACAGAATCCTGTTTCCTTCCTACTGAAGTGGTACCTATTTATCTACTTACATTTTCATGCTTTTGAACTTCTAGGTGGGCAGGAGCTGGGCAAGTAACCAGGAGCTCAGCATTCAGGTCTTGAACCTGGGCTGTCAGTTTTCCAGTTGACAAGCTCAGCATCCTTAACCTCTGAGCCACTGCGTCCTGCTCCATATCCATAAACCAATGAATAAATTCATCCTCATTATATTCTTCAATACTAACAGTTTACTTGAGAATGGTTTTCCATTGCTTTTTTCCATTCCCCACTCCCTCACCCCTGCCCCAATTTCCTATTTGGTGCTATGGCTCAGGGATTTCCTGGTGGTCTCCCACCCAGTTACTAGCCAGGCTCAACTGTCAGGCACAAAGAATCAGGACTATTTGGTTTGTTTATAGCATAAACCACTTGTTGAAACCTATACACAAGAATCTAGTCAACTAATGGTCATCACTAAGTTGGTGCTAGGTAAAGGCCGATGGAATTCAATGGGGGAAACTTAGATTTCTTGCGGCAACTCAAAGACTCTAAATAGAGGAGATCAAATGAGCAGTTAGAAAGTCTGATGAAACTTGTTTTGTTTTTTTTAGCAATAGTCCTACAAACACGTGGCGAAGGCTGAGAAGCAAATGGAGAAACGGAATGCAGCTGAAAGGCAGGTTAGTTAAAAGAGTGAGGAAAATTCTCAGGGATGACTCACACCCTGGTTGGTATCTCTTTACTCTCCTACCATCGGGTAGGAGGTACTGGAGTATAGCCAGCCATACCAACGGGCTGAAGAACAGCTTTTATCCATGGGCTGTTAGGCTTTTGAACGGGAAATAATTTTATAATTTTATGTATGACTGGCTTGCGAGGCCGGTGTGTTGTGCAATTAGCTCACATGGTGTAACAAGATGGTGGGTTTGTTGTCACTGCGAGTTGTGGTGGTGGGGGCACGAAGGGAGGCTCAGCCAATCTCAATGTATACATGGTTGTACTTTGACAATAAAGGTTCATTCATTCATTCATTCGTAAAATCTTTTTTTTTTCCTGCAAGAAGTTGAAATTGATTGAACTTTTTTTTTTGGCACATGGCGGCGGAGGCCTAAAGCGAAAAGATTTTATAAAACCCAGCTTAAAAAGCCACTTGCCCGGGGAGATTTTGATGCAGGTTGCTCATGGATGGGACTTAAGGCCTTAGACCTTTGGTCCTTCCGCCGTGACCTGAAGATGTGGTTGTTCCAACAAGCGGGCCTGGATTGACTACGATTTTTAATTAGGCTTTTACTGGGTTAAATTGTTTTGTAATTTTGTATTTATTGTTTAATTCTCTTTTAAATTTTTTACTCTATGTTTTTAAATTTTTATTGTTGTGAGCCGCCCTGAGTCCTTAGGGAGAAGGGCAGCATATAAATTTAATAAAATGAAATGAAATGAAATGGACTGGGGTGACGGCGCACGTGCCCACAGAGAGGCTCTGCGTGCCACCTGTGGCACGCATGCCATAGATTCACCACCATGGCCTTAGACTTATAATACTGCTTCACAGTGCTTCACAATCCTCTCTAAGCAGTTTACAGAGTCAACATATGGCCCCCAACAATCTGGGTCTTAATTTTAGTGACCTTGGAAGAATAGAAACCTTAGTCAACCTGGAGCCCATCAGGATTGAACTCCAGACTGTGGAGAGAGTCAGCCTGCAATGCTGCATTGATCACTCATGGACAGCAGTTTTTCTCAGATCAGCCTGTATAAGCTTTTCCAAATAAAATTGTTCTACACTACAGATTCTTTAAAAAAAAAAAGTTTGGAAATCCGGGATACATCATCCAACAAGAATTATGAAGGCCAGTTGTCTTCACCTTTTAGAAATCTCCCTTCTCTGCAATATTAGTTGTGACCTTTAGGGGGCGGCAAAGAACAAGAAACCCGATTTTTAGGGTAAGCATAGTTGCGGAGTCTTAATTGCCTTTGGGGATTTGATTTATAAGGTTTTAAATTTTCACTTTAGGGAAATAGTAGGCCTTCTGCCTGCTTGTTTATAAATTACAGCCAGAGGCTTCTGGTTACACATATCTGAAAGCAAAACAGAATATATGCCCCATTATGTAGCTTAATGAGCAAGCAAATGGCCCTCACGATAAATGTACGGGCACCTCTGAGCCTTGTATGAAATTTCTTCTGTGTTTTGCTCTTTTGCCCTTCTCAATTCCAATTTCCTTTCCAGCCTTGCATTTCAAAGTTCACAAGAAAAGGCTCAGATATGAGATCTTCTATATTATGACACACTGATATGACACCTCAAGAGAGGGAAGAAAATCAACCAGAAAAAAAGTCAGACTTGTAAAGTGGAAGGATACACTCCACACACACACACACACACACACACACACACAAATCCCTTTGTACATTAAGCCAGCTTTTGTTGCCTTAGACCAGAGTTTCTGAACCTTGATAACTTTAAGGTGTATAGATTTCAACTCCCCGAATTCTTGCTGGCTTGTCAATCGGAGAATTCTGGGAGTTTGCTGGGGGATTCTGGGAGTTGAAGCCCATATCTCTTAAAAATTGTCAAAGTTCAGAAACACTGTCTTGGACATCAATCGTGGCAGATCTAGGATATCCTGGTCAACCTAGATATCTGCAGGACCTTGGAAATATGTTTTTTTGGTCACAGCTGTCACTCTCTGAAAATAGTTTCTCCCCAGACATTCAAATAACTTCTCCTTCCTATCTTTCAGAATTGACAAAGTCTTAGTTATTTCACTCACTTTAGGGGTATGGTTGCTATAATTTCCATTTAAAGGTGTTTTTTTAAAAAAAATATGTTTTGAATCCTGGGCGCTCCCGATTTTTCCTGCTGAAGGTTTAAATTGTTGTTGCTTCTGTATTTGTTTCAATCTAAATTATGGATTTGAGGAGTTGTAATGGTCAGAATCAAGTGATTGGACTATAAGTCTTATCATAAGCAAACATACAGATCTCATGGAAGTCAATTATCCTTGATCCAGCAATACAGATAGCCCTTGACTTTCAACCATTTGTTTAGTGACTATTCAGAGTTACAGTGGCACTGAAAAAAGTGACTTATGGCCATTTTTCACATTTACAACTGTTGCAGCATCCATCCCCTTGGTCACATGATCAAAATGTGGAAACTGCAACTATAACAGGAGGGTTACAACTGGTGATCATATGACCCAAGGTAACTACAGGTATAACAGTTACACTGTCCTGGGGTCATAGGACCTTCTCAGCTGGCTTCTGACAAGCAAAAGCAATAGGAGAAGCCAGATTCACTTAACAATCACAGCGGTTTAACTGCAGCAATCCGGATTATCTTAGGGAGCATCTGCTGCCAGCATCAACTTCCCATCGTCCTGTGCGCTCCCACAGGGAGGGCCTCCTCAGGGTCCCGCTGGTCAGGGAGTGCTGGCGGGCAATCCCCAGGGGGAGGGCGTTCTCGGTGGGCGCGCCTGCCCTATGGAATCAACTGCTTGTGGAACTCTGGATTGCCCCCGACCTTCGCTCCTTTCGCCAGGACCTAAAAACCTGGCTATTTGAGTTAGCCGGCCTGGACTGAGGGGAATTTAAGGTTTTAAATTTTAAATTTTAAACTCTTTTGGGGCTATTAATTTAATTTAATTTTAATCTGTACATTGCACTGTTTTAATTTTGCCCTGTAAACCGCCCTGAGTCCCTCGGGAAAAGGGCGGTATATAAATCAAAACAAACAAACAAATAAATAAATAATAACCATGGCAAAAAAGGTCTTTAACTGGGGCAGAACTCACTTTATTTTTATTTATTTATTTAATTAAATTTTTATACCGCCCTATTCCCGAAGGACTCAGGGCGGTTTACAGGGCAACATAAAATACAATATAAAAATAGTATAAAATTAAAATAGATTAAATTAATTAAGCCCAACAATTAAAATTTCGTCTGGACTACTGCAATGCTCTCTACATGGGGCTTCCCTTGAAGACCACTCGGAGGCTCCAGCTGGTACAGAATGCAGCCGCGAGAGTTGTCTTGGGAGTCTCCCGGTACTCCCATGTTACACCTTTACTCTGCGAGCTGCATTGGTTGCCAGTTGTCTTCCGGGTGAGATTCAAGGTTTTGGTAATGGTTTTTAAGGCCCTACATGGCATGGGTCCGGAGTACCTCAGGGACCACCTGCTGCCGGCGTCAACTTCCCTCCGCCCTGTGCGTTCCCACAGAGAGGGCCTCCTCACAGTGCCTCCAGTCAGAGAATGTCGGCTGGTGGCCCCCAGGGGGAGGGCCTTCTCTGTGGGCGCCCCGGCTTTATGGAATCAGCTGCCGGTCAAGCTCCGGATGGCACCTGACCTTTGCTCCTTCCGACGCGGTCTGAAGACCCATCTATTTGAACAAGCCGGCCTGGCCTGATGGGGGATATGTTGGGGTTTTAATGGGGATTTTTATATTGTTATTGATTGTTTTAGCTGGGCTACTATTTAATTCTTTTTTAATTTTTGTATCCTGTATTTTTTATATGTGCCCTGTTCACCGCCCTGAGTCCTTCGGGAGAAGGGCGGTATACAAGTATAATAAAATAAATAAATAAAATAATATTAAAGTTAAAACCCCTTCAGTCCAGGCCTGATAGATCAAAAAACCAGGTTTTCAGGTCCCGGCGAAATGAACGCAGATCGGGGGCGGTCCGAAGTTCACTTGATAACTGCTTTGCTTAGCAACAGAAATTTTGGGCTCCATTGTGACCATATTGTGGGAAATCAGTCCCCACCCCGAGAAAGAAATATTTTGGGGAATATTAAAAAAGGAAGAATATTATATTTCCCCAAAGGATCTTAAAGGCAGAAAAGGAGGCCCAGTTTTCTTAATAGCCCCAAGCAGTAACTAGACAGAGACCAGCTCTGTAGAAATGCAGATTTGGTGATTCATTCAGGAAGACTAGAGCCAGGAAGCTTGAAGTTGACGAGATTAGAAAGACAAAGACCCCTAAAATCTACACCACCACCCCAACCAAACTCTAAAAACATGACCTTTAGGACATAATAGGATCAACCCACCACCATCAGAATACCAAAAAGAACACACAGAAAAGCTCAGGTCAAAGTTCATGCCACAGGAACAGGAAACAACCTTAAACACAACAGCCCAAAGAAGGTATAAAAACCCACCTCTCCCAACTCCATGTGGTCAGCTTTCCCAGAGTCACATTTTTGTCTGGCTTTGCTCTTCAAAAAACTACAGTCTTCTTTCTAAACCAGTCTCCATTTTGTTTATTCCCGGCTAGACCCTCATGGAGATTTTCCCTTCAACAGTATGTTGAAGACTACCTGTATTGTTGTCATTGTTGAAAAAAAAAATCTTCCTCAGGATCCAGTCCAAGCTGGGAATAAACAAAATGGAGACTGCTTTAGAAAAAAGGTTGTAGTTTATTGGAGAGGAGACCCAGACAGAAAGATGGCTCTGGAAAAAACTGACCATATGTAGTAGAGAGTGGTGGATTTTTATACCTTCTTAAGCTTTTGTTTGGAGTTGTTCCTGTGGCATGAATTTTGACCCGAGTCTGAGTGTGCCTTTCTGGTATTCTAATGGTGGTAGGTTAATCCTATTATGTTCCAAAGATCATATCCTGCTTCCCTGGGAGTGTGGCTGATGACTGTTGGATTTTTGGTGTGAGGGATTGTTGATTTTAGGGTTCTTTCTTTCTTTCTAATCCCAGCTTTCTGACCCCAGTCTTCCTGTCAAGATTATCATATCTGCATTTCTGCAGACTTGGTTTCTTTCTGGGGTAGAGAGACATGGGGTGGGGGTTGGTTTCTTCCTTTAAAATCCTTTGGGGAAATATATTTTGCCTTTTTAGTATTTCCCAAAATATTCCTTTCTCTGGATTCTTCCCACACCTTTGTTGTTAAGAAGGGATTCTGTCTTTAAGAAACAATCAAGAGAACTTCTCCATCTCCTAAGGAAATTTGGAGGTATCCCTATCCAATGTCAAGCTGGAGGCAAGCTGTTCCACTGGTTAATTGTCCTCACTGTCAGGAAGTTTCTCCTTAATTCCAGGTTGATTCTCTCCTTGAACAGTTTCCAACCATTGTTTCTTGTCCTTCCCTCTGGTGAACAACCTGGCCCCCTCTGCCTTGTGGCAGCCCCTCAGATACTGGAATATTGTTTAGCAATGGAAATTCTAGTCCCAATTGTGAACTACCTCTATTAGGCTCCAAAGCCTTTTTTTTAAAAAAAGTCAGTTTGTTAAGTGCGAAGATTATCTCTGACTCTACTTTTGTCCTATTATATTGTATTGTACTGAATTTCAATTCATCTCATGACCTGCCTGAACAAGAAAGCTTGACGCATTTGATAATCAATATTAGGAAAAAGTTCCTAATGTTAAGAGGCATTTGATAATGGAATCAATCAGAAAGGGAGATTTTAAAAGTGGGCAAAGAGCCATATATTGCAACTAGTTTAATATTTCATCTCCCAGGAGCATTTTCATTTGTGTTCTTACATACAAAGCAAGGGATAGGATTTTAAAGTGTAAATTTAATTATTAATTTTTATTTATTAATCAAATTCTTGTAGGGCAGCGTACAACAATTATATTAGAAAAATACATCTATAGAAACAAGTATTTAAAATATAAAAATTCAAGATTAAAAAATTAGAAGTTTGTATATATAAGCTTAACAGGAATAGATGGATGGACAGGCACAATGAACAGACGAAAGCGACCATCCCAAGGCAAGGAAAATAACCAGCGAACACGTGATCCATCGAAAGAAATACAGCAAACAGAGGATAACGCGACTCATAAGAAAAAGAAGATACCGATTAAAGTGGCTCAAAGACCACTCGGAGACAGCTGGCTGGGTCTAATAGTTTATAGGTACCAGACACGAAGGTGCTCTGCTTCAGCTCTTTTATAGCCGGTAGCCGGCTGGCTGCGCCAATCCGCTGCTTGTTCTTCTCCCGCGGGGACTGCTGAGCCAATCGGCTGCGGTGTGTGTTTTGACAGCTAGCGTCCTCGTGGCGGGTTGCGCATGCGTGGTGGAGAGCTGCGTTGACAGCGGAGATCTGTCAGCTGTCTGCACATGCGCCTTCGCCGGTGGCAGCTTTTGACAGCTGTCAAAAGCTACCGCGTGTATTCCTGTCACGGTGTTTACCTCATACAACGTTAACATTCTTCCAGCTCTTAACTCTTAACATTAACATTTAACATATACAGTAACACACCGATCATGCAACAACTAGCCGAGAAGACAAGAAATGATCTGAAAACAACCCCAATTGAACAGATATGGGCGAACCAAGGAAAGAGAGTGCCGCAACACACATACACTGGTGTGTATGTGTGTTGCGGCACTCTCTTTCCTTGGTTCGCCACACACAAAGAACGTCCAAATACAGCAAGATCAACTAAATCAGATAGCAGAAAGCAAGGGCGGCATATAAATAAACAAAAAAACATTGCGGTGGCTAGTCCAGGGATCAGATAAAGATCGGTGGATAAGCACTGGAAAAAAGTCATACGTGCAGGTGAATCGGGGTGGGGAGCTGTTTGCAGAAATCACGGAAGGGAGTCAAGAGGGAAACCCAGGCATAGCACAGAATGGCCAATCACAGGCAAGGAGGGTAGAGAAGGAGGACACAGAGAACAAGGAAATACAAATACCAATAGCTATGACATTGGATGAGGAACAGCAAAAGAAAACAAGATCAGTTAAGGTAGTCAAACCAAAACAGATAGGGAGGAGAATTTTTTTTAAAAAAGGGGACAGTAAGACCGGATTGCAAGGGAAGCGATGTGAGATAGTCAGAACAATCACGATTGGCTAGAGCAAGGTCCATCACATGGCCAGTGAGCAGAGCACGGAACCATACAGGCTTACCAACGGTTTTTCAAACCTTCAATGTTTTTTTCTCTGATGACGCATTTGCCAGGGCTTTCTAGAATGCAGCTGTTTGCTTCTTTCTCATTTTATCCTGCAGCACTGGGCTCTCCTGGTGGTGTCCCTTCCAAACCCGCTCTGATCCTTTTTGAGATCAGCCAAGTCACCTAGCTTTAAACCTATGAAATAATTAAACTAATTTAGTAGGAACTCTCTGAATGCTTTTTTTAAAGCCACAATTGTGAAATTATTTTATCCTTTCAATACTGTCAAGAACTTCAGAGAGGATCAAATGAAAGAAAGAACAAGAACAGACTAGAGGCTGCTCAGTGAGCTTCATGGCTAAATAAGAAACTGAATATTAAGATGCAGATATGGAGTTTTTGCAACCTGCAGTGCTTTAGTAAAACCATTTTCCCCTCTGCAAATTGGGTCTCTCTCTGTCTCTCTCTCTCTCTCTCCCTCTCTTTTCCTTTCTCTTCCTCTTCCTCTTCCAATAATAATAATAATAATAATAATAATAATAATAATAATAATAATAATAATAATAATAATAATAATAATAATAAGAAGAAGAAGAAGAAGAAGAAGAAGAAGAAGAAGAAGAAGAAGAAGAAGAAGAAGAAGAAGAAGAAGAAGAAGAAGAAGAAGAAGAAGTTGGAAGGGACCTTGGAGGTCACCTAGTCCAACCCCCTGCTCAGGCAGGAAACCCTATACTATTTCAGACAAATGGCTGTCCAGTCTCTTCTTAAAAACTTTGAAGAGCCACTTCAATGATTGATGGTTGGTAACTACAGGTACTTGCATTAAATTGAGTTTCTTAATTGATGGGAAGCCTTTAAATTAATTGGTGAAGAAGAGCTGACCAGGATATTTGTTCTGCTTTGTGTTCCTTTGGTTTAACGTGGTGTTCCAAGCCTATGTCAGTTTATCAATCTCTCCTCTGCTGATGTCTAGTTTTTTGGATGATGTTTTTGCCACAAAATTGATGTCAGGCGTTCTCTTTTCCAACCACCTTGCTCAGTTTGGAGGAATTGAAATCTGGCACACCATGGCCCACCGCATACAAGCATCAATCCTCATTTCACGTTGCTTAACACCTTGGCAGTGGGGAATTTTTCTTTTTCTGGCAGTGCTGGTCTCCAAACAAATGTTTTTGTTCACGGTACATCGCTTCATCTTCATTTAATTGGATTAAGTGAAAGTCCATCAGCATAACTAGCATCTCTGGAAAAGCAGCAGGGAGCCAAATCCCTTAATAAAAATATTGTTGTTAAAAGAAGATTTTACAAAGTTTTTTTTTTAAAAAAAAACCAAACAAAACACTTCAGAAATGTAATAAAAGAAGTAGGAAAAGAAAGAAATTGGACAAGGCTAAAGGAAACAAAGTGAAAGAGGGGAAAAAGGAAAAGGAAAAGAAAGATATCTAAAGAAGTCATTTCCGAACTTCTTTGCAGCACTTACAAATAGAGGAAACAATAATCATTTCCTCTCTCTTAGATTGAACTTCAGGCTTCTCTTCTCCCCGTAGATCAGTGTTTGTCAGCCTTGGCAATTTTAAACTGCGTGGCTGGGGAATTCTGGGAATTGAAGTCCACACAGTTTAAAGTTGCCAAGGTTGAAAAACATCGTCACAGATAAACTTTTTTTTCATCAATAAATCCTGAAATCCACTTCAACTTTATTCCGTTTTCAGCAAAAGGTTTCCAATCTTCTAGAAAAGTCTTTGTAGTTCCTCCTCGTCAAATAAATCGGTTTAGCCATTTCTGCAAACTTAGCCACTTTCACAATCCATTCATTCATTACTGGTGTATGTGCAGTCTTCAATGTTCGTGCATATGATAGCCTTGCTGCAGTCACCATATGAAGGTAGTCCTCAACATACGATGGTAATAGAGCCTCCCATTATTGTCCTATATTGCAGCAGTCAAAACACAATCTGATTTATACGGCAGCAAGACTTTTAGTAGGGCAATATTGGAAGAAGGAAGAACTGCCGGCTATAGAAGAATGGACTTTAAAAGTTTCCAACCTGGCGGAAATGGCAAAGATCTCAGCGTATTTGAAAGACCATTTGCAACAGAGATATATTGTGGAGTGGAAAAAATGGATTGATTACATCCAGAATAAATATGGGACTAAAAAGTTTCATTTAGCATTTGAATAAGTACTGATGTGATATTTATATTGCTTGTAGTCATTTTATAAGAGTTAAAGTGCGATAGATTTAATAGTCTATTGTTGTTTGCATATGGTAGATTATGATTGTTTCTACTTTTATACCTTGTATTTAGCTCTGGGAAGTCGGGGAGGGGGGAGGGGGAGGGAGGGAGGTGTTGGGGAGGGTTGGGAAGAGGGGAGGGGGTTGGGAGGGTTTTTGTTTTGTTTTCTTATAAATAAAATGTACTGTAAAACTTTTCAATAAAAAAACAATCTGATTTTATGAACTTTTTTTTGCAGCAGCTGTTAAGGGAACCAATGGTTAGCTATGGGCGTGGTTTCACCGAAAACGGGAAATAAATAAATAAAACGCAATCAAGTTATTGTGGGATACTGCAAACATGCGTAAATGTAGCCGTGGGCCAAAGTTTGATAATGTGACTCTGGAAAGGACCTGAGCATCAGAACTTTGAATCCAGGTTGTAAGTACCCTTTTTCTTGCCGATCATAACTTTGTAACCGTCACAATGCAACCAGTTGTACACAATTTAGAGCTGCTTAAAACAGGGGTCTCCAACCTTGGCAATTTTAAGACTGGTGGACTTCAACATGCTGGCTGGGGAATTCTGGGAGTTGAAGCCCCACGAGTCTTAAAGTTGCCAAGGTTGGAGACCCCGGCTTTAAAAAAGCCATCTTGGTCAAGAAGCCCATCACTAATTTCCCTTTAGAATGGAGGCAGCTAGTGTGCTGGAGGACTGTACCACTTCTGTGGCGTGACTCTATCACATTGTGACAGGCAAGGTCTGTAAAAGGGAAAGTCTGGGCTTTTTCTACGTGCAGTTTCTCCAGTTTCAGGGGAAGAACTAATCTCAGATTGATTAGAGCTAAACACAGGGAAAATTGATAGATTTATTTGAATCTATTTATGGAGTTAAAAGGGACGCGGTGGCTCAGTGGGTAAGGACGCTGAGCTTGTCGATCAGAAGGTCGGCAGTTTGGCGGGTTGAATCCCGAGTGCCGCGTAACAGAGTGAGCACCTGTTACTTGTCCCAGCTTCTGCCAACCTAGCAGTTCAAAAGCACGTAAAAATGCAAGTAGAAAAATAGGGACCACTACGGTGGGAAGGTAACAGTGTTCCGTGTGCCTTTGGCGTATAGTCATGCTGGCCACATGACCACGGAGACGTCTTTGGACAAGCGGTGGCTCTTCGGCTTTGAAACTGAGATGAGCACCGGCCCCTAGAGTTGGAAACGGCTAGCACACATGTGCGGGGGAACCTGTACCTTTACCTTTATGGATTTGAATCTACAGGTATTTATGGGGACGACAGAGAATGAAGTGGCTGGATGAAGTCACTGAAGCAGTAGGCGTGAGCCTAAATGGACTCCAGAAGGTGGTAGAGGACAGGAAGGCCTGGAGGAATGTTGTCCATGGGGCCGCGATGGGTCAGACATGACTTCGCAACTAACAACAATTTATGGATTGAACATTCTTCGCTGTCCATCTTGAGATTGGTTGGAAAAAGAGCATGAAAAGGGGAAAAAAAACATGCTATATCAAGGGAGCCAAAAGGGCACCCAGGATGACTGAAGCCAAAGATTGGAGAGACTTCTTTGCATTCTGGGAAATTTAAGAGGAAAGTTAAGATACAAATCAGAGCCTTACTTTACAAGTATTTAAATAATCCATTTCACTGCTGGCCTAGCCCAACACTGTGGTCCTTTTAGCCCACACAATTTGAGGCAATAACCATGCTGAGAGGAAAAACCAAGATACAAGTTAGGGCAGGACAAGAATTAACACTTATCAAGGAGAAAGCCAACCTAGAATTAAGGAAAAATTTCCTAACGGTGAGAACAATTAATCAGTGGAACAGCATGCCTCTAGAAGTTGTGGGTGCTCCATCACTGGAGGATTTTAAGAAGAGATTGGACAGCCATTTGTCCAGAATGATAGAGGGTCTCCTGTTTGAGCAGGGGGTTAGATTAGAAGACCTCCAAAGTCCCTTCCAAGTCTATTATTTGATTGTTCTATATTGGGGCTTTTCAACCTTTTCACCCATTGTAACACTTTTAGGATATGGCAACATCTGAGTACCACCAGTCGCCTAGCAAGGTGTCAAAAACTTGATGACCAAAAAAAAGGAAAAAAGTGATGAAGTACAGGTAGTCCTCAACTTACAACAGTTCGCTTAGTGACTGTTCGAAGTTACAATGGCACTGAAAACATGCCCCCCAAGCCACAGCTGAGCAAGACACCTGCCTGCCCAGCAGCGCTCTTCCTCCTGTCCGAGGTTTCCATTGTTGTGAGCATTTCTGTTGAGGATTGGCAGCGGGGGTGGGGGTGGGGGTGGGTGTTTGGGTTTTATTCCCTCCCCCCTCTGCTGGGTGGTTGCAGAAGGTTTTGGTCACTTCACATGACCCTGGGATACTGTGACCGTCATAAATATGAATCAGTTGCCAAGCATCTGAATGTAAATCACAAGACCCTGGAGATGCTGCAACATTCCAACTGATTGGTGCTTCTTCTGGGCTTAGCAGAAGCACCAGGATCAGTGCTGAGTTCCAGCTGGATCCTGGCGCTGATCCTGGCGCTTCCGCTGAGCCCTGACAGCCCCGAAGAAGCATAGATCCTGGCGCTTCTGTTGAGCTCTGACAGCCCTGCAGCTCCAGCCATCTCTCGCTCAGGCTTGTGCGATGCTGCCACCAGTTCAGCTCATTCCCCTCCACCACTACCACTTCTCTAGGATGATCGTTTACCACCTGCCAGGTGCCAATGTACCACAGGTGGTACCCGTACCACTGGTTGAAAAGCCCTGTTCTATATTCTAATCTTTTATTTGTGCACAGAAGAAACTTGGGATCCATATCTAAATCAAGTCTGCCTGCTGATATTCAACAAGCTGCTTTGATACATTACACCTCAGAATTTCCTGACATTTCATCACTTTTTTATTTATTTATTGAAGACATGCCACAGTTTAGGCTAACATCCCACAATAAGCATGGAGGGTGCACTTAATTAGCTAAGCTCTCCACCTCTAGGTGTGTGTTTTTTTTAGCATGCTAATGATGAACCTTTTACCTCCATATGTTTGCCTGCATATTCTTCACAACAGCTTAAGCCAAATACCCCATTACCTTTCCTTGTTCCAGTAATAGGCTCACTTTGAAAATTCTTCTGCACAATTACAAATCCACAGTGGGTCAGCTAGACTAACACTTCCTATAACTGAAGTGTTTGTGGTCAACCTCCTTAGCTTCTTCTGGTAAGTGTCAAATAAGCAATTAGCTAACTACTGATCCAAACAATGGCTAAATTAAGCCAAAGTTTAGACAAAGTGATTAAAATAAAGTCGCTATAACTAAAGTAAATGCATGACTTATAAAAGCTCTTAATAGTTTGTTAGCAGGTTATAACCCAGGCCTTCATCACCATGTGAAACTTCTGAAATAATCTCCTACCATGGCCCACTTCTGACTTCATTTGCTTTCGAAGTTCAGCCCTTAATATATTTCCCAGGCTTGCTGCAGCCTTCATCTGGTAGTAATTGCTCACTGTGAACTAGAAGACTTTGAAAGCAGGCACAAAACTTTGTGATGATCTTACATGAATCTATTGTCATCTAATTCTAATTCTTTGATATGGGGGTAATCTATCCCCCCATGCTTATTGGACATTTCCTTACAAGTTCGGAAGACTTCATTAACATTAGCTAATACCTAGTTCCCATGAAACATATTTTGCAGGTCATATGGTTTAGTTCTACCAAGTTGGAGACAGTGGCAAGGATTGTTTTGAGATGACCCACACTGATAATTATAATTATCACAATGGTAGAAAGAGTGCAGAGAAGAGCAACAAAGGTGACTAGGGGATTGGAGGCTAAAGCATATAATGAACAGTTATAGGAACTGGGTACATCAATGATGAGAAGGACCAAGGGTGACATGATAGCAGTGTTCCAATATCTGAGGGGCTGTTAGAAAGAAGAGGGGGTCAACCTATTCTCCAAAACACCTGAAGGCAGGACAAGAAGCAACAGATGGAAAATAATCAAGAAGAGAAGCATTCTAGAACTAAGGAGAAATTTCCTGACAGTGAGAACGATTAATCAGTGGAAGGGCTTGGCTCCAGAAGTTTTGGGTGGTACATCACTGGAGGTTTTTAAGAAGAGATTGGACAGTTATTTGTCCAAAATGGTACCGAGTTTCTTGCTTGAGCAGGGGGCCGAACTAAAAGACCTCCAAGGTCTCTTTGAACTCTTTTTATTCTGTATTCTATACCTCCACGTCCCTTCCAATCCTAATTTCCTATGTTCTATGATAATCTTTACTCACAAAAATATGATAGGAAATCCAGGACAATCAAAGTTGCTTTTCTTATAATGTGAGTCACTCCTTTGCTTTATTCCATATAACTATTCTGTTCATGTTTTGCAGAAACAGAATCTCATTGTTTTTCCATCATGAACCTTTCAAAAATCCATGTTTCTTTTAATCCGGCACTAAAGCAAAAGTAATACGGTTTGGGGATAGTATACATCTGACAGCTGGCACAACATTTCTCAACTGAGTTTTTGCTAAGTGAGTTGGGCTGATGCTTCTCTGGACTGGGAAAAAGATAAAGGGGAAATATTGGAGGGTTTATTTATTTATTGGTTAAATTTCTATGTCACCCATTTCCCTTGCAAGGAGACTCTGGGAAGCAGAAGGGCAACAGAAAATTAATGCACAAACATTCCCTGATTCAGAGAATTTGATTTGATTTGATTTATTATATTTATATGCCGCCCTTCTCCCTAAGGACTCAGGGCAGCTCACAACAATGAAAACTAAAAAAGAACATGAAAATACAAAATTTACAAAAGAATTAAACAGTAGATATGTTCAATACATAGTAATTTAACCTCATAAAACCAAATTTAAAATCATAGTCAGTCCAGGCCCGATTGTTGAAACATCCATGTCTTCAGGTCATGGCGAAAGGACCCAATGTCGGGGGCCATCCGCAGCTCCAGAGGCAGCTCATTCCAGAGGGTCAGCGCGCCCACAGAGAAGGCTCTCCCCCTGGGGGTCACCAGCCAGCATTGCTTGACCGACAGAACTCTGAGGAGGCCGACTCTGTGGGAGCGAATTGGGCGATGGGAGGTTGACAATGGCAGCAGAGAAGATGACCAGGGGCCTGGAGACTAAAACATATGAAGAACGGCTACGGGATTTGGGTTTGGCTAGTCTAAAGAAAAGAAGAGTTAGGGGAGATATGATAGCAGTGTTTCAGTATCTGAGGGGCTGCCACAAAGAAGAGGGGTTCAAAATATTCTCCAAAGCACCAGAGGGCAGGACGAGAAACAATGGTTGGAAACTGATCAAAGAGAGAAACAACCTGGCATTAAGGAGAAACTTCCTGACAGTGAGGACAATCAACCAGTGGAACAGCTTGCCCCCAGAAATCGTGGCTGCTCCATCACTGGGAATTTTTACAAAGAGGCTAGACAGTCACTTGTCTGAGTTGGTATAGGTCCTCCTGCTTGAGCAGGGGGCTGGACTAGAAGACCTCTAAGGTCCTTTCCAGCTTCTATTCTATTCTATTCTGTTCTGTTCTGTTCTGTTCTGTTTATGCTTTATGGCCATAAAATGTAGCACCCCAAGCTGCTATTCTAACAATGTGACATACGGTTCCCTGATGGCCATCAGTGGAGTGCCATGGTTCACATATTTCCCACAATAGGTAGTCCTCAACTTACAACACTTCACTTAGTTCAAAGTTACAATGGCACTGAAAAAAGTGACTTTTGACCATTTTTCACACTTACTATTGCAGCAGCCCCATGGTCATGTGATCAAAACTCAGACGCTGGGCAAATGACTCATATTTATGACGGTTGCAGTATCCCGGGGGTCATGTGATCTCCTTTTGCGAGTTTTTGATAAGCAAAGTCAAGGGAGGAAGCCAGATTCACTTAACAACTATCTTACTAACTTAACAACTGCAGTGGTTCACTTAAAAACAGTGGCAAGAAAGGTCGTAAATAGGGGCAAAACGTGCTTAACAATTGTCTCACTTAACAACAGAATTTTTGGGCTCAATTATGGTTGTAAGTCAAGGACTACCTGTAGTCAGCCTTTTCACCCTGTGGCAGAGATTTCTCTGTCAGGGTGGCCCAGCTTTTCTTTTCCTCATCTGAGAGAGAAAACAAACCTTAGAGGAGATTAAATCAAATTTATTAGAATAAAGGGGGAGATGTGAATTCTATTTTACTTTAAATTTTAAAACACAAATATTTGTTGTTAGGGGAAAAAATAACTTTTAGAAGACCTAATTTCATAAGAAACAGCAGCTGGTAACTTGCTCGAGAAGAGAAAAAGGAAAATTCCTAAATAAAAATAATGCTGTTTTCGGCCACAAGATGGTATTGATCCACTATAATTAAAAGGTGTTGTGTCAGTAGCTTATTTGCAAATGGTTTCTTTGAAGCGGGAAGTTTGGGTGCATTTATTGGTTAATGTTTTAACGGCGGGAAATCCCGGTCTGCGGATTGGATACAGTTCAAACGGCCGGAGTATATAAGCCGGAGTTATTCTGACAGTTGACAGTTGACACATGGTATTAATAAACGTTCTTACTGTTAAAACCTCACTGAATCATTCGTCTGTCAGAACCTAACAAGTGGCGATGAAGGTGGGATCGACGGCGGACTCGTGAAGGATCGGCGACAAACAGCTGAGCGTAAGGCGGTAAATTTAAAAATACACAGTCAACCGCTAGCGGCCGCGGTGGAATTAAACAACCTCCGAATGGCGCAACTAGGCTCTTTAAAAGAATTTGATCCAAACTACCCAGAGGATTGGGAGGAATATGTTGGACAGGTCGAAGGGTTCTTGCTCGTTAACGCCATAACCGACAACCGCAAAAAGGCTGCTGCCTTATTGACCATCAGTGGCACACCCGTGTACCGGGTTGCCGTTGGACTCTGTCAACCATTGCCGGTATCAAGCGTCTCGTACGCTGACTTGCTAGCTAAATTAAAAGTACATTTTACGCCGAAAAGATCAGAACTCTATTGGAGGCGCATATTCGAAAAACGCAATCAGAGGCCGGGTGAATCAATCACGAAATTCGTCGCTGCAGTCAGAGAGGCAGCATTACGTTGTAAATATGACAATCTTGAAATTAGGATTCGTGATAGAGTGGTGCTGGGCTTGCGTGATGAACAGTTACAAAATCGAATTATCGCTAAGCCCACCGGAGACCTGCAAGAAGTCCTTGACGAACTTTTAACTTATGAATCGACTGGAAGTCGCGACCCCCCCCCCCCGCAATAGCATGGCTGCATCAGCCGAAATTAATCAAGGAAGCTGTGTGGACAGCGGGGAGGCGGATCTTCAATGGGAAGCCGACATAGCTGAAGTCACCCGAAGATTTGGAAAAATGGCGGCAAAACCTTCTCGCAGCGAAGGACCTGAACCGGGTCGCCGATTTCAACCAACAGCACCGCAATGTCAACCGAGAGACAATCCAACCAGACCGCGCGACAGCGACACCAGATGTGGAAGCTGCGGGGGCAACCACTCCAGGGCAACATGCAGATTCCGCTCTGCTAAATGCAGAATGTGCGGGAAGACCGGCCACATTCAGGCCATTTGCCGGGGACGCCCTCACGACAATCGTCTACACGAAATCGACGTTTGGGCCGAAGGTAAGGTAACCCCCTACCAAAGTGGCAACGAGACCCCCAGACCTGTGGCACGTTTACCCAACCGCGGGGAGGAGGCGCGAGTCAACCACATAGGGAAGTTAAAAATAAACCATATCCTAAGACCAAAATTAAAAATTATAGTCCAGCTGCAAGGAATTCCTTGCAAAATGGAAGTCGATTCTGGGGCTTCAGTATCGATAATTTCCAATGAGACCCTTAAATATATTGAATTTAAAAGCGGCCGTAAAATTCCACTTAGCTCAACAAAAATTCAATTGGCAGACTTTCAAAAAACCCCAATAAATATTAAAGGGAAGGTCACCCTTAAAGTTAACTATAAGGGGTTTAATAGCTTCTTAGACTTATTAGTCACAGAAGGCCATAGGACTAGTTTAATTGGTCTTAATTGGTTTCCAGCCCTGGGAATTTGGGTCGGGGGAATAAATACCATTAATAATAATAAGACCCTCAAATCTGTCTGCGATGAATTCGCAGACGTATTTGATGGGTCTTTAGGTAAATATAAAGGGCCCCCAATTAATTTTAATCTAGACCCAACAGTTAAACCCATTAGGCTTAAGGCCCGACGGGTGCCTTTCGCCCTTAAGCAAAAAATTGAGGCCGAGCTCGATAAGCTTGTAGGCCAAGGCGTATTAGAACCAGTCGAGGGTGGTTTGTGGGAAACACCAATCGTCACACCCCTAAAACCTAATGGGGATGTGAGGATTTGTGCTGATTACAAAGCCACCCTGAACTTAGGAATGAAAAAGCATGCTTACCCGGTCCCGACGGTGAAACAGGTCCTCGCCACGATCCAGGACGGCGCCATATTTGCCAAGCTCGACTTGGTGCAGGCATATTTGCAACTTACTGTTTCCAGGGAAGCTGCTGAAGCTCAAACTATTGTCACCCACAAGGGGGCGTTCCGAGTCCACAGATTGCAATTTGGTATTGCAGCAGCTCCAGGCATCTTTCAGGAGGTGATGGAGAGGACTTTAAAGGGCATACCTGGTGTATGCCCTTACTTTGATGATGTCCTGATAGCTGGAAGAACTGAAGAAATTTTAGCTGAGCGTCTGGAACAGGTACTGGGGAGATTTAGAGGGGCTGGACTCAAATTAAAAAAGGAAAAATGCTGTATTGGGGTTAAATCCACTGAATTCTTAGGGTTTAGAATAGATGAAAAGGGAATCCATCCTACAGCTGAAAAAATTAAAGCAATTAAATTGGCTCCTGAACCAAAAAATAAGGCTGAATTACAAGCCTTTTTAGGATTAGTCAATTTCTATCACACATTCTTGCCACATAAAGCTGCCATCGCTGAACCTTTGCATAGATTATTAGATAGAAAAACCCCATGGCAGTGGCAAGAAAAACATAAAATCAGCTTTCAAACATTAAAAGATATTCTATCTAGTCAATCCACTGTTACTCATTCTATTGAGAACAAACCGATCTATTTAGCTTGTGATGCTTCACCTTATGGTGTGGGAGCTGTCATCAGCCACATGGATAGTCAGGGCAATCAAAAGCCAATAGCATACTATTCCAGGACGCTTACCAAAGCTGAACGGAACTATGCTCAGATTGATAGAGAAGCATTAGCTATCGTGGCAGGAGTAAAAAAGTTCCATGATTACCTTTATGGTAGGAACTTTACCATATTCACGGACCACAAACCTTTACTGGGACTGTTTACCACTGATAAACAAACACCCCAAATAATGTCTCCCAGGATGCTGAGGTGGTCAATTTTCCTCTCTGCATATTCATTTTCCTTGCAACATAGACCCGGTAAGGAAATGGGTCATGCAGATGCTCTTAGCAGACTACCTTTAACTAACATTGATGGTGACCCTGCCCCGGTAGGACAAATTCTGTCACTACAGGAAATACCTGAATGCCCTTTAACAGCTAGAGAAATAGCTGAGGCCACTAACAAAGACCATATTCTCAATAGGATTATGACCTGGGTACTCGGAGGATGGCCAAGTAAAAACCCGGACCCTAAATACACTGCATATTTTAGGAGGAAAGATGAATTATCATCTCATTTGGGTTGTATATTATGGGGTAACCGAGTTGTCATTCCTGAACTTCACAGGAATACGGTTATCACTGAATTACATGAAGGTCACCCTGGGATTGTCCGAATGAAGGCATTAGCCAGAAGTCATTTGTGGTGGCCGGGGTTAGACAAGGCTATAGAACAGTGCGTTTCTGGGTGTTACCAGTGTCAGCGCTCTAGGCCTGAGCAGGCGCACGCACACACGCATAAGTGGGAAATGGCCAGGAATCCATGGTCTAGGATTCACATTGATTTTGCGGGGCCATTTCAAGGCCAAACCTTTCTAGTTGTGGTGGACAGCTTCTCCCGGTGGTTGGAGGTTGTGCCTGTTACTTCAATGTCATCTACTAGAACAATACAGGTTTTAAGGGGCCTCTTTGCCACTCACGGGTTACCTGATGTGATTGTATCGGATAATGGGCCCCAATTCACCTCTGCTGAATTTCAGGGTTTCCTCAAGGCCAACTCGATTAGACATGCAACATCGGCTCCCTTCCACCCTTCCACCAACGGCTTGGCTGAACGCAACGTGAGGACCACTAAAGACGCCTTGAAGTGAATCATCCGTGGCGACTGGCACCAAAGACTTGCAGACTTCTTGCTGACTCAACATACAACCCCTTGCACGGCTACAGGGAAAAGCCCTGCGGAAATGAGGTGGGGCAAACGGCTAACCACTAAACTGGACAGGCTACATCCTGACAGACTACCCTCAAGTGCAGAACCTGACATTCCAAACAGGTCCTTCAACATTGGAGACTTAGTTTGGGCCAGAAACTATGGACCGGGGGACAAATGGGTTCCAGGGGTAGTCACTGACATTATGGGGCCGCTGTCTTACACCGTTGAGGGGGAAGGGAATAGAGTAAGCAAAAGACATGTTGATCAACTAAGAAAGAGGGTTCCCGAAAGTGTGTCAGTCAATGGGGGTCAAATTGAACACAGGGGTGATTCTGCATCTTGGTTTAACCAACATGACTCGTCAGCTAGTGGGGGAGAAGTGGGAACTCAACCCAGGTTAGGTGTAGCAACTCCACAGCATAGTCAATTCGATTGTGAGTTGTTTTCCATGGACAGGCCAGCAGTACCTGTACAACAACAACAGCAAGATCAACAACAACAACCTCAACAGCCACATCAGCAACAGCAATCAGTTATTAGAGAGCCTGCAGAGCCAGTAAACCAAAATTCTAGGCCCATAACAATTAGCCAGTCAGTTAACAATGATGTAAATTGCAAGTCCAATAGATACCCATCTAGGGTCCATAAGCCACCAAAATACTTGAGAGATTACGTCAACAAATAACATCAACTGGGGGGGAAGGGGTGTTGTGTCAGTAGCTTATTTGCAAAAGGTTTCTTTGAAGGGGGAAGTTTGAGTGCATTTATTGGTTAATGTTTTAACGGCGGGAAATCCCGGACTGCGGATTGGATACAGTTCAAACGGCCGGAGTATATAAGCCGGAGTTATTCTGACAGTTGACAGTTGACACATGGTATTAATAAACGTTCTTACTGTTAAAACCTCACTGAGTCATTCGTCTGTCAGAACCTAACAAAAGGTACTGCCTCGGGATGTTACTGAAGGAAGGAAAATTCTAAGGAGAAATTTTGACCCACAGAGTCTAATGCTAAAATCAGGAATGGACATACAATCTAATTTGATGAAGGATAATTAAAGGCTTCAGCACAACAGAGACAAATAGATTAAAATTAATACAGCAATACTTCTTTTTTGGGGCAGGGAAACAAAACATCCCAACTGTTTCAATTTATCCTGGACGTAGGTTTTCTGGGCATTCTTATAATGTTCTGAAGAAATAAAGAGGATTTCAATTCTTTTTCCACGTTTGATCTACAGCTTCTACCTAATTTTTTAAAAAAACTTTAAAAAATATTTTTTATCATGAGCTTGTTTTTAATCTCTCTCTTTGTAAATAAATATTTCTGCATCAAATAGGATGTTGTTGTTGTTGTTGTTAGCTGTGAAGTCATGTCTGACCCATCGCGACCCTATGGACAACGTTCCTCCAGGCCTTCCTGTCCTCTACCATCTTCTGGAGTCCATTTAAGCTCACGCCTACTGCTTCAGCGACGCCATCCAGCCAGCTCATTCTCTGTCATCCCCTTCTTCTCTTGCCCTCAATCTTTCCCAGCATTAGGCTCTTCTCCAGTGAGTCCTTCCTTCTCATTAGGTGGCCAAAGTATTTGAGTTTTAGCTTCAGGATCTGGCCTTCTAAAGAGCAGTTAGGGTTGATCTAAGATGATTTAAGATGGTGGCGCCTGGAATGGCTGTGGCTGCATTGGCTCTTGAAGGTGAATAGTTTTGGGAGGGATAGTAAGGGCTATAGGCCACATGATCAGGAAGATTTTAATGTGTTTGAGCAACATGGTGGAACTAAGGTAACATACAACATATGACTGACAATCTTTGCTGGCCTGGTGAGTTTCTAGTTGTTTTGGAACTGTTGGTGAGACCGTTAAAAGTCGTTGGCGCTGTTTGAATTTGTTCTGCCAGCAGCAAGATCTGACTGCTGGCCCAGTGATGGATTGTATTGCAAATCAGGGCTGTTTCCAGAGGAGGCAGAGGAGAGGACCTGGAGCTTATGGGGCGAAAGAACTGGATGAGGCTGTTGGCAGGCCCAGAGGAAGAGAGAGAGGCTTTTGGAGGAGTTGGTGGCGGCAGCAGCATGCTCCAGGGGCAAAAAGAAGCAAGGCCTCTTTAAGGAAAAGGTGGAAGAGTCAGGATCAGAAAAAGGAAAGAAGGCGAGGTTGTCAGAATACAAGCTAACTTGAGGGCTAATCCACATGGAGCCCCATTTCCATCTGTCCTGTTTGCCATCGTTCACTCCCTAGAGACTAAAATGGACAATGTGAAACTTGAGCGGGCCAAGAACAAGGAGTATATATCGGAGGTGGTGACCCTTTGAGAGCTGTATGCAATGAATTTTCATTTTGATGTATGCCGATTGGTGTACATTCAAAGTGACAATAAAATTATCATTATCATTATCATTATCATCTCCTCTAGGACTGACCGGTTTGATCACCTTGCAGTCCAAGGGATACGCAGGAGTCTTGTCCAGCACCATAGTTCAAAGACCTCAAATAGGATATGGTGTCTGAACTGCCACCTCACACCTGCCATCTGCGATCATTCGGCATCCGTCTGCCATGGACTCGGAGGGAGGGGGAAAGGGAGGGGGGAAAGTTAAAGAAATGGAAGTAAGTGGGCTTTTTGGGGATGGTGCTTCAAGGTCGCTCCCCTGGGAGAAGAATGCAGCTACAAGCTGGCCTACATTGAAAGTGACTGTTTCAAAAACATATTCTTTGAAATTGATTGGGCGATGGGGAGAATAGCAATGGGAAGTGCCTAAGAGGGAGAAAAGCAAAGCCAATGGGATTTGGTGTGTGAATTTCAGTTCTGGCTTTGCTTTTCGGCATTCCACTTGACCTTTAGTAAACTATACCTATCTCAACAAATGGGGTCAAGAATCGTTCTTGCTTAAAAGTTCAAGCTGAGACAGGGCTGATATATGGATATGACTCCCTAAAAAGTTATGTTCAGCCCCAGGATTGCAGAAGTCCCTGTGAGTTCTTGTTGATTAAAAGAAAGGGATTCTGATCCCATTTGGATCTGAGATAAAAACAAATATCCCTCTTCAATCCACATGAGACCTAAAAAGGCTTAGGATTTGAAAGCACAGTCAGGAAGAAAGGACAGAGACTCAGCTATCCCTGCTTTAGGATTGGCTTAGATTCCCCATGTATCTCTAGTAGGGGGTTCCTACACCAAGGAGAGAACTGGGCTAGATGACCTCCAGAAACCCCTTTCAATCCATACATTCTGTGATCTTACTGCTGTCACCATCTTCAGCTGAAGAGTCAACAAAGCCAAGAGCCCTAGTTAGACAAAGTCCTTGATCCGCTACTTTGTCCCTTCTGTGTGTAGTCACAAAAGAAAGCAATTGTGCTCTAATAAGGACAAATGTTGGAAGAGAAGTTTTCGGGCATGCTTTGAAGCTTATAACGCCATCATGTTCAGCTGCCAAGGGAAATACTCAAAATGAATTCTGCTCTAATTTGCTATCCTGCCATTTTTGGAGCATGAAATTAAGTGAATCATGTTTGAGGCTCTGTTCTGCCAGTGGTCACCCTTTGCATCTGAAATCGGTAAACCTAAATTGCAGGTGCATAACAGGCGGTGATTTGGAGCACTGAACTAGGCAGAGAAAAAAAATACACAAACATTAAAAAAAAGTCTTTTTCATACCTAAGCTGGTTAATTGTTTATCTTAGGGCTGTATTTGCACATTATGCAAAACCTACTTAGTCTAACATTGGCTCACTTCTGGATTCAAACTCACATTTGAACTCTGTTCATTCATATCAGTATATTTTATGTAGTACTTCCCACCCCCAATGGGTTATTTCAATACCCAAAGATTTTGCACAACACATTTTTCTGCAGGAAGTAAACAGGCCAATTCATTTTTCTTAAACATTCATCTTCTTTCTTTTGTCAATATTTTCACTTCTGCTCAATTAGTTCAGAATTACTGTATTAAAATTTAATTGGGAGGATTAGGGAGTTGGCACTTGTTGTTTTCTTAGGATTATGGGACCTGGACTGCAACATTCTAGGTCAATCTCAGCAACTTTAAGATGTGAGGAGTTCAATTCCCAGAATGCCCCCTCCAGCTTACCAGAAAGCTAATCTTTGCTGCTATCTAGTGGACATTTGTGGCTTTGCAGCCCAAACTGATAGTTCTATTTTATATCAATTTTCTTGCTCCTCTTTCTAACAAAACTGTATTGTAGATGCACAACCTTGAAAATGAGACTGTAGCTCTAAAGTGAATGGATGTAGGGAAAGATAAGTTTATTATCTTCCCAACGAACAATGGGTTTTTAATGCATCATAATTGTTCATTGATAATGAATTTGTAATCTGTCTCATAGGTAATCTCCGTCTGCATAACCAGCCTATCTCTCCCCTTCCTTTCCACAACACTGCAATTCTACATCAGCCTAGCCATTCTGCTTCTGAGGAAATGAATTGCAGCTCACAAACACCTTTCAAACTTCGGTACCAACTCAGACAGAAGAACAGAGTTGTAAGGGACCTTGGAGATCTTAGTTCAACCCCCTGTTCATGCAGGAGACCTCTTCTACTATTCCAGACAAATGGCTGTCCAGTCTGTTCTTAAAAACCTCCAGTGATGGAGCACCCACAACTTTTAGAGGCAAGTCATTCCACTCAATAGTTCTCACTGTCAGAAAATTTATCCTTAGTTCTAGGTTAGATCTCTCCTTGATAAGTTTCCATCTGTTACTTCTTGTCCTTCCCTCAAGTGCTTTGGAGAATAGGCTGGCCCCTTTTCTCTGTGACAGCCCCTTAAATAGTGGAACAGTGCTATCTTGTCATCCCTACTCCTTCTCTTTGTTAGACTAGCTGTTCCCAGTTCCTGCAATCATTCATCACCCAATCAAACAGTGAACTTCAGCCTAACGAAGGAAACATCAAGAACACTTCCACTAATACTGACAGGGCAAGCGACTAGTATACAGGTAGTCCTCAACTTATGGCCACAACTGAGCCCCAGAGTTTTGTTTCTAAGTGAGACATTTACAAAGTGAGCTTTGGCCCTATTTTACGACCTTTCTTGCCACAGTTGCTAAGTGAATCACTGCAGTTCTTAAGTTAGTAACAGGTTTGTTAAGTGAATCTGGCTGCCCCCTTGACTTTGCTTGTCCGAAGGTTGCAAAAGGGGATCACATGACCCTCAGGAAACTTCAAGTGTTCATAAATATGAGTAAGTTGTCAAGCATCTGAATTTTGATCACGTGACCAAGGGGGTGCCGCAATGCTCATAGGTGTGAAAAATGGTCATAAGTCACTTTTTTAAAGTGCTATTGTAACTTTGAACAGTCACTAAATGAACTGTTGTAAGTTGAGGACTCCCTCTATAAACAGGGATCAAACCCCACTCCCTTCTAATACTGATGATGTTATCTGATGAAGTTATAGCATTGTTTCATTTTCTCCATCTATTATTTCTGTTCTAATTCTCAAAATGACATATCATAATCTTGTTTTTTTTCTGTTTCTTGCAAAAATAGTCAATAATAATACTCTTCATCATTAAATGGAGACGCTGTTATATCTTTAATTAAAGCAGTCAATTTGGCCATCTCAGCAAGTTCTGTCATCTTCAGTATCCATTCCTCCACTTTGGATAAAGTCAAATCTTTCCACCTTTGTTCATACAGTATAATAGTCTCACTGCAGTTATCATTTATACAAACAAAGTTCCATAATTTGTTTCCGCCACTTATCCATCAATTCCAAAAGAAAAGTCTCTCGTTTCAATTGTGTGTGAGTCTTTAAAATCTTCTGTATTATTGTATGTAATGGAGTACAGAATTTTCTGACTTTTTACCTACCCAGCTAGCATGACAAAATGTCCCTTCTTGTTGACTACATTTTCAGTATAAGTTTGACAAGGCTTTATAATTTCTAGACAGTTTTTTCCAGTGACATGCAGCAACGATATATTATTTTGTAAAAATTCTCTTTAAAATTCTTACATGATGTAAATTTTAATCCTTTCAAACCACATAGTCTCCCACTGCTCCATGTGAATATTATAACCAAGTTTTTAACTCGTTTTATCATACTTTTTGCACTCATTCTTCTTCTGTTTCATATTTCAGTGAAAATTTATACATTTTGGAAAGGACATGATCATCATTTGTACTGAATTCTTTTTTAAATCCAGTCTTACGATATTCAAATTCCAAATTCTCTTACCTAATTATTATAATAATTATACGATTGACATGAATATCCTTCTACCACCAGTTCTTCTCTTGTTTTTATTCTGCATTCTCTTTGACAAAATTCTAATATAAGTAGACCTCAACTCACAACAATTTGCTTAGTGCCCATTCAAAGTCACAACGGCACTATAAAAAGTGACTCATGACCATTTTTCCACACTTAACGACCTTTGCAGCATCCCTGTGGTCACATGATCAAAACTCAGACGCTTGGCAACTGATTCATATTGATGACAGTTGCAGTGTCCTGGCAGTCACGTGATCAACATTTGCGAGCTTCTGACAAGCCAAGTCAGTGGGGAAGCATAAAACACTTAATAACCATGTTACTAACTTAACAACTGCAGAGATTCACTTAACAACTGTGGCAAGAAAGGGCGCAAAACAGGGCAAAACTCATTCAACAGATATTTGGGGCTCAGTCGTAGTCCTAAGTCGAGAACTATCTGTATATCAGAGTAAGTTAACCATTTAACTTTAGTAATCGTTTCTCTTCTATTAGATGCTTCCTGTACTGAGAGTTACAAAGGTGTTTTGGGGGCACAGCCGAAGTTTATATTTTTCCCATCGTCTCAATGTGGCACATCTAACAAAACAATTTTTAAAATCAACATTAACCTTAGCTTGATCACACCACCCATGCCACCCAAATCTTAAATCTTGTCCTTCAAAAACCTTCTGTTTCTTAGCAACATCCATTCTTTCCTCCAGACCAGACAATCCGCTGCAAAATACAATTTCAAACAGGGTGAGCCCAATCCCCTCTTTCTTTTGCGTCTTGTCCCAGCTTATGTTTCGCTCCTGATCTTTTCCCCTGCCACACAAATGGGGGAAGGGGCAAATTTCTTATTCTCAGAGACTGTATTTGAATTTCTTTTTTTTTCCTACTGGAAGAAACAGGGATGGCAGGAACGAGGCACCCACTGCGCCTCTTATATAGCAGTTACCATAATTAAGCAAGGATCACCTGCATTCTATACAGGTAGTCTTTGACTTACAACAACTCGTTTAGTGACCGTTTGAGGTAACAACAGCAATGAAAAAAGTGGCTTATGACCGTTTTTCACACAACCGTGGCAGCATCCCCATGGTCACATGATCAGAATCCAGATGCTCAGCCATTGGTTCATATTTATGACCGTTGCTCTGTCCCAAGGTCATGTGATCCCCTTTTACAACTTTCTGACAAGCAAAGTCCATGGGGAAATTAGATTCACTTAACATCCATGTTGCTAACTTGGTTCACTTAACAATTGTGGCAGGAAAAGTTGTAAAATGGGGCAAAACTCACCTTACAACTGTCTTGCTAATAACCAAAATTTTGGGCTCCACTGTGATTGAAAGTCGAGGACTATCTGCATTTTATTTCATTTGACTAAGCTCATATGGCCTTTTAATTACAATCAATTCTGAGTGGTGGATGTACCAGTACTATACTGAGATTAAAATACAATACATAAACCTTCATAAGAAAAATCAATTAAAAATAGAAAAATTCTTGCAGGAGGAATCAAAATCAAATCCCAGTCCCTGAAAGCTGAAAAAGCCAAGTCTTGACAAGTTGACAAACCACCAAGAACATTGAGGTTGCATTATTCCATTATACTGTATTTTCCTTTGTCTTCTTTTTTTCTAGCCTGAAGAGTCCAAGTTACTTCAACACAGAGGTAGTCCTCAACTTACAACCGGTTGTTTAACGACTGTTCAAAGTTACAATGGCTCAGAAACTGTACTTTATGGTCCCTAAAACCTCTAGCCATTGTAAAACATTGTGCCCCTCCCCATGTTTATATGATCATGCTTGCATCAAGAACTGTGGTGGTGCAGTTGCTAGAATGCAGTATTATAGGCTAATTCTGCCCACTGCCAGGAGTTTGATCCCGATCGGTTCAAGGTTGATTCAGCTTTCCATCCTTCTGAAGTTGATTAAATGGGGACCCAGATTGTTGGAGGCAATATGCTGACTCGGTAAATCGCTTAGAGAGGGCTGTAAAACACTGTGAAGCAGTACAGAAGTTTAAGTGCTATTGCTATTACACTTGCAATCAGCTGCCCAGTGCCCCTTGATCATGTGATCACAATTTGTAATCTTCTTTGAAAGAGAAGTCAATGGGGAAACTGGAAAGAAAGGTTGCAAGCTGCTGTCACCTGCTGAAGTATCTCCTGTCTACTTCCTGCTTGGGATATGGTGATGTTGAAAGAAAAATCTTCATCAGGATCCAGTCCAAGCTGGGAATAAACAAAATGGGAGGCTGCTTTAAAAAGGAGGTTAGAGTTTATTGAAGTGCAAAGCTAGACAGAAGCGTGGCTCTGGAAAGCTGACCTCATGTTGCTGGAAGTGGTGCGTTTTTATGCTTTCTTGGGTTTTTGAGGTTGTTTCCTGTTCTGTTTGAGGCTTTGTATTTCCTGTGTCATGTACTTTGACTGAGTTTGAGTGTGCTCCTTTGGTATCGGTGGGTTAATCCTATTGTGTCCCCAAAAGTTGTGTCTTCTAGAGTTTGGGTGGGGTATGTAGATTTTAGGGGTCTTTGTCTTCCTAATCTCATCAGCTTCTAGCTTCCTGGCTCCAACCTTCCTGAATGGATTATTACATCTGCATTTCTAAAAGCTGGTTTCTGTTGAGTTTTCTGGCTGTGGGGAGGGAGAGGTTTCTGCCCTTTTAAAGATCTTCTCCATTATTCCTTTGGAGAAAGATATCCTGCCTTTTTAATATTCCCCAAAATATTTCTTTCTTTGGATTCTTTCCAAAGTGGATATCATTGATATACAAAAGCAGATTTGTTTCTGCAGTCCTGTGAATAAATCCCCCTCTATGTATGAAGGGGAGCTGTCTGTCTTCCTTCAGCAGGCATTTCTTTCAGTCTATCCACTTAATAGCACTTAACTCTTAGTCTTATATACTGCTTCACAGTGCTTTGCAGCCCTCTCTAAGCAGTTTACAGAGTCAGCATGTTGCCCCCAACAATCTGGATCTTCATTTTTCCGATCTCAGAAGGATGGAAGGCTGAGTTAACCTTGAGGCCATCAGGACTGAACTTCTGGAGTGAGCAGTGAATTAGCCTGCATCTTTGGAAGGATGGAAGGATGAGCCAACCTCAACCTCTCATAATATTTAAGCTATTGAGGAAAAAAAGCAGGAAGATGGAGGAGGAAGAGGAGGAGGAAGACCCCATAACCAGGTTGCCATTGGAGTTCCCAAGGTTTATGGTCTTGAAGGACTTCCACAGTGAGGTTATCCCAAATGTTTCCTAAAAAGTTCCAGTATTGGAGCATCTACAACTTCTGGAGGCAGGCCGTTCCAGTATTAATTGTTCTCACTGGCAGGAAATTTCCTTAGCTCTAGGTTGCTTCTCTTTTTGATTAGTTTCAATCCATTGCTTCTTGTTCTGCCTACAGGTGCTTTGGAGAATAGGTTGAGCCCCTCTTCTTTATTGCAGCCCCTCAAATATTGGAACATGTCACCCCTCGTCCTTCTTTTCATTAAACTAGACATACACAATTTCTGCAACCGTTCTTCATGTTTTAGCCTCAAGTCCCCTGATCATCTTTGTTATTCTTCTCTGCACTCTTTCTAGGGCCTAGAAAGTTTCTAGAAAGAGGTAAGAAATGCAATTAACGAAAGATACTGTGTGAATAACTGTATAGATATTATGGAGGTAAGGATGATTTGCAAAGATCGAAAGATACAGAAAGATAGGGTGAACTATTGATATGAATTGGTTTTTCTTCATCTCATGCCTTTAATCTCTTTGCCCCACTATTTCTTCCTTCTTTTCAACACACTGCATAATGTCACCAATTCCTAAATATAATAACTTGATAAATATGTATGCAGGCAAAAAAAAAATAGAATTGACAATGTTTAAGGTACAGATTGGTAAAACAGCTGACATAGGCAAAAAGGAAGAAAGAGGGAAGGAAAGTTGGGGAAATGAATCCATTCAATCATACCTTAAATAAATGTATTTGTTTTACAGCATGATCAGAAAGGCCCCGCTTCCTTATGCTCGCATGTGTGGTGAAGCAGATATAAAGAAGACACAAAAGGGTGTCTGAGATTATCCACGGGCAAATATAATTTGCAAGCCGATGTCACGCAATGGCTGATAATACTAGCGTCATTAATTTGCAACACTGAGATGTATCAAAGTTATAATTAGGCAGTTCGGGGAAAAATTAATTTAGCTGGCATTTTAATTTCTTGATATTGCTCTTCCGAAGCCAATATGTAAATGGAAATGCCTCTCCCTTTCAAAATTCCACATCTTCAACTGATGCAGTTTAGTACTCCGATTTTTAAAAAGTGCACCACACAATATGTCAGTGTAAATTAACGTTTGTCAAACTTGCCATCTTTAAGATATGTGGACTTCTACTCCTAAAACTATGGAGGCCTTGATGCTGATAGAAGAGAATATTTGTAGCTCAGAGTTGAATTGTGAGGTCCTTGGTGCTCTCTGAACTTGGTTGTTTGCTTTTAGACATTTCATTTCCTAAATCAGGGGTAGGCAACCTTGGCTCTTTTATGACTCGTGGACTTCAACTTCTAGAATTCCTGAGTCAGCCATGCTGGCTCAGGAATTCTGGGAGTTGAAGTCCACGAGTCATAAAAGACCCAAGGTTGCCTACCCCTGTCCTAAATAGGTAACATCACTAGTGCAACTGAGAGTGAGATTTGCTTCCAGCCAGTGTTGTCAGGGGCTTGGTTTTCTCCTTAGTAAGTTGACAGTACTGTTTTCTGCTTCCTTGTTTGGCTGGTATTCATCCCTGCTTATCTGGTTGTTGGCTGTTAGAGAGGATGTTCTGCTCTTTTTGTTTCCCCCTTAACTTTTTATTGTCTTTTTTGAATTAGGAGCCCTAATGGCACAATGGTTGAAAGATGTACTGCAGGCAAACTCTGCCCAGCGACAGGAGTTTGATCCTGACTGGTTCAAGGTTCACTCAGCCTTCCATCCTTCTGAAGTCAGTTAAGTGAGGACCCAGATTGTTGGGGGCAATAGGTTGATTCTGTAAACCACTCAGAGAGGGCTGTAAAGCACTATGGGGCACTATAAATAGTAAGTCTAAATGCTGTTGCTATTGCTACTGAATAGTGTGTAGATAAGGTTTACTTTTATGTATTTATTGATGAATATTGATAGCTTTTTTTGGATTTAGCTGGGCCTGGGATGCTCATAGTTTCCCAGTTGAATTTGAGATTGAGTCTGTCCATGTGCTGTGAGATTAAAAAGTTGTCATCATGCCATAAACAAGGAACAATCCTATGCTCATTTGCACTGATAATATTATTTAGCCAGGTAATGAAAAATCTGCAAGCAAAGAATCAAACTCAGAGAGCACCAAGGACCCCATAGTTCAATTCTGAGCTTCATATATTCTCTTTTATTGGGACTTCCAAATTGCTGGCTGGGAGAATATAAGACATTTCATTTAGGGAGGAATTTCAGGAGTTGAAGTCCACTCATCTTAAAGTTGCCAAGTTTGAAAAACTGTGCTGTAAATGGTACATATTCTTTATGTCAGACAACGTAACTTCCAGTTATGAGTACACTGGTCAAAAGAATGTGCAGGTATGTGAGTATTGGAACAAATGTTTGTAAAAACTCAGAACAAAAGAGGAAATACAGCTTGGTTTCTCCTATATCCATAGTAGCTGTGTCTGTTGAATTTGTTCCATGGACAGAGGAAGATTTCCTTCAATTGGAGATTTATAAAAGGGGATTCAAATTTACACATTTGTTTAGTTGCTCCAGAGGGCGGTCTGATGGCTCAGTGATTAAAGAGGCTAAGCTTGTAAGCTGGAAAGCTGACAGCCTATGTTTGAGACCTGAGCACTGTACAATGGGATGAACTCCTGTCCTTGCCCAAGTTCCTGCCAACCTAGCATTTTGAAAGAGTAAAATCCACAGGGACTCCTTTTACCTTTAGTTGTTCCAGAGCATCTAGAGTATGCAGTGCTTTTTTTGTAAAAGAAAAAGGTGCCGGAACTCACACGTCATACAACCTGCCTTGCCTACCCTACAAGGTTTTATCCAAAAAAGGTGCCGGAACTCCGTTCTGAGCGTTCTATGAGAAAAAAAGCCCTGAGAGTATGTGTATTGTTGTGAGCAAAATTAAAGGTAGTGGGAAAAGTTCTCAATGAGTCAAGACTTATTTTCTCTAAAGATTACCTCATGATGCAGACAGATACACAATCTCACACACTCCAAGTATATTTCCAAGAGTGACCCAACCTAATCATTTTTAATGAGACAGCCAAAAGGTTCTTGAATTCAGAAGGAATAATTACATTCACTATGTATGCTTAACTGGATTTTAATTTAACATCAACTAGATCAAATAATTTCTTTTGCTATGCCCACTCTGTAATGTTTGTCAGCATACCACTCAACAGACAAACGTGGACCTCAATCCTTGAGGGGGGGGGAAACATGAAGCACATACCTTATACAATTATTTCTCATCTTTACTAGCAGTAACCATTGGATAATATGCATTTTTCCCATGGGATCACAGAACTATAAATACAGAAGGATCATATAGTTCTGTTCTTTATAATAGGCAGAAAAAAATCAGGTAAATCATTCATGTTCTGGTTGTCCAATTTGTTCTTTAAAGACTTTCCCCTTACTTTTTAATGAAATTTGGTTGATATAATTTATATTTACTAATTCTACATCTAGCTTCCATAGAAAAAGAAAACAGTGACCATCTTCCCTATGGGATTCTTTTATATACAGTACTTGAATACCTATATCAGGTCTTCTTTTCTCCAGAATGAACACCCCACGTTTCTTTAGCCTGTCCTCATAGGACATGTTCTCACATTCCTATATCATCTTTGTCACCCTTCTCTGGGTCTTTTCTAATTCACAAATACTGATTTGAAAATAGGGTATACAAAACTGTACATGGTACTCTAGGTGTGGTCTCACCAGTGCAAGTAAAGTGAGAACAAAACCTTAATGCATCTTTATCATAGAATCATAGGGCTGAAAGGGACCTTGGAGGTCTTCTAGTTCCATATATTGCTTCTTCTGATGGAGCCAGAAGCACAACTTCAGGCTACCTCATACGGCTGGATTATGTTCAGCACGTTGTCAATGAGTACACCAAAGTTCTTCTCTGAAGTAATGGTTCCATCAAAATGTCATCTCTTGTGTCTTGTGTTTTTCCTCCCTAAATATAATTCCTTACATGTGTGTGTGTGTGGTGTGTTGATGTCTTAATCAATTAAAAATAGTGTAAATATATTTTGTGGTGATGAGCAATGTTCCTTCTAGTGAACAGACCAAACTAACATCAAGTCCACGTCGGTCAGGTGTTTTTTTTTTGGTCACAACAAATGGGTCTATAGCCATCTCTGTCAAAATGCAGACATGACCCAGATTCTGCATTTGCTTGTGGAAGATGGAGTTTTGTCAACCCCAAAAGCAGACACTACTTCTAGGGTAATAATGCTAGGACAAAGAATGATGATTTTGTAACATCTCCTTAACAAGGTTAGTATCAGACCCTCAACTTCTTTATTCATTTCCTTTTAATTTTCAGGTTCTGCCATTCCAGTGGGATGGGGGGGGGGAGTTTGGGATGTTAAGATGGAGTCGGGGGGGAACACTTGTGGGCCAGGGGAAGTATTGCCTTTACTTTGTTCTTCACCCCTTTGATGCATCTCCCTGGATGTGAAGGGAAGAAGGAATGTGCCCAGGGCCATCTGTCTTATATCCACTCAGATGGAAGGAGGCCATGAGGAAAATAAAAGGCTTGAGATTGATGCCTGGGAACTGCATCTTATTAATCTGGTTCCCATAACAATTTTGCACCTGTGGATTAAATGAAACCAAACTGAACATTTGGCTAGGGTGGGGTTTGAAGGGGATATTTTAATGTAACATTTTGCATGGGAAAATCTTAGATCTTGCTTTACTCTCCTGCTATCACTACCTCTCAATGAAAGTTCCTTTTGAAGCAATGCCAGTTTCAAGAGTTCTGCTTTCTTGGGAGTATGAGCTGAGGCAGGACCCTACATTAAGCAAGATCTAAGATTTTCCCATGTAAAACTTTACATTAAAAACCTAGTGCCTGCCTTTCATGGTGGTCGGATTCCTCAATAGCCTGGTTTGATTTTATATGGGTTGTGTGAATCCTGAAAATGGGTTAATTCAGTAATGGGAACAAATGTTTTATGTGAATTCAGTCAATCAACCTATCATCTATAGTTTAATCCAGTTAGCATGCCTGTAATTTTAAGCATACAGAGGCAAAATAACAGGATTTGGAAGTCATTTCGGCAACTATTATTATTCTCACAAAGCTGGGCTTTGATTCAGAATTAAATGGGGTATATTCCAAACAGGATATGTGCCAGATATTATGTTGTGATAGATTTATCTTTAGATTTGAAGTCCCTCACTTGGTTTTAATTTTCTAGGCCTAAGCACCTCAAACCTTTTAATCAACTAAACTTGGTTTATTTATTTTTTAAAGATTTTTCATTCTACGTGCGCTCCATGGATTGATCATTAAACAAAATTGATTTAATTCATAGTTTTTGGCTCAGTATCTAAAATCCAGTCAATTCACCAAAAGATATATGTTGAGTAATCAGTAACTAAGTAAGTCTTAATAATAGAGGCATCATGCTGTTACAGTATATACCAGCGGGATAAATTTAAAAATCCCATATGTAAAATATTGTTTCCTTCATTTTCTAAATATTTTCAGAGAAGCATCCAAAAGACAACTGGACTTTGTTTTTCCTTGAAGACGTTTTGCTTCTCATCCAAGAAGCTTCTTCAGTTCTTCCTGGATGAGAAGTGAAATGTCTTCAAGGAAAAACAAAGTCCAGTTGCCTTTTGAAAAAGCACCTTTGGGACATTCAAGATTAACCTTCCCTGGAAGCAGGCATTGCTTTTAAACAGTAACAGCATTATGCTTTCACTTTCTAATTTGCACATTTGCTAACTTAATTGCTATACCTCCTTCCACTTTATATTCAAAAGAGATTTTAATGTTCTCTGAGAACTCCATAAAAGCAAAACAACAATTAAACCGCGAAAATAAAATGTTATACCTATAGCTTAAGATAGTCAAGGAATTCTGAATCTTTCATAGTTTCTCGGAGGATCTGACCTTTATAATGACAGTTATCATTCTTGTACTTTTGCTTAACAAAATATAGAACACAGAACACAGGATCATAGGGCTTGAGGGGACCTCAGAGGTCGTCTAATCCACCCACCTGCTCAAGGCAGGAGACATTATACCGGGAGTAGGCAACCTTGGCTCTTTTATGACTCGTGGACAGCTGGCTCGGAAATTCTGGGAGTTGAAGTCCACAAATCATAAAAGAGCCAAGGTTGCCTACCCCTGCATTATACTATCCCAGTCAAATAGTCATTTCTATTTTTGAAAACCTCTAGGGAGGGACCACCTATAACTCTGGGAGGCAAGCTGTTTCATTGATTAATAGTTCATCCTCCCCACCTTGCACATATATTTTTGCCAACATAAACTTTTTTACTGCTTAAATATCCCAACAAAATTCTGAGCTCAGATGGATTATGTGATTAAAATACATATTTAAAATTTAAACACATATGCTTTTGGAAGAAAGTCCATTTCTAGTACCAATTTAAATATGATCTTCATGCTTTTCAGAGCTACTGATTTATGCAGAAATAAAACAGAATAGATGTATGGATTAACATTTGCTAAACTGCCACTGGCTAGAAACAGTATTGAAAGATACATTTTATCACCAGGAATCCCCAAGAATATTTATTTATTTATAAAATTATTGGCTGCCCATCTTACCATAGGGTAATTCTGGCCGGCTTACAGTTATATCTAAGTTAAAACAACAAATTAAAATTAAACCTTAAAACCAAAGACACATGGGGAGGGAGTCAGGGGACCAGAGGGGGGGGGAAATTGGGATCTGTTATTATTATTATTCAATCAACCACCTCCATTGCACAGTGCGCCCTACTGGGGACCTCAAGCTGATTGGCAAAGCCACATCTTTAGGCCCTTACAAAAAGATAGAAGGGTTGGGGCCAACCTCACATGGGGGGGCGCTAGCCAAGGGCGCCAGCAGTGTCCAAAGACATTTCTGTGGTCATGTGATCAGCATAACTATATGCCAAGTGCATGGAATACTGTTACTTTCTTACCAAAGTGGTACCTATTTATCTACTCGCATTTGCATGCTTTCAAACTGCTAGATGGACAGGAGCTGGGACAAGTAATGGGAGCTCACCCTGTAGCACAGTGCTCAGGTCTCAAACCTGGGCTATCAGCTAGCTCAGCATCTTTAACCACTGAGCCATCACACCCCCAATATTTTGCAAAACAGGTTATGCTTATTTCTTAACCTTCTAATGGGTCTTGGTTGCTTTTCCTTGACACCCTAGTTATCTTTGCAAAATAGATACAGTAGATCTTTGCACAGTACCAAGAAGAGCCAACCATGTTTTAGCCTGGTGTGGTTTGCACACACGCACAACCCCTATGTTCAGTTTGTATTTTATAGTTCAGTATTTCAAGTGAATTCAGAAAACTGAGCCAGCATCTTGTGGGAAGACAGCCATGGTTATTCTTTCACAGTTGTCATTCACTGATTTTATCCATCTTCCCTTTTATTGGTTTCACAACTGGGGAGCATTCTTACTTAGTCAAATCTTCCTTGGAAAGACATTCATTTCTGCTAGGTATTCATTGCCAAGGCAATTGAAACATAGTTGACTGACTGAGCTGAATATTCTCCATATTCCTCCTTTTGCATCACTCAAAGTAATAAGGTTTCTCTTTCGAATAAAATGAAATCTAGAGAATGCTTGATTGGGTCACAGTTTTTTTGAAGCCACAAACCCTGAATAAATGGTTATTTTCTAGGCATTATCAAACCTTGTTGTAAAAATCCAATCACGATATAAGGTCTTTGTAATCCCACCGCTTTTTCTCCTTCAACCCTACTTATTCAAAGATACATTGCCTCTGAACACGAACAGCAAAGGGGATTGTGACACATTGCAAGCCAACAAACACATGATTGCAAGTTTCTGGATCAGTGCCCTGCTTTGTTAGAACACGAAATACATCACCTTGCGACTTAATTGAGTGATCAGTACTAAAGACCTATCTGTAAATCTGTCAATGTGTTCTAAAGTCAGTGGCCATCACACAGAGGCAAATTTTGTGCATTGGGCAAGCAAATAGTTTCTATTGTTATTCTTAGATCTATTACTCTCATCGTTTTAGTGGTGATTTTATATTCCGGTATAGTGAAATTCCAGATATTGATATTCTTTTCCTCTATTTAGTTTCTTGACAAACATATAATTTTAATTTTATTTTGCATAATAGGATAAGAGTAGAATGTTTGAAAGATCTGTTTGTTTGTTTGTCTGTCTATCTGTCTGTCAAAATTAGTGGACCAGAGGAATATTATGGATATAATTTACTTGGACTTCATTAAGGCATTTGATAAAGTAGATCACAACCTACTACTTGATAAGATAGAAAAATGTGGGTTAGATAGCATCACCACCAGATGGATTCGTAGCTGGCTGACCAGCCATACTCAGTGTGTGATCCTCAATGGAACTGCATCTGCATGGAGGGAAGTGCTTAGTGGGGTGCCCCAGGGCTCTGTTCTAGGCCCAGTGCTCTTCAACATCTTCATCAACAATTTGGATGAGGGGATATATGGGGAACTCATCAAATTTGCAGATGACACCAAGCTGGCAGGAATAGCCAACACTCCAGAAGATAGGCTTAAGGTTCAGGAGGATCTGGACAGACTTGAACATTGGGTGCTATCTAACAAAATGAAATTCAATAGTGAAAAAAGTAAGGTTCTACATGTAGGCAAGAAAAACCAAATGTACAGGTATAGTAATAGGAACTGTGAGAGAGATCTTGGAGTCCTAGTGGACAATCAATTAAATATGAGCCAGCAGTGTGCTGCAGCTGCCAAAAAAGCCAATACTGTGCTAGGCTGCATTAACAGAGGGATGGAATCAAGATCACGGGAAGTATTAATACCACTTTACAATGCCTTGGTAAGGCCACACTTGGAATACTGCATCCAGTTTTGCTCACCATGATGTAAAAAAGATGTTGAGACTCTAAAAAGAGTATAGAGAAGAGCAACAAAGATAATTAGGGGACTGGAGGCTAAAACATATAAGGAATGGTTGCTGGATTTGGGTATGTCTAGTTTAATGAAGAGAAGGACGAGGGGTGACATGATGGGAGTCTTCCAATATCCCAAGGGCTGCCACAAACAAGAGGGAGTCAAGCTATTCTCCAAAGCACCTGAAGGCAGGACAAGAAGCAACAGGTGGAAACTATTCAAGGAGAGAAACAACCTAGAACTAAGGAGAAACTTCCTGACAGAACAATTAACCAGTGGAACAACCTGCCTCCAGAAGCGGTGAATGCTCCAACACTGGAAGTTTTTAAGAAGAGACTGGACAGCCATTTGTCCTATACTAGATGACCTCCAAGGTCCCTTCCAACTTTATTATTATTGTTATCGTTATTATTATTATTATTATTATTATTATTATTATTATTATTATTATTATTATTATTATTATTATTATTATTATTATTATTTTGCACAATAGCATAACAGTAAAATGTTTAAAAATGATGATAATAATAATAATAAAGGTAAAGGTTCCCCCGCACATGTGTGCTAGTCGTTTCCGACTCTAGGGGCCGGTGGTCATCTCCGTTTCAAAGCCGAAGAGCCAGCGCTTGTCCGAGGACATCTCCGTGGTCATGTGGCCGGCATGACTAGATGCCAAAGGCACACGGAACGGTGTTACCTTCCCACCGTAGTGGTCCCTATTTTTCTACTTGCATTTTTACATGCTTTTGAACTGCTAGGTTGGCAGAAGCTGGGACGAGTAACAGGCGCTCACTCTGTTACGCGGCACTCGGGATTTGACCCGCCAGACCGCCAACCTTCTGATTGACAAGCTCAGCGTCCTAACCCACTGAGCCACCGCGTCCCTTATAATAATAATAATAATAATAATAATAATAATAATAATAATAATAATAATAATAATAATAATAATATAGTTTGAAGGGACTTTGAAGGTCTTCTAATCCAACCCCCTGCTCAGGCAGGAAATCCTATACCATTTCAGACAAATGGTTGTCCAGTCTCTTCTTAAAAACCTCCAGTATCAGAGGACCCACAATTTCTGGAGGCAAGCCATTCCACTGGTTAATTGTTCTGTCAGAAAATTTCTAGGTTGCTTCTCTCTTTGGTTAGTTTCCATCCATTGCTTCTTGTCCTGCCCTCAGATACTTTGGAGAATAGCTTGACTCCCTCTGCTTTGTGGTAACCCCTGAGATACTGGAACATTGCTATCATGTCATACTAGAGAAATTTAGATCTATCTATCTATCTATCTATCTATCTATCTATCTATCTATCTATCATCCATCCATCCATCCATCATCATCTCTTTCTCTGTCTCACATGCGTGTACATGTACTCACAACATAATCCAAAATAATCAGATTAAATGTGTGCCTTTGGAGTTGTAAGTCCTTGTGACAAATTCTTGATCATTAAAGTGTCCATGAACCCATGAGCTACCCTGAAACCCCTTCCAGGCCATGGAGATTGAACATTTACACCACAGAGTTGTGCAGTTGTTCATATTGTGATGCCTCTTTTTGCCACCAGTGTAAGAACAGTTATGTAGCTCTCCTCTGTGGTTTAATTGAGCAATCAATCAAACTGTCTGCAAAGTAAAGTGATCATTTGTCACTATCACTCGTGTACCTGACTTGTCAGAGAGTGATAAAGAATGGAGAAAGGTTGGCAACTATCACTGTGTGTAATGAACAACTGATGGGATGATGAAATGATTGCAGTGTTTGCAGGTATTTGGTGATCTCACCTATATGCATACATGTCCCATCTAAAAACAATTCTGGACTGTGGCTGGATTCACATATTGTACCAAATCTTAATTTAAATTGTTTAGCTAGCAGTCTCCAAACATTTTTGTTTTAGGATGAATATCAATCTTTATTTTTATCAGCTTTTAACTTTACTGGAATTACTTGACGAATATATCAGTTTTAGAGCTATGTGGTCATTAGTAAATCATGAAATCTACACCAATACCAGAATTGACATTTTTTAAATAATGTAACAAACCAAGGAAGGGAAGAAAAGGGAAGGAAGGAAGGAAGGAAGGAAGGAAGGAAGGAAGGAAGGAAGGAAGGGAGGGAGGGAGGGAGGGAGGGAGGGAGGGAGGGAGGGAGGGAAAGGGCGGGAGGGAAGGAAGGAAGGCTGGTTCTCATTTTAAAAGGTTTGCAAAAAAGGAGGAAAAAAGTATCCCATATTCAAATATATGTGCACCCTAAAAAAATATGTAGTGTTCATAAGCAACAGAACCAAACAGTCAAAACAGAGCTCAAATCATCATCTATTCTTTATTCTGTCTCAAGTAGAGAAAACATAACCAAATATCCCCCAAATCCCATTTTCCACTAAGTTACAATTTATACTAGACACAGTTTATATGTTCAAACATTTGGTGGAACATAAGAAATAGCCTTGATATAATTCCCAAGGCACAGTAAGGTGTCTGATTCAAGCTGGAATTAAAAATTTGATTAATAAAAGAGGAAATGTCTCTGCTTGCTATAATTCCACACAATACTCCAATTTTTAGTGCTAATTGTTTCTCCAGGAAAACCTATAGGATGACCAAGGTCTAGCTGCAAATAAAATTCAGGTTTTCAGGTGGGTCACAGGGATTTTGAAAAGCAACCTGTAGAAGTTACTAGCCAACTATGTTTCAGTCTAGAAGCTAAACAGGATCAGACTGGATTAGTTTCCAAAAGGAAAATAGCCCCAAAATTTGAGGACTGCAGGTTAAACTGTAAAGTGAAAAACCAAGAGATCGACGAGTTTCCGCATTTAGCTCAAGTGACAGGAAGACTAGCAAATCTCTTTACTATTTTAATGCCCCAATAGTCCACAGATCTATCTGGTGGAGGATACACTAGGATGAAATGGGAGGGAGTTGTCTCAATGTAAGACTGCTCTTCTTTTAGATTGATCTCTAGCCTGAATGTTTTTGCCATTTATTTTTTCCCTTTAAGTTTAGTCACAAAGAAGATGGTGTCAACCTAGTTTCCAAAGCACCTGAGGGCAGGACAAGAAGAAACAGATGGAAACTTATTAAGGAGAGATTCAACTAAGAACTAAGGAGAAACTTCAGAAACTTAATCTGAATAGAGCTGGAAGGGATCTTGGAGGTCTTCTAGTCCAATCCCCCTGCTCAAGCAGGAGATCCTGTACCATTTCAGATAGGTGGTTGTCCACTCTTTTCTTAAAAACCTCCAGTGATGAAGCACCCACAATTTCTGAATGCAAGCTGTTCCACGGGTTAATTGTCCTCTCTGTTAGGAAGTTTCTCCTTAATCTCAGGTTGCTTCTCTCCTTGATTACTTTCCATCCTTTGTTTCTTGTCTTGCCTTCTGGTGCTTTGGAAAATACGTTGACCCCCCGTCTCTTTGTGGCAGCCCCTCAAATACTGGAATACTGCTATCATGTCACTCCTAGTCCTTCTTTTCTCTAGACTGGCCATACCTAATTCCTGTAACTGTTCTTCATATGTTTTTGTCTCCAGGCCCTTAATCATCTTAATTGCTCTTCTTTGCACTTTTTCCAAAGTCTCAACATCCTTTTTTTTTGTAATATGGTGACCAAAACTGGATGCAGTATTCCAGGTGTGGTCTTACTAAGGATTTGTTTCTAACAGTGAGAACAATCAGTCAGAGGAATGGCTTGCCTCTAGAAGTTGTAGGTGCTCCATCATTGGAGATTTTTAAGAATAGACTGGACAGCCATTTGTTCAGAATGATTTAAGATCTCCTGTTTAAGCAGAGGGTTAGACTAGAAGACTTTCAAGGTCCCTTCCAACTCTGTAATTCTGTAACCTTACTAACACGTCTCTGGGCAGCTTACAAGTTCTTATACTGCACTAACCAGTCCATTAAGTAAGCCATAACTTACTTCTCACCATATGCAAAGCCACAGAAAGTGGCTTCCAAATCATATTCATATCCAAAGCCAAAACAACTAAAATTGTTTCATGGAAATTAGTAATATGATCAAAACATGTATATGATTTTCATTGGCTCAAGAACAATGGCAATATAAAATTATAATAAAAGAGAATTAGCTTCTGTTTCCTGTAAGCTGCTGGGTGATAGCTGAGCAGTTAAAGACGCTGACCTTGTCAGCTGGAAAGCTGACAATCCCAATTCAAGACCTGAATGCCACATGATGGGGTGAGCTCCTGTTTCTTGCCCACTTAGCAGTTCTAAAACATGCAATAGATAAATAGGTATCACTTCAGTGGGAAGGTAACAATGTTCTGTGTACTTTGATGTATAGTCATGCTGGCTACATGACCATGGAAGTTTATTTGGACAATACTGGCTGCTTTGGCTAAGAAACGGAGATGAGCACTGCCTCCTACACTCAGACATGGCCAGACAGGGGAAACCTGTCAGCATGTCCAAGGTGTTCTTTCTCTCAGCACCATAATAATTCTATTTACTTTACAATGCCGAGTGTTCCTCATCTTCCTCTGGAGGAAAACATTTCAATCCCCATGCTTGTTACAATAATGCTTCAAACTTGCTTTCCCTCTGCTAGTTGAGGTTCTCCAAATGTTACACAATCACTCACTCTCCTAGATTGAGAGACATTTTAATAATCACTTGAAAGGCACAAGGAATGACTTGCCCAAGGCTCAGCTATGAATCAGTTGGGAAGCTCAGCTGAGACTGCATGAGTCGAGACTTGGTTGGCATAAACTATTTTCTAATAACTTCAGGACCTTCAACTCTCTCCTCCTGCAGCCCATAACTTTCTCTTCAACCCCCAAATCTTTTAACAAGGCATTGTTGCTATTTCCAACCCATTGATCCTTTTTATTTCCAGCATTCAGGTTCACCCATTTTACCTCACAGAAATCATGCTTTACTCTGTGCTAATATTTGCAGCAATCTACTCTGTTTTTTTCCCTATTATCAAGAGCTAATAGACTTTTATGGAAATCGCCTGAGGTTGCAAACCATCAGTTATTAATGTAAATTGTGTTCTGGGTATGCTACACCCACTGCAAGGCTAGCTGTCCAAAAGTATACCTTTGGCAAAAGTCTTCTGATTAATTGCTTCCCTTGTTCAGGGAATAACAATAAATGGTCCAAAGGTCTGAAGGACTATGGCTGAGAAAAATCCATCTCCAGACCATGTTGCTAGGCTTGGAGGCAAGCTGTACTATTTGAAAAAAGCCTATTATATTCAGCTGCAATCTTTCATCCACTGTTCATAACATCAGGCTGTAGGTAACGGGGATTGTATTCAGACCACCAGCAGCTCCATCCCTGAAGGTGACATGGTTGGAATGCAAATCCCCTTTAATAAAATAGGCTGTCACTTGGATGAAAGTGATTAAGCCATGGCAGCAATTTCCTATTCTGTTTGGCAAAGTTGGCATTTCTTTGCAAGGCAACACAAAGGACTGCAAAGTAGGGTGGTGCCAAGAGTGAAAATTTGGCAGCTACATGCCTCTCTGTTTTCATCTTGTCATTAGAATAAGGGGGGGAGGTGTTGCTATCGAATGGGTTAGTTAGAGAAATGAAACCTCTCCAGTTCTACAGAAGCTTGCTGAAAGTTGGCAGCATGGAAACTTTTCAAGGACATCCTAGCAGGTGTGAAGAAGATGGCAGATGGGTCCCATAACAAAGAGAACATGTTTACATGAGCTGTATAGATATCTGGGGGGAAGTGGGGGTTGGCTGGGAAAGTCATTGTTATATGCTATGATCTGATGCCTTGGGATTTTAGAGTTAGTTTAGTGTCAGCTTCCAGATCAAGGATCCAAAATGAAAGTCCAGGATTATTCTTATTTCTGAAAAGCTTACTGTTTATTGAATACCTCACCTTTACTAGGCCATGTATTCAATAAACAGTAAGCCTTTTCAGAAATGAGAATAATTCTTGACTTTTATTTGGATACCCCGAACCAACCCAGTGATGCCCTCGATGTGATGTCCCATTGCCTGGAAGCGGTACAGATTTGGATGGGAAAAAACAGGCTCCGACTCAACCCGGCCAAGACTGAGTGGCTCTACATACCGTCATCTCGTTTAGTCCAAGAGGTTCCATCTTTGACTATAGGAGGAGAGATGTTACCTCCCATTGATAGAGCACGCAATCTGGGCGTCCTCCTAGATTCACGACTCAGTTTTGAAGATCATATTGGAGTCGTGGCTAGGGGGGCATTTGCCCAGATTCGCCTAAAATACCAATTGCGCCCCTTTCTGGACCGAGATGTCCTACGTACAGTCACCCACGCACTCGTTACCTCCCGTATAGACTACTGTAATGCTCTCTACATGGGGCTGCCCTTGAAGACCACCCGGAGGCTTCAGCTGGTGCAGAGTGCAGCTGCACGGGTAGTGATGGGAGCACCCCGATACTCCCATATTACACCCCTCCTGCGTGAGCTGCATTGGCTACCGGTTGCCCTCCGGGTGAGATTTAAGGTGCTGGTACTTACCTTTAAAGCCCTACATGGCTTAGGCCCGGGATACTTGCAGGACCATCTGCTGCTGGGAACGAATTCCCATCGCCCAGTACGCTCACACAGAGAAGGCCTCCTCAGGGTACCGTCAGCTAGGCAATGTCGGCTGGCGACCCCCAGGGGGAGGGCCTTCTCTGTGGGAGCGCCAGTCCTATGGAATCAGCTCCCCCCTGAGCTTCGGATGGCCCAAAATCTCCAATCCTTTCGCGGCGGCCTCAAAACACTCCTATTCCACCAGGCTGACCTGGACTGACAGGCATTTTAATTAATTATATTTACAATTTTTAATTTATTTTTAGTTTTTAATTTTAATTTATTGCACAGATGATTTTAATTTTATTTTTATCTTAATTTCTGTACTTATTATATGTTTTGTTGTTAGCCGCCCTGAGTCCTTCGGGAGATAGGGCGGGATATAAATCCCATTAATAAATAAATAAATAAATACTTGAGCTGGAAGTTGACAGGTGGTTTCTAATAGGTCCTGCCCCCTCGACTTCCCCACCAGTCTCTCTGAATTTGGTCTCTTTCAGTGAGAGTTTGCCACAAATCTCATACGAAACCACTCTGGATGGCTTACAGCATTAAGACATTAAAATCTTAACATATAAATATCTCTAAAATAATACAAATGGAAATCCCAATCAAGATAAAATTATAGTTAAAAATGGGGATGGAGCAAACAGGACACGTGGGGAGGTGGGAGGTGGGATTGCCACTTCATTCAACAACCACCTCCAGTGTGAGGCTTCCTTGTTAGGGCCCCAAGTCATCCGGCAGAGCCAGGTCTTCAGGTTCCTGTGGAAGGACAGAAGGATGGGATCCAATCTCACCTGACAGAACAATATGTTCCAAAGAGCAGGAGCCACAGCAGAGAAGACCCTTCTACTGGACACCATCAGCCATTCATTGACTGACAGGGCCTGCAGCATGCCTCCTCTCCCAGCATAGGTAGGGTGGGTCACTCCCAGTGAGGTGAGACAGTTCCTCAAGTAACCTGGAACCATGTCATGCAGGGCTTTAAAGGTAAGATAGATAGAAGATACTTTCACCAACCACCCCAATTAAGGCAGAGGGAGAGTGATTGGTCTCAAATCACCTGTAATGATTAAAAAGGATGGCATTGAAAGACAAAGGCAAGACCTACTACAGAGGTGTTGATTGGATAAAAAGTAGCTTTAGGTCTACATGATCTTCTCCTGCAAGATGAATGGGATAGATCACAGTGGGTATTAACTCTTCTGGGTCTAATAAGTAAAAAAATAATAGTAACTCTCATGAGAGCCAGGAGATGTTTCCAGGCCTGCTCTTTGGGGTCCTTTATCTTCAAGGTCCATTTGGTCTGAAATGTACTGGCTTTTAAAGGGACCTTGAAGATCTGGGTCTTCTCACCAGAGCTTGGCCACAATGCTGAGTGAACTATCTAAAAATATGCATGTGGATTTGTTTACCTCTGGAGGGATATATTTAACATAAATGTGCTACATGTTTCTGGATATTTTGCTCTTTTGTAATGTTTATTGATTTAATTTATATGTCACCCATCTCCCTATTACAGCAACTGAGAGGCAAATAAAATAAAATAAAATAAAATAAAATAAAATAAAATAAAATAAAATAAAATAAAATAAAATAAAATAAAATAAAATAAAATAATAAAATAAAATAAAATAAAATAAAATAAAATAAAATAAATAAATAAATAAAATAAAATAATAAAATAAAATAAAATAAAATAAAATGAATAAAATAAAATAACTAATAAAATAAAATAAAATAAAATAACTAATAATAAAATAAAATAAAATAAAATAAAATAAAATAAAATAAAATAAAATAAAATAAAATAAAATAAAATAAAATAAAATAAAATAAAATAAAAAATAAAATAAAATAAAATAAAATACAAAAATACAAAACACTTCTTGGTTTTTGGTGTCTTATTTAAACTTTCTAAATTTAACATTAAATAAGAAACTAAAAACAAAGAGGACAGCTGATATGGGGGTGGGCTTCTCTCTACACCATCAGCCACCCCCAGCCTAGAACTTTTCTGTTGGGGCTGTGAGGGGGCATGATGGCTCAGCAGTTAAAGAGGCTGAGTTTGTAAGCTGGAAAGCTGACAGTCCATGTTCGAGACTTGAGCACCAAATGATGGGATGAGTTCCCATTACTTGCTCCAGCTCCTGTTCACCTAGCAGTTTGAAAGCATGCAAATGTAAGTAGATAGACAGGTATCTCTTCAGTGGGAAGGGAACAGCATATAGTCATGCTGGCCATATGAACACAGAATTTTTTTTAAAAAAAACACTAGCTCCCTTGGGTAAGAAACAGAGATGAGCACACACACACACACACACACACACACCCTAGAGTCAAACACAACTGGACAGGATAAACCTTTACCTTTATCGGGGCTCCAGGCAAACTGACAGAGCCAAGTTTTGGGCTACTTCTAAAGACCCTAGATGTATAGGGTCTTACCTCACTTCCAGCAGGAGAATATTGTAAAAGGCAGGGGCCACAGCAGAAAAAGGTTCTTCTGGACTCCATCATTCCTTGACAGACAGGATCTGAAATAGTCTTTTTTTCTCTGGATCAGATGGGCCAATCCCATTGGGCCAAGAAGGCTCCTTAGATACCAACCTGGACCGATGCCAAGAAGGACATATTGGTATTTTATATTTCTAAGCTTGTCCAGAGTCACTTGGCAAGTGGGAATAAATTAAAAAAATAAATTATGATTCTTCCTCTTGCTCTCTCTTTTTCTCTATCTCCTTAAATGTCTGGCATTCAAATATTCTTGAATATCCAGAAAAGCTTTTAAAAACTGTGCTCAAATTCCAGTAAGAAAGTTTAAGATGGATGAAGGGCCAGACCCCACATTGACCTTTTGCCAAATTATTCCATTAGTTTGTAATATACTTAAATGTAGATTTTTATAGATGTATTTTTTGTTTGTTGATTCTAATTGCTGTTCTAGCAGCACACACAAAAAAGAAAATAATAGAAAAACCAAGAAATGAATGTATTTTCAGAGGCCTTCTTTGGATTTATTCCCCTTATTTAGAAGATATTTCCAGTGCTTAATCAATCATATCTACCAATAATAATCTTTTACATAGCTCAAAAGACTGTTATACATTTGTGCCAGGGAGGAAAATGTGCAGAAGTGGGCAACTAAAATAAAGAGGGGATTCAAATATGTTCTATATGAGGAGTAGCTAGTTTAGAAAATAATATGATTTGGGGGGTATAATTGAGATGTATAAAATAATGCAAGAGAAGAAGAAAAAAAAGTCTTTCTTTTTCTCCTTCCTCCCCTTCCTGCCTCATTCTAACTCTCTTTCATCACTAAAATGTGGGTCCATCTTATGAAGTTGCTTGCAAGGTGAATTAGAACACTTTGGACAGCACATAATTAACCTGGGATAATTAATCACATTATATTTTGTGACTTGAAAAATTAATGTCATTCCTTTGCCATAGTTCAGATAAGAAGCACCAACCATGAGTACTAACACTGCCTTATTTTAAGGTTAGGTAACAGAACTTTAAGAGGGACGCGGTGGCTCAGTGGGTTAGGACACTGAGCTTGTCGATCAGAAGGTCGATCAGAAGGTTGATCAGAAGGTCGCGTAACAGAATGAGCGCCTGTTACTCATCCCAGCTTCTGCCAACCTAGAAAGCACGTAAAAATGCAAGTAGAAAAATAGGGACCACTGCGGTGGGAAGGTAACAGCGTTCCGTGCGCCTTTGGCGTCTAGTCATGCCGGCCACATGACCACGGAGACGTCCTCAGACAAGCGCTGGCTCTTTGGCTTTGAAATGGAGATGAGCACCGGCCCCTAGAGTTGAAAGCGACTAGCACACATGTGCGGGGGAAACTTTACCTTTACCTTTAACAGAACTTTGCAAGTTTAAAAGCATTTTCCTCCTCCTTTATTTTCCAGAAAACTAGGGAAGGGGCTTTCCAAGATGCTTCCCACACACATTTTGCTTCTGTGGGCCAAGCTGCCTTTTGTAAGATGGCTGTCTAGACTTCGGCTCTTCCTTGTGTCTCACTAAGTCATTCTCACATTTAATTACAATGCCATCTACTGACAACAGTTAGTTTACTGACTGTTCGAAGTTACAACAGCACTGAAATAGTGACAGGACAGTTTTTCACACTTACGACCACTGCAGCATCCCCATGGTCATGTGATCAAAATTTGGACACTTAGCAATTGATTCATATTTATGACAGTTATCGTGCCTCGGAGTCATGTGATCCCTTTTTGCAACCTTCTGGTAAGCAAAGTCAATGGGGAAAGCCAGATACATTTAACAACTGTGTTACTCCCTTAACAACTGCAGTGATTCATTTAACAACTGTGGCAAAAAAGGGGGCAAAATGGGGCAAAACTCACTTAACAAATGTCTCGCTTAGCAACAAAAACCTTGGGCTCAATTCAAGGACTACCTGTAATTCGAAGACTACCTGTATAGGGTTACAATAAAAGAATCTTGCAACTCTAAATATGTTTCTTTACCCTAAAAAGAATAATCTGAGGGCATTTTCCACAGATTACACTTCTGCTTTGGATTCAGATTTCTCTTATCTGACTTTAATTTGGCTGTGGCTCTTCCTTTTGCTCCTCAAGCTTATTCTCACCACATGTTATGCTGGTCTTCATTTGCCGTATTTTGAAATACTCTTACTATCATTATCATGATTACTGTTAAACTTTATTTGTCACCCAATTGTGACTCTGGATGATTTACAAATTGCTTAAAATCTCCCTCAGAGGAAGCCGCTCTTTCTAAAGAGGTCAGTGCGATTCTAATGATGCCAGACTTGGTTAAATAAACCTGGAAGTGATCCATCCAGTATATTATTTAAAGAGCAGTCAAAGCTCCTTCATCCTCTTCGTAGTTGTTTTTTTTTTTAATGAAAAGGTTAAATGTGAGCTGGACTTTCCTTTTCGATCAAATTTATCCTGCCACACGTTGCTCCCTGAGCAAATTCCACAAAACCTTTTGTTGTTGTTGTTGTTGTTGAATTCACGGTTCCAATTTTTTTTGTCCCCTGCTTGGGAACATCCCTCTGAATGGCCCAAGCATCTGATTTAAGAGAAAGCATCTTGGATGTTCCTTCCCTATAGAAATTTATCTACATAACCTTTGCAGCCCCACTCTAATTTTTCAATCCACAGCTCTAGTGTAAAACAATTTCTCCTTGTCTCTCTTGAACTGATTTGCCAGCCATTCCAGGGGCTGAGAGCGAGTTCTTACGGCATGTATGTGCAGAAGAAACAATTACTTATTCACAGGCCTCAAATGAAGCCTAAAGTTCAGCCTCATAAATTAGTGCAGCTAGATTGTCCTAGACTTGCATATGTGCCCTTCAAAATAAACCCTTCCCTATGCTTGTTCCCATATAATAAATAGCTACCCTTGTCGACTCTAATGGCCAGAAGCCATTATTAATGTTACTTAATTCCCTATTCGAGTAATCAAACGTACAAAACCTTATTGATTAATCCCTTGCAAGGGACTCTGATTAGGCAGTTTATTTCATCCCTTCACACACAAGGTAACAATTTTCTCAAACTGGTACCCTTCAGAAGGGCAGCCGCAGGAGAGAAACTGCTTCCTTTGCCTCTTCTTTCCTTTTTTATAGAACTTGATTTAAAAAAAAAATAAAAAAAATAAAAATGGGGTTTTCCTTCTGCAGGATGATAAGTCCTGCCTTGAAAAGTCTTTTTGTGCAAAATATTTTTCTTTGTTCGTCCCACCCCCATTACCTCCTTTCCCCCAGCAATTCTCATTCAGTTTGATGCAAGAGAATTTGTTCAAGGAATTCAATTTATTCCAGTTTTTCAGACTGGAAAAATGTAAGCATTTGGGAAAGCTACTCAAAATATCATCCCCTACCACCTCCAGCAAGAATCAATAATCAAAGATGATTAGGGGACAGGAGTATACAATGAATGGCTGCAGAAACTCGGTATGTCTGCCGCTTGGTGGGGGCCAAAAGCCCTAATAAGCAGGCATATACATAGAATGAAGGCTATTGCTAAGCACATTAATTTGTGCTTTAGATTGTAAGCCACCCTGAGTCTTCGGAGAAGGGTGGAATATAAATGGGATTAAACTAACAAAGAGAAGGACCAGGGGTGACACGATAGCAGTGTTCCAACATTTGAGGACTATGACAGAGAAGAGGAGGTCGGCCTATTCTCCAAAGCATCAAAGGGCTAAACAACAAGTAATGAGTGGAAGCTTATCAAAGAGATTCAACCAGTGGTGGGATTCAAATATGTGAACAACCGGTTCTCTGTGTGGATGCTGCTTCCAGAAATCCATTCTGGGCCTGGGCAACAAAAAAATAAGTACTGGTTCTGCTGAACAGTGTGAACTGGCTGAATCCCACCACTGGATTCAACCTAGAATTAAGGAAAAATTTCCTGGCAATGAGATCAGTGAAATGACTTGCCTCCAAAAGTTGTGGGTGCTTTAACAGTGGAAATTTTTGAAGAAGATACTGGACAGCCACTTGCCTGGAATGGTATAAGGTCTCCTGCACGAGCAGGGGGTTGGACTAGAAGACCTCCAAGGTCCCTCTGAATTATTCTATATTCTATTCTGTATTCTGTATAAAGTGTTGTAAGGTCATTGGCCCTTGGCAAAACTTGAGAAATCATAAAAATCCAATCATGAAAACTCAAGCAAAGGCTTCTTAAAGGTACAGCACTTTATTTTCGATCAAAATAAGTTCTGGGTGGGAATACAATCTGAACACTGGCAGCAGTTGCCTTCAGAAGTGCCACACCTTAGAAGCTTAGTAGCATGGCTTTATAAACTTTGTGTCCGGAGCCACCCCAATCCACGTCTTAGGAAGACAAAAACTCTTTGAGTCAGTTCTAGTCCAAAAGGAATCTTTACTAGGACATGCTTGGTTGTGGGAATACAAGACAGGACTTAGTGTTGTTTTACAAATTGAAACTTTATAAAGGGTTCCCGGTTCAACCCCCCTTCCCTCAACCGCATTTGGTCAGCCCCCATCCTTCTACTTTGTGTCATCCCTTATGTGGGGAAAAAAAAAGAACTTCGAATCTTTATGGTTATTGCCTTCTTCCTCTCCAGAATTAAAAGAAAACACAAGCCAGATACCTTCCTCTCTAACCCTCCCTTTTGTTCCCCCCAGTTCAAAAGGTTCCCTTGGCCTTTGAAATAACCTAAGGCTTGCTGAATCCACATGCGCTCCTCCTTCCTTGGGAGATGGCAGAATCCATATGGGGGGAGGGATAATGTTTTAAACATACATTTATGAATGTGATATAAATGGATTCTGACACTTTGTTAGCCAATGAAAACCAGACAACAGAGTTATAACAATATAAGAAGGACATCAATCATTCCTGTACACTCCCTTATTCCCTTCTTCAGTACGTCACATCCGTGTACCTGTTTCCCACGTTTGCATGAAATTTGTCCCTGACTCAAATGCTGATTACAGAAATGAGATAGCAATAGTTAGGCAAGGCTACACCATTTGTTTCTTTTTCTGGTTCCAGTTACAGAACCCTACAGTGTGAAAGAGACATTTGTTTGAAATTCTCAAGTGTGGGAAGTCAGCCACCCAGAGAAGGAAATATTAAAAGGGCAAAATATTATATTTCCTCAAAGGATCTTAAAGAGGCAGAAAAGCTTGCCCAGTTTTTTCTTAATAGCCCCAAGTCTCCCTCCCCCAAGCAGAAACCAGCTCTATAGAAATACAGATGTAAATAATCCAGGAAGGTTGGAGGCCCACAGCTACTGTAGAAGTTTAGGAAAACAAAGACACCTAAAATCTACATACCCCACCCAAACTCTAAGACAGGACATAATAGCATTAACCCACAGATGCCAAAGGGCACACCTAGATACAGGTCAGAATACATGACACAGGAAATACAAAGCCTCAAACAGGAACAGGAAACAACTTCAAGAGCCCCAGAGGGTATATACACCTACTCTCTACATGTGCTTTTCTCTTCTCTTCCAGAGCCATCTTCCTGTCTGGCTCTCCTCTTCAATAAACTGCAACCTTCTTTCTAAAGCAGTCGCCATGTTGTTTATTCCCGGCTTGGACTGGACCCATGATGAAGACTTTTCCCTCAACACAAGCATCATGAGAACAAGTTATGAAAAATGGAAGCCTCTTTCACAAGTGTAGGAAGCTTTTGAGGAACCGCAAGGCAGAATTCAACATCATATTTGGCTGAACATTAAAAGCAAAACTGAAAGGTATGGCAGAATAGTTCGATTTGGGAATTAGGGCAGGAGAAAATCCTAGTGAAAATTCATCGGTGTTTAGGGGTCAGTCACAGTCCTTTAGCCCAATTTTCTTCATTGGTGTTGGTTGTTGTTGGTGTGAAGATAAAATTGACAGAGGATTGCTAAATATGCCTCTACATCTCCTGAAGGAAAGTAAAATGTAAATCTGGCAGTTTACACTGATGTTTCCAGTTTAGAAACCAACATGGCAGGCATAATTTATAATCTCTGTATAAGGAGGTCATTGTATGTAAATCAGTCAATTATTCTCAGAAACCCTGTTCTTTGGCTTGCCTTACAAATTACCAAATTTGCAAAGTAGTGAAGCCTGAGGTTGCAAAGGAAGGTGAAGCGAAGCACCTCACTGAAACATATCCAAGCAGCCTTTTGTTTATTTCCATTTTTATTTTATTAATCTATTTATTTTTATTTACCTCATTTCATTTCATTTTTCTTTTGTTTGATGGCTGCATCAACAGTGGGAAAGCCTCGAGGCCGTGTAGAGTGTTAGTATCACTTTATACTGCACTGGGGAGACCACACTTGGAATACTGCATCTAGTTTTGGACACCATGATACAAAAAAGATGTTGAGGCTCTAGAAATACTGCAGAGAAGAGCAACAAAGATGATCAGGGCACTGGAGGCTAAAACATTTTTATAAAAATGGTCTCCTCTCAAGCAGGGAATTGGACTAGAAGACCGCTAAGGTCCCTTCCAACTCTGTTATTCTGTACTCTGTATTTTGTAGGATGAGTAGTTTGGCACTGCAAGATTAGCAACACTCGGAAACACAAGCCATCTGTCTGTCATTGAATTGAATTGTCCTGCTGTTGTCTAGCAGGGCTGTGCAGGGCATGGAAGCAGCTCTTTGCTTCAACAAATGTTTAAATGTAGCATTCCTTTCCAAAGCTGCTTTCCAAGCAACGTGATTCCTCCCTTCAGAGAGCACCAGAAATTGTCTGTGCTGATTCCTCCAACTCCGTTTTGGAGACTCTAACATAGGGGTCCCCAACCTTGGCAATTTTAAGACTTTGTGGACTTCAACTCCCAGAATTCCTCAGCCAGCTTTGCTGAGGAATTCTGGGAGTTAAAGTCCACAAAGTCTTAAAGTCACCAAGGTTAGGGACCCCTGCTCTAACAGCCTTCTGAACTTCTGGCTGAACTGCTTCTGGGCTGGGGAGCTTTGGCATATATTACAGGTAGTCCTCAAATTACAACCATTTACTTAACAATGGGTCAAAGTTACAACAGCACTGAAAAAAGTGACTTACAACCGGTCATAACATAAAATTCAGGCACTTAGCAACTGCATGTATTTATGATGGTTGCGACCTTCACGGTCACCCTCTGACAAGCAGAGTCCATGGGGAAAGCTGGATTTATTCAACAATTGCTTGATTCACTTAACTGCAGCAATCTGCTTAACAACTGTGGCAACAAAGGTATAAAATTGCCCATGAGTCACTTAACAACTCTCTTGCTTAACAATAGAAATTCTGGTCCAAGTTGTCGTCGTAGGTTGCACCTGAATTTAAATGAATGCTTGTAATTCGAGGACTACCTGTAATATATACCAAAGCTGCCTAACCCAGAAGCAGTTCAGCCAGAAGCTGAGAAGGCTGATAAAGCCTCCAAAACAGAGTCAGAGGAATCAGCACAGACATTTTCCAGTACTCTCTGTAGGGAGGAATCATGTTGCTTTGGAAAGCAGCTTCAAAGGAATGCTACATTTAAACATTTGTTAAAGCAAAGCATTGCCTTGCATATGGTGGCCTTCCTTTAGTCTTCTTGATGAGCATCGTATGTCTTCCGCCTTGTCACCCTTCGTTCCCAATAGGTTAGCCCACACTCAGTTAAATAGTCAAGATTCCTGGAACTTCACATTATTGTTACTGTTATTATCTGTCAAAATGGTAGAAACTAGGGGTCTGCATGCTTCCAAGATGATTTGGAACAGCTACTTTGGAACGTGTAGGTGCATAAACACCATACTTCTTTAAATTAAACATATAATTTTGAACAAAGATGGGGCTGCTTCAATGAGTTGCATTAAAGACATGGCTGCTTTCATGAATAAATTCATTACAACCCTTTTTATGCTTACCCAAAATGCCTCTAAAAAAGATAGGACTATTTTAGAAAGGCACTTTGCTCACTTTCCTGTGCATTCTAAAGCAGGGGTCTTCAAACTTGGCCTTTTTATGACTTGTGGACTTCAACTCCCAGAATTCCTCAGCCATGCACGCTGGCTGAGAAATTCTGGGAGCTGAAGTCCACAAGTCATAAAAGGGCCAAGTTTGAAGACCCCTGTTCTAAAGCATCTCTTCCAAAGAATTTTAAAGGCACGCAACAGCCCTAGAAGGTACCATTTCCACCCATTTCAAGGTGAAGAGCTAACACAAATTCAGGAGTAAGTCCTAAAAACTTTAATTGTGCTTAAAAATTTCTTAAGAATTAAGAAATTAAGAACCTGGGATACTGGAATTTCCCAACCCACTTTATGTCACTACTTCATTTTCAGATGTTCTTCTCCACCAAGGAAACTATGGTCCCTAATCACCAAAGTTTTTCTCCCTCTAGTTAACATGGTAACAGTTCTCTTCCTGTCAAATCAAGTAATATCAGTATAACACAAAAATAAAATAGTCATGAACTAAACAAGTAGTTTTCTTTAATTAGGTTCTGAGTAAACAAACTTCAGTTCATATTCCCTATTATGATTAAGACTATATTTCATCTTGCCAATTTCTGAAATTTTCTCATTAAAGTGCAAGCATGTCATCATGGAGGACTTCTATATGCAAATTCAGTCATGTGCTTTCTTTTAATTATTAGAGTAATCCTCATAATTCTTGAGAATAAATTTATAATTTTGGTTCTGGAGTGTTCTTCAGCTGCCCGTTATAACATTTTTCAGTGGCTGATTTATTTATTCATCCTAACTAGATACTGCCCATCTCACTCACAGAGTGACTCTAGGCAGTGTACAGTTAAAAGCATAAAAACATAAAAACCACATGAAAGATGCAATACATCAGTAGAAGGAGCCCAGGTTGAAACAAAAATAAATCACATCTAGTCCTGGTCTTCAAAATACAAAAAAGATGTTGGGACTCTAGGAACTGTGTAGAGAAGAGCAACAAGGATGATTAGGGGACTGGAGGCTGAAACCTATGATTTGAACAGCTGAGGGAACTAGATAAATTATGTTTAGCCTAACAAAGAGAAGGATTAGGGGTGACATGAAAGCAGTTCTTCCAGTACTGGAGGGGCTGTCACCAAGAAGAGGGGGTTGACCTATTCTCCAAAGCATTTGAAGGCAGGACAAGAAGTAATGGGTGGAAAATCATGAAAGAGAGATCCAACCTAGAACTAAGGAGAAATTTCCTGACAGTGAGAATAATTAATCAGTAAAACAACTTAGTTCCAGAAGCTGTGGGTGCTCAGTCACTGGTAGTTTTCAAGAGACTGGGCAGCCATTTGTCTGGAATATTATAGGATGTCCTACCATTGATAGGGGGTTGTATTGGAAGACCTCTAAGCTTCCTTGTATCCCTATTAGTGTGTGTTCTATGTTGTAAAATGAGTTAAAAGGCCACCCAGAGTCACTTGATTGAATTGGATGGCTACAGAAATTAATTAAATAAATAAATAAATAAACATAAATAAAAGGCAAAAGGAGGCTCTTAAGGCAACAACAAACCCTTGGGTTGCATGCAAGCCAGGTCTTCAGACTCTTTTGAAAGGCCAAAAGAGTGGAGGGGGGGCACCTCATCTCTTGGGGGATGATATTTCACAGGCCACAGGCAATGGCAGCAAAAACTCTCTACCTGAACCTTGCCAATCAAAATTCTTTAACTAATGAGGTCTGTGATTTACCTTCCCTGCCTGACCAGGTGATTAGGATAAGCCAGGTTTCTTATCATGATTAGGTTGCATGCTATGGTTCATTACTGAAGCCACATCTAAACCATGGTTATGCATTTTACTGCCCAAGTTAATGAATTAAGTTCCTTGTTATCTGTTGTGGCCATCTTGCCACAATTGTGTGCCAGCAGATAAAGTAGTGATCAAAGCTCACAATCTTGAATCTCCTTCTTCTCTCTCTAATCCACCCACCTACTTACCAAGAGACACTTTGTCAATAAAGATTAGGCCAAAAGACACCCACAGAAATACATAAACAAACAGTCTAAATGCTGTATTAATGATCCAAATTATTTTTATAGCTGCTGTGCACATATAGATGTTAACTGCCCATCTGTCTCATCCAAACTTAGGGAAAGAGGATCCAATTAGAGTTACAGCTCAGAATAAAAAAGTCTAAAAGCAGTGTGCTTCCTCTACAATTGGCAGGAAGAAAAAAAAGATTTAGTTTGCTAACATCCATCACTTTTAACTTTAAAACTAAAAAAAAAAGTGACAATATGCAATTGAGAAAGTAATTTACAATACCAAAAATATAAATGGGCATGAAAGGAGAATAATTAATTGATTGATTACTAATGAATGAAGGCAAATACATGTGTCCCAGAATAACATTGCAGTTCGGGATTGTTCATGAGGACCAAAGATTTTGTCTTCCAACTTGTACTGGAATCCCTCCTTGGGGAACTTCTCTCAAGCAAAATGGGTAACAAACTCTGGTAGAGAGTTCCCTGAGGATGGGCTCCAGAAAGCTCCAGAAGCTCAGAAGACCAACTCAGTTTGGATCCTGATTAATTACTTTCCATCAAATCATTGTAGACTCTTAGCAACCATATAGATAGATTTTCTCCACGAAGATCTGTCCCTGATCAGGTCCTTCAACTCTTCCAATGATGCCCTAATCACCACTGGAGTCCATCCACCTCACTGCTGATTGTCTTCTTCTTTCCTTCTACTTTTCCCAACATGAAAGCCTTCTCCAGAGAGCTAGGTTTTCACTTAATGTGTCAAAATTAGGATAATTTGAGCCTGGTCATTTGTGCCGCAAATGAAAAATTTGGGTTGATTTATTTGATGAGTCATTTGTTTTCTTTCTTGGCTGTCTACAGCCTTTTCAGGCATCTTTTCCAAAATACAGATATTATAACATCTTTAAAAAATATTCACAGAACATTTGATGGGAAGAAACAGTTGGGTTTGGGGCTTCCCTGAACTTCATTGTTCTGATTTGGTTTACATGCAAGCAAATTCTGAGAACAACCAGAACTCAACAGTTCAATCTTGAGCTACATATATTCTTTGTGTGGGAAAGGAACAAATTAAAACATGTTACAGAAATTCAGTGGATTGGATGGTTAACAATTCAAACCTTTTCAGGAAATACCAAGGAAGTTATTTTGTAGGTAGTGTACAGAAGCTAATTTGTTAATTGCAGGGTTATCTATATATAATATGATCATATATAATCATATACAGTATGTATATGTATATCTCCTAAGATTTCATGTAAGGATATAGAGATTTTGCCAATTTCATCTTTTTTATGAAATTTGGGTCATGAACAATGTCTGTCCTATCAGATTGAAGACTGGCTGAGAATAAATGCAGGAGAATATTTTAGCATAACAGCACTGCGTTAAATTGTGGCTTTTAGGTCTAGAGATACATATGTGTTGATATATAAAGACAATATTTTAACAGGTACAGAATCAACCATTTTTTCTGTGTTTGCATAGTGCATGATGTATAAATGGCAACTTCACACAATCCATTAAGCCACAAAAATGTAAGCCATAGTTAACATTAATCAACCTTAATCTGTTGTGTGAATATAGCTCCTATAACTTTAACCAATTAGAATAAATGTATTATATGAATATTGTCATGTATGTGGATCCTTGGTTTTTCGGGTTTTTCCCCGCGTAGAATTAAAGGTGTAGGCGCAACGTTTCGACGGAATCCCATCCGTCATCATCAGGCTTCTGCTTCCTTCTTCTGGGAGAAGCATGTGGCTGTTTGTTCCTCTTTTTTAAACTGCCAGAGGGGGTGTGTTCTGTGGAGGTGTGCTCTGATTGGGTAGGGGACCAAGTGTGTTCTGATTGGGTGGGAGTGTGTTTTGAATGGTGGGTGTGTTCTGATTGGGTGGGGGTGTGTTCTGAGTGGATGGGCTGGTCTCAGCTGCCAGCTCCAGACCTGAGCTGGTGAGTTGTGCTGCTTTTGTTCGGCTTCGTGTTTGTGGTGGTGCCATGTTTTTATAGTGGGTGTCAGTTTGCTTATTGTGTGGTTTGGAGGGGTTTAATGTGGCTGATGTTGCAGCTGTAGTTAGGTTTCTGTTTTGTGGTTGTGTGTCTTTATCGTTGTGGGTTCGGATTTGCTTTTTGAATGGTTGTGTGGTGGTGATGTCATGTGATGTTATCATGAGTTTGGGTCTGGTATCATTCTTGGTGGTTGGGCTTCGTCTGTCAATCAAGGCGGGTTTCCAAATGGCTGGTAGACGAGAGGTATCATCTCATTTATTCATGCTGTGGGGGCGTTTTTCTATCTCAATGGCTTCTCTGATTATTCTGTTGTTAAAATGTTCAATTTTGGCGATAGTTTTGGTTTTTTTAAAATCAATTTCATGTCCCGTGGCTTCAAAGTGTTGGACCAGGGATGAAGTTTGTTCTCCCTTTCTGAGTGAGTTTTTGTGCTCTTCAATGCGTGCACTTATTCTTCTGTTGGTCTGTCCGATGTATGTGGTGGGGCAGGTGGTGCATGGGATTTCGTATACTCCTTGGTTTTCTAACCCAATTATGTCCTTGGGGTTTCTTAGGATGGTGGATACTTTTCTGTCTGTGTAGAATGCTGTTTTGATGTTGTGTTTTTGGAGGACCTTGCTGATTCTGTCTGTGGTCCCTTTTAAGTATGGGAGGAGGGCTTTGCCATTTTCTTGTTCTCTGTATATAAATACATTGTCATGTATTTATATATATATTTTGCCAAAGGACTGAATTTAACTAGACTGTTTGCTCGCATAGGATCTGGACATTTCACTGCTTTAGGGTTTTGAAATAAATTTGAGGGATGTTTCATTATATTGTTTTTATTTATGTCTCATCTTTATTTTACACAACTCAAGAACATATAATGTTCCCTCTTTCTATTTTTCCACAACAACCACAACTTTAGGTGGGTTGGACTGTAACAGAGTGACTGGCCCAAAATCACTCAGCAGGCTTCCATACCCAAAGGGGGATTAGAACTCCCGGTTTCACAGTTTCTAGTTGAGCTTGTTAACCACTTCACCAAATTACCTCCCAAAGCAGAATAAAGAATAACAGAGTTGGAAGAGACCTTGTAAGTCATCACCTCCCTTCTTATTTCTGACAAGTGGTTGTCCAGCCTCTTCTTGAAAGCCTCCAGTGAGGAAGCACCCACAACTTCTAAAGGCAAACTGTTCCACGTTGATCGTTCTCATTGTCAGAATTTTTTTCCTTATTTCTAGGTTGACTCTCCTTGATCAATTTCCATCCAATGTTCCTTGTCTGGCCTTTGGGTGCTTTGGTAAATAGGTCATCCCCCTCCTCTCTGTGGCAGTCTCATAGATATTGGAAAATTGCTATTATTCTCACCCCTGGTCCTTCTCTTCACTAGACTAGCCATGCCCAGTTCTTGTAACCATCCATTCTTCATGTTTTAGCCTCCAGACCCCTAATCATGTTTGTTGCTCTTCTCTGCACTCTTTCTAGAAATTCAACATCTTTTTTATAGTGTGGTGACCAAAATTCGATGTAGTATTCTATGTGTGGTCTTACTAAGGCATTATAGAGTGATATTAGTACCTCACATGATCTTGATTCAATCCCTCTGTTAATGCAATTTAGGATTGCATTGGCTTTTTTGGCTGCCACTGCACACTATTGGCTTATATTTAATTGATTATCCACTAGGATTCCAAGATCCCTCTCACAGTTACTACTATTAAGCCAGGATTCACCTAATCTCTATGTGTACTTTTCTTATTTCAGTAATGGGGAACCCATATCCAGTTCTAATCAACATTTCTTCAAGAACCATCACTTATTTGAGATTCATTCAAGAATCTCAAATAAGTGAAACTGCCAATGTCCAAAGAAATGGATATTCCACAGAATGGTTTCTCCCAACTCTTAAACCATGATGTGATTGAGTTGGATTGCTTTAGATTGAGCATACAGATTATTATAACCTGATTTGTGGTTTAGCATATTTCACTGAATGCAACAATTGTAGTTTAGTAAACATACTATTACAGAATAGAGATATAGCAGAATAACAGAATTGGAAGGGACCTTGGAGGTCTTCTAGTCCAATCCCCTGCTCAGGCAGGAAACCTATGCAATTCCAGATAAGTGGCTGTCCTGTTTCTTCTTAAAAATCTCCAGTGCCAACAACTTTGGAGGCAAGTTGTTCCACTGGTTAATTGTTCTCACTGTCAGGAAAATTCTCCTTAGTTCTAGGTTGCTTCTCTCCTTGATTACTTTCTACCCATTGTTGCCTTCTGATGCTTTGGGAAATAGGTTGACTCCCTCTTCTTTGTGGCAGCCCCTCAAATATTGGAACCCTACTATCATGTCATCCCTACACCTTCTTTTCCCTAGAGCAGAAAGGCCCAATTCCTGCAACCGTTCTTCATATGTTTTAGCCTCTAGCCCAATCCATTCACTTATGTTGCTCTTTTCTGCACACTTTCCAGAGTGCAGAAAAGTGATGAGTTATGACTTCGTGAAGAAAGGCATATGTCCAGGAAACCAAAAGTTGATCTTGGTAAGTCAGTGAAATCAAAGCAGATGCAACCACGTCATATAATGGGCAGTTTTTTTTTCCTTATTTTTAGTGGAAAACATAGATGTATTCTTCATTTTCTTGAGAAAAAGTCAAGAAGCTCATTTATCAATTATCACTATCAAATCTACAGAGTGAAAAATAGAATTCTGCTTTGATGTTAGCCATAACTGGATCATTTTTCAATAAATTCATATGAAAGCAAAGACAATTTCTCGTTTCCTGGAATATTAATCTTTTCCATTGCAAGAGTTAGTAACATTTCTGTGAGTAATCTATCTCAATTTTATCTCTGCCTTTTTTTTATAAAAAAGAATCCAGTTTGACCTTGCTGGAATAAAAAAAAAGGAAGGGAATTGCTGATATGAGCTACCTATTAGATAGCGTAATGACAATAGTTTGTTTAGACCGAAGGTTTTAATTATTCTGATTCAAAAAAACTATACTAAAAATAAACCAAGCATGAAATGTTAACATATGGCATTAGAATCATATGGGAGAAGGTTGTTTTAAGCATCCCTCTGAAAATCTGATTGATTTTAGACTTCCTCTCCCAATGTCTTTAATTGCTTTGCACCATTTTGATTCATATCCTATTATCACAGGAATTCAAGGCAGCAAATGGCATACAATTATCAGGTTGGCATAGAACAAGAACTACAACAATGTACAACTCCGTGGTAACCAAAGTAAAGAAATGTCAACAATCAGTCAAAATTTCCCAGAAGACAGTTTCTCCTCACACACATTGGTACAAATAAATAGAGCTCACTTTGTGGAATTTTCTTCAAAATAACAGTATAACAGAGTTGGAAGGGACATCTACTGTAGTCTAACCGCCTGCTCAAGCAAGAGACCCCTATACCATTTCAGACAAATGGCTGTCCAATCTCTTCTTAAAAACCAATGATGGAATATCCCACAACTTCTGAGGCAAGCTGTTCCACTGATTAATTGTTCTCACTGTCAGGAAATTTCTCCTTAGTTCTAGGTTGGTTCTCTCTTTGATAAGATTCCATCTGTTATATCAAATGTTCTTCAACATTTTCTTGTGGAAGTCACCATTTTTACCTACAATGCCTTGCAATAAGTCTCCCTTTGGAGCACTCTGAGTATTGGAAAATGGTGGCTAAGTGACTTGCTTCAGTTACCGCCTTTGAAAGAATGAAAATAAAAGCTGGTGTCGCTTGAGTTCAGTGGGGGAAGGGAATCATTTGCCTTTATTAAAAGCAGACCAATGAGTGAGAATAAATATAATTTGATGATTTGTTTGTCATTTGCATAAAGGAAGAGATTTTTCATGCCTTACTTCTCCATACCCCACCTGGGTTATTTTTTAGTTTCTTTCTCACACTTTCCTCCTTTTCAGAACTGTGTCATATTTTCCACAAGTCTCCCCTTAATGACTTGCTCAAGCCTTCCCTATTAGCTTTACATCATTAGCCCAGACTGTGGTTTAGCACAAGCCTTAGGATAAAAACATTAGTCAGTGGCAAACAGAATCCTGATCTGTACATTTATCTAGAAAGCAAGATTAACTTGAATGGGGGCCCAACCAATTTCTGTCTCATGCTATGAGGATACTGAGCCTTGAGAGGTGAAGATGGATGGGGATGTGACCATCTTCTTCTAACACTTGAAAGATTGTTTGAAAGAGCCAGATTGGTCTAGCAGTTAAGGCACCGGGCTAGAAATCAGGAGACTGTGAGTTCTAGTCCTGGTTTAGACATAGAGGCGAGTTGGGTGATTTGGGGCCAATCACAAGGAAACTGTGATGTCTAGTCCCATCTTAGGCCTGATAGCCATCTGAATGGGTTTGGGCCAGTCACCAGGAGAAAGTGAGTTCTAGTTCCATTTTAGGCACAAAAAGTGTCTGAGTGACTTTAAACCAATCACCAGAAGACTGTGAATTCTAGTCTCACCTTAGGCATGAAAGCCATCTGGGTGACTTTGGGTATGTTAGTCATGTTAGTATGCTGGTCATTACCTATAAAGCCCTACATGGCTTGGGTCCGGGGTATTTGAGGGAACACCTGCTGCCAGCATCAAGTGCCCTTCGTCCAGTGCGCTCCCACAGGGAGGGTCTGCTCAGGGTCCCACCGGTAAGAGATTGCCGGCGGGTAACGCCCAGGGATAGGGCCTTCTCAGTGGGGGCGCCTGCCCTCTGGAACCAGCTGCCAGTGGAGCTGAGGACTGCCCCCGACCTCTGTTCATTCCGCCGGGGCCTGAAGACCTGGCTCTTTGAGCTCTCTGGCCCAGGCTGAGGATTAATTTATTTTAACTGGGGTTTTATTTGCACAGGGTTAAGTTTAATCTTTTTTAAACTGGTTTTAACTTTTGTATTGTTGGTTTTTAATTCCCTGTAAACCGCCCTGAGTCCTCAGGGAAAGGGCGGTATATAAATGTAATTAAATAAATAAATAAATAAATAAATAAATAAATAAATAAATAAATAAATAAATAAATAAATAAATATGATTACAGCCTAACTGGTTGGGTTGGCAATATATAAACCATGATTTGTAATGTATTGTATCCCTTTAAATGTGTAATGATTGGCCAACACTGTGTTCTTTCAACGGCCATAAGAGGGAGCTAGAGACATAGCTTCTCTCTGTGTTAGTTACTCTGTTACATTGCTTGCTGATTATTGTTGATTGTTGTTTCGCTACTGTTTGCTAAACCCAAAGAACTATGTTTTTGACCTTTGGACTGGTAAGATGACTTTGTATTGGATAACTCTTGAACTGTTGATATCTTCTCTATACCCATGTATGACCTGGACTGTTTATTCTTGACTTGTGCTACTCCTAAAAGTAAAGGTTTTTTTTTTCCTTTTTACACACCTCAGTGTATCAGTGTGGTTGCTGTGCAAAACATGACTACTCTCAGTACCACTTCTTCTGTGCATTCTCCTTGTTGGCTCAGGAGATATTCTGCACAAAACTTGTCAGGGTCAATCACCAGGACACTGTGAGTTCTAGTCTCACTTTACACACGAAAGCTGGTGGATGACTTTGAGCTAATCACTCTCTCTCACCCCATCTCACTTTACAGGGTTGTTGTGAGGATAACAGAAGAAGGAAGAAGCATAACGTACATTCACCACCTTGAGTTATTTATAAAAATAAAAAAATAACTAAATAAATAATCATTACAAGGCCTCTCTTCTCTTGTTCAGGAAATGGAGTAATGGATTTCAAATTACAGGAAGCTAGATTCTGAATGAATGTTTCATGTCGTGTTGACTTTCACCAAACTCCCTCTTGTGCTTAAAGCCAGATAAATGGTTGACTCCCTTTCATTAGATATGCTCAGGGAGAGGTTTGACAATCATCCATCGGGGCGTTTTAATTTGAAGAAGGTGTTAGAGTTGATGGTTGGAATTGCCTTTTCTGCCTCTCTTCTATTGAGGTCAATTTGATCTCCAGGGTGGTTTTCGTGTTTCTTTATTTCTCCATTTCTTCCAATTGTCTCCCTTTTCATCAGCACTTAACTGCATTAATTTTCTGCCTGGGCACGAAAGATCTTTGTTATTCTATCTACATGGGTGACATAAAAGGAAGGAGAGGGCTAAAAATAATTCGAAGCAAGAGAAAGGAGCAACACCTGTGCATTTGGTACAACCTGTACAAAAATAGAGACATGACAAAATACGAAGAGTGTTTTTAAAATCCAATTGCATTTTGGGAAATTAATTGAAGGTCGGGAAGATGAGACTATCCAAGTGTTGCCTCCATCAAACCTGCAGGAAGGAAAGCTGGCCAAATGATTTTCTTTAAAGAAAGGAGAAATTACCAACAAAGAAGAAGAATATTTGTAGCTCAGGGTTGAAATGAAGGGTTCTTGGTGCTCTCTGAGCTTGCTTGTTTTCTTGCAGACATTTCATTACCCTAACTAGGTAACATCATCAGTGCTAGTAAGGAGTGCTGTTTGCTGTCAGTTTTATACTCTCGTGTCTTGCCTATCTGGCAGGGTAGGGATTCTTTGGTTGGGACGAGTAACAGGCGCTCACTCTGTTATGCGGCACTCGGGATTCGACCAGCCAAAGTGCCGACCTTCTGATCGACAAGCTCAGCGTCCTAACCCACTGAGCCACCACGTCCCTATGTATGGATATGCTACAAAGGTTGTAACTGTGAAATGATTTATTGTTCATGTCTATACACAAAAAATCTAGTCAACTAGTGGTTAGCACTTAGGAGAGGAGAGGCAGAGCATGGAGAAGGAGTCAAGAGAGGAATCAGCCTGGAGTCCTTATGCTCCCACAAGCAACCCAAGTCAAGCCCTTCTTGAATTCCATGTAGCACCAACTTAGTGCTACATAAGAATTAATGGAATTCAAGGAGGGCTTCACTTGCGTTGCTTGTGGGAATGTAAGGACTCCAGACCGATTCTTCTCTTGTCTTCTCCTCCAGGCTCTGCCTATCTTCTCCTGTGTAAGCTGAGAAAGAGATATACTTCCAGAAGGCTTATAAAAACAAAACTAAAAGATGGACTGAATTTTGAAGTCATGACATGTTTTAGGAATATGTCACTTTTTTTAAAGAGGAGAAAATATAGTTTCTGTTACAATGAATGAGTGACAGAGGTTTCCCCTAAATTTTTATTCTGCCTGCAGCTTCTGAGCATCATATTATCTTCCCTGAAACAGATGTTTGAGCTTTTTATGGCTTTTTTGTCTCTTTAATAAGGCTGGACAGGATGCTGATGAATCTTATGGAGCCACACAATTTAATTTTTCCAATTACATGATTTTTCATCCTTTGTACACCTTGTGTGCCACAATAGGCAGCTCCCAAATGACCTCGCAACATCTACTCCACAGGGAAAGCTGATGGGTGGGAAACCCTTCAGCATGATAGTTGGTCCATTACTGTAACTTTTGAAAAAGCCATTTCCAACCTGGGTAGAAAGGAACTTTGCAAATTCAATGTATTCTTAATGGACACTGGATTGGTAGCTCTTTGTAGTAATTTTGACATGAGGCCTTGGCATATTGACAGTGAGGGTGAAGGTTCATTTTTTAAGCATGCGTATTTGTTTCTGAACATTTTGTTACCAGACTAGGCAGTGGTGGGATTCAGCCAGTTTGCACCACTTCTGCAGAACCGGTAGCTAATTTTTTGTTGCCCAGGCACAGAATGGACTTCCAGAAGTGGCATCCACGCAGAGAACCAGTTGTTCACATATTTGAATCCCACCACTGAGGCTAGGTAACAACTTCAGTGGAATTTAAGGGATGTCAGTGTCAGTGTTGTTCGGTTAATAAGGCTTTGTGTGGTCAGTAGATCTTGTGATGGGTGTCAACTGAGGGTCTTGTAATGCTTCTTGTGATGGGTCAGGTGTGAGTCATAACAACAACAACAACTTCAGACAGACAAGCACCAGCATCATAATACCCCAGACTTAACAATTGTCGATAAGAAAGACAAAAAATTCTGGATAGTGGAGACATGGCAGTCCCTGGAGACAGCAGAATAGACGAGAAAGAACTGGAGAAGATAACAAAATACAAAGACCTACAAATAGAAATAGAAAGACTGTGGCAAAGGCAAGCAAGAGTAGTACCAATAGTAATAGGCGCCTTGGGTGCAATCCCAAAACAACTGGAGCACCACTTGAACACCATTAGCATTGACAAATTCGCCATTAGTCAATTGCAAAAGGTGGCCTTACTAGGAACTGCTTCCATCATGCAACGATATCTGTAATACCATCAAACATCCACATCTGCCTATTCCAGGTCCTTGGTAAGGACTCGATAGGTAGAAAAAAATGCCAAATCCAATCTGAACATCTGGCTGACTGTGCGATGATCAATAATAACAATAATAAAGTTGGAAGGGACCTTGGAGATCATCTAGTCCAACCCCCTGCTCAGGCAGGAAACCCTACCATTTCAGACAAATGGTTGTCCAATTTCTGCTTAAAAACTTCCACTTTTGGAGCATTCACAGCTTCTGGAGGAAGGTTGTTCCACTGGTTAATTGTTCTAATTGTCAGAAAATTTCTCCTTAGTTCTAGGTTGTTTCTCTCCTTGATTAGTTTCCATCCGTTGCTTCTTGTCTTGCCTTCAGGTGCTTTGGAGAATAGCTTGACTCCCTCTTTTTTCTGGCAGCCCCTGAGATATTGGAACACTGCTATCATGTGCCCCCTCGTCTTTCTCTTCATTAAACTAGACATACCCAATTCCAGCAACCTTATATGTTTTAGCCTCCAGTCCCCTGATCATCTTTGTTGCTCTTCTCTGCACTCTTTCCAGCTAACAACAACAACAAAAAATGAGTGGTTATAAGTCAAGGACAACCTGTATGTGATTTCTTTCACAAGGTTAGTGTTTACATTTCATTGATTACATTTGTCCTTTGGGGTACAAAATTACATTTGTTGTATTTAGTGCAAGATAGCAAAAATGTCTTAATCCCATCGTTATCATTCCTGCTGTATGCCTGTAGTATGTCTGTCAGCTTCACAAGGAAGCCTGCAAAGAGATGGGAGGTTACAACTTTGGGTGGCTTGTGTCTACATAATTTGATCAATTCTTGATTGACTTGGTTGAAAACATTATTTGAAACCTGGAAAACTGGATGTAGTATTCCAAGTGTGGCCTTACCAAGGCATTGTAAAGTGATATGAACACTTCATGTGATTTTGATTCTATCCATCTGTTAATCCAGCCTAGCACTGTGTTGGCTTTTTTGGCAGCTGCAGCACACTGCTGGCTCATATTTAAGTGATTGTCCACGAGGACTCCAAGATCCCTCTCACAGTTACTACTATCGAGCAAGGTACCACGTATACTATACCTGTACATTTGGTTTTTCTTGCCTAAATGTAGAACCTTACATTTTTCATCACTGACTTTCATGTTTTTTTGTCAAGAATACATTCAAAAACAGCTTATTTCTATAGGCAAAAAACCTGTAATTCCACCATTGCAGAAGCACTGGCAATTTTGTATATAAAGAGAAACTTGAATGACAATCCATATAAACTGTTGTGAAAACTGTTTTTTTTGTTGTTTTTTCTTTTAACTTCTTAAACTGAGGTGGAATCGAGATGAATCTTTTTAAATTTGGAAAAATGATAAACTGAGAATAAATGAAGCAAACAATTGCCTATCCCTATTCCAACAACTTTTTATTTAACCCAGAGATTCAGGAACTTTGGCTTTCTGGAGATGTTGAATTACAGAAAAAGCCAGTGTGGTATACAATGTGAATTAGTCTTTGGATGATTTGAATTCAAGTCTATCCTCAATCAAGAAACATCACTCTTAGCCAGTGTACTGTTATTGCGAAGTGAGGGAGTTCAATTTGAGTTGGTCACCAGGACCAAAGGTTTATTCTTCCAAGCTTTGAGGCTTGGAGCCTGTCAGCAGGAAATTTCTCTTTTTTCAGAGTATGTGCACTGTTTTACCCATTGTGTTTATATGGTTCCTGGTTGTGTGTAGCTTTAGGTCTTAATTAGGTTGTTGATGGCTGGCTATTAATTATTGTTTCCTTATGCTGCCTGCCCTTGGCTCTTGTGTGCCTGATAGACAGGTGGTTAAATCAGCACTGCTATTGACTGACAAGGGGCCATTTCAATCATTTCTGTGGCTGATTAAAGCCTGGGAAATGGGCCCCTTGTCAGTCTTAGGAGTGCTGATTTACCACCTGCCTATCAGGTACTTAGGAGCCAAGAGAGCAGTGACACAAGGAAATAACAATTCTGACTTAATAACCAGCCATCTCAACACCCTAATTAACAACTTAAAGCTACTGTCAACCAGGAACCATACAAATACAATACTTAGAACAGCCCAGTGAACATATTCTGGAGAGAGAGAAGTTCCCTGAGGTTGGACTCCAGCACAAGCCCAATAGCTAGAAAGAATAAACCTTTGGTTCTGGTGACTGACTCAGATTGGACACTGCAACATTATCCTGGGACATATATATTTACCTTCATTTGTTAGGGAATGTTATTTGTATTGCCTTGAGCTCCTGGAGGAACCCTGAGATATAAATTGAATAAATATACAGACCAAAAGAATATAGCTCCCAGCATCCTTTACAATTGTGATGGCTAGGAACCTGGGATTTGTAGCTCAGCTGATGAAGTGTGAAGCTCCCAACTAATCTTGAATTACACTGTAGCTATTAGTATTGCATCTTTGGGAATGGTGGTGAAGAAAGATATTGGCTTTCATGTATACAAGGCAAATAGTTCAATGGGGCAATCTAATTGCAACAGCTTCTTTAGGTGGATTGCACTGTTGGTAATTACATTGTGCCGCCTTCACTTTTTCACTCAGGAAATATTCTCATGTTTTGGGCTTAAGGCACCCAATAGGCAGTGGTCCTATTGCCCATTGTTTCATTAGCAAGCAATCCATTTTGAATCGGAATGAATATATAAATATGCAGTTAATGCAGCGTGACAATGCTTTGTTCGTGGCTTGTTCAAAGAACAATTGTTCTCTTCTAGCATCTGGTCTGTGAGATGCTTTGGTCTGCTACTCAAATACACAAACTCATTTTTCTGCAATCGGTGCTGGCCCAGATATTATTTATTTACTGTCATAACATTATGAGAAGAATGTTGATGGATCACTCCCAAGTCTTTATTCCCGGCATCCTGCATCACATAGTGATCAATCCACATGGAGAAAGATCTCAAAGGGAACATGGACATGATGATACCCTTCCATTGTTGCATCATATCATTAGCATATAAACTAAGTTTGGACCAGATACATTTTCTCAACCCATCCTACCTCTTGTTGTGGAGATATAATGATAGAAGATCCACAAATAAGTTCTCTTAAGCTCTTGAATCCAACTAATAAAAATTGTCCAGAGTCATATATCTATTCTTACTTCATAAACTTCCTGGAAAACCCACCTGGATTTGACCAGCCACGTGAACAATACTGACCAAATTCACATTGGCCATGGTAGATGTGCAGCCACCCACTATAAGTGGGGCAAATACCATCACTGAATTGTGACTGTGGGACCTATTCTACTATTATATCTATATCTATTATTCTGGGGCTAATGAATTTTTCCAGCAAGGCTGCCAATGGATACCTTTCTTCATCTAACTTCTTAATGTACATTATGAGAATCCACCCTGGTTTCATTTAGCTATTTATGATAAATATATATATATATATATATAATGCATATATTTGTTTGGTATAGTATTTTCTCACTAGATATACCTTAACTAACCTAAACACCTACTTCTCTCTATTTTTAAAAGAAATCCACTTCCTTGACCTATTTCAGGAGATGGAAGCATCACTCTTTTTTCTTTTTTTTTCACACTTCTGCTCATTATACAGTACATACCTTTCATATGAAAGCAGGTGTTTTCTTTCTTTTTAAATTCAATTCCACCCTCTACCTTCTCCTTCTGATTGAATCATGATATTTGGTCAGTATATGAGTGGAGAGAGAGAAAAATATATGCATTGGGAATAATTAAAGAGACACTTTATATTTAATTTCTATTAATTATAAACTGGCCTGCAAAATACGTATATTCACGTCACAAAAATCTGAACCTTGTAAAAACATAAATTATAAGTATTTTTCTCAAGGCCATATAATATGAGACAAAAAGGATTCTGGAATCTGAATTCTGGATGGTAACAAGTTGTTAGAGACATTTTTTGTATCCTGGTTCTTCCTTCTAGCATATGTAGAAGTTTATAGCATTCCTGTAAACTTCAGTCCACAACACAGGATAATTCTTTTATAAATCTCAAAAAATGCTCCTTCTGACATTCTCTGACTTCAGCTTCACCTCAAGCAATTTGAGAAGCAACCTGGAATAAAGGAGAAACTTCCTAACAGTGAGGACAATTAACCAGTGGAACACCTTGCCTCCGGAAATTGTGGGTGCTCCATCAATGGAGATTTTCAAGAAGTGACTAGACATTTACCTGCTTCAGCAGGTGGCTGGACTGGAAGACCTCCAAGGTCCCTTCCAGCTCCTATTCTATTCTATTCTATTCTATTCTATTCTATTCTATTCTATTCTATTCTATTCTATTCTAGTCTAGTCTAGTCTAGTCTAGTCTAGTCTAGTCTAGTCTATTCTTTCATCACCCCTGTTTCTGCTTCTATCCATACTGCTGGATGTTCCTTATTTACCCTTTTTGTGTTTATTTTTATTTGCTTTACAAAAAGAAAATGAAGAAAATACACATGATCAAGTCCAAATGAAAATGCATATATATATATATATATATATATATATATATATATATATATATATATATATATATATATATATGCAAATTATTCAAATTGCTAATAAAGAATTTGGGAGGCTAAGATGATCATTTCGAACTATTTATGTTCTCATCAGTTAGTCATACCCTTTATCTGAGATTCGAACCCGGGCTGATTATATCTCAGGCAGTGTTTTAACCTCCTGAGCCACGGGTTCCTTCTCTCTTTTATTAGCTGGAAGGCAAGGCAAATGTATGTTTAAGTATTTGTCAAGGTTTTTTTGAATGGACCTTGCTAATTAACTCATTCAACTCATATAAGAGAGAAGGAACCCGTGGCTCAGGAGGTTAAAACACTGCCTGATATATAATCAGCCCGGGTTCGAATCTCAGATAAAGGGTATGACTAACTGATGAGAACATAAATAGTTCGAAATGATCATCTTAGCCTCCCAAATTCTTTATTAGCAATTTGAATAATTTGCACAAATAATGAGCTGTCATAAGTTGACTAGTTCCTGTGGATAAGCCCTGAGCCGGGCCAAAACAGGAATGAAAGAGTTAATTTGCAAGGTCCATTCAAAAAACCTTGACAAATACTTAAACATACATTTGCCTTGCCTTCCAGCTAATATAAGAGAGAAGGAACCCGTGGCTCAGGAGGTTAAAACACTGCCTGATATATAATCAGCCCGGGTTCGAATCTCAGATAAAGGGTATGACTAACTGATGAGAACATAAATAGTTCGAAATGATCATCTTAGCCTCCCAAATTCTTTATTAGCAATTTGAATAATTTGCACAAATAATGAGCTGTCATAAGTTGACTAGTTCCTGTGGATAAGCCCTGAGCCGGGCCAAAACAGGAATGAAAGAGTTAATTAGCAAGGTCCATTCAAAAAACCTTGACAAATACTTAAACATACATTTGCCTTGCCTTCCAGCTAATATAAGAGAGAAGGAACCCGTGGCTCAGGAGGTTAAAACACTGCCTGATATATAATCAGCCCGGGTTCGAATCTCAGATAAAGGGTATGACTAACTGATGAGAACATAAATAGTTCGAAATGATCATCTTAGCCTCCCAAATTCTTTATTAGCAATTTGAATAATTTGCACAAATAATGAGCTGTCATAAGTTGACTAGTTCCTGTGGATAAGCCCTGAGCCAGGCCAAAACAGGAATGAAAGAGTTAATTAGCAAGGTCCATTCAAAAAACCTTGACAAATACTTAAATATATATATATATATATATATGTAGATCTAGAGTCTCGGGTTTCTTCCCGCGTTCCTTTCATCTTCAGAAAGTTGTGGCGACGTTTCGACGAAATCCCATCTGTCATCATCAGGCCGGAGTGTTCCTCCTGCTGCTTCCAGGAGCAATGCGTGGTCTGGCTGTTCCTTTCCTTCCAACTGCCGGTGGGGCTGTGTTCTGACTGGGTGGAGGCGTGGCTGCTTTCTGATTGGGTGGGGGTGTCCTCCGATTGGGTGGAGGCGTGGTTGTCTTCTGATTGAGTGGAGGCGTGGCTGTCTTCTGATTGGGTGGATGCGTGGTTGTCTTCTGATTGGTTGGAGGCATGGCTGTCTTCTGATTGGGTGGGGTGTGTTCTGAATCGGTGGGGTTTTTTGTTGTGTTGTAATATCCTGAGTGTTGTGATTTGGTGTCCTGAGGAGTGGGCTGTGTAGTGGCCTCCAGAGCTTTGGTTTGGCTCCGAGTTCGAGGACCTGCTATGTATCTCTGGTATGGGTCAGTCAGGTTCGTGTGTGCGTTCTTCTGCTTGGGTGATGGCACTTTTGCTTGACTTGTTCTGTCTTCTGTGTGGGGGAGTTTTTGTTCTGGGTGTGGATGAGTCTTTCTGGGGCTGGTGGCATTTGGGGTTGTTTGTTGGTTTTTTAAATCCTTGTTTGCTGAAATTCGCCTCCACTCAATCAGAAGACAACCACGCCTCCACCCAATCGGAGGACACCCCCACCCAATCAGAAAGCAGCCACGCCTCCACCCAGTCAGAACACAGCCCCACCGGCAGTTGGAAGGAAAGGAACAGCCAGACCACGCATTGCTCCTGGAAGCAGCAGGAGGAACACTCCGGCCTGATGATGACGGATGGGATTTCGTCGAAACGTCGCCACAACTTTCTGAAGATGAAAGGAACGCGGGAAGAAACCCGAGACTCTAGATCTACACATACAGACACCCGCGAGAATCTACGAAAACATATATATATATATATATATATATATATATATATATATATATATATATATATATATATATATATATATATATATATATATATACACACACACACACACACACACACACACACACACACACACACACACTAAAGCTCATCTTTAAACCCTGACCACATAATAGTAATAGCACGTAGACTTATATACCACTTCATAGTTTTTACAGCCTTCTCTATTCTTTATAAGGGTTATAAGGGTTTACATCGTGGAAATATTAAGCCCTGTCTAATGTCAGGACCCACCCCAAACCACGTCTTAGGAAGACAAAACTCTTGGAGCCAGGGTTTTAGTCCAAAAGAAATCTTTACTATGACATGCTCGGTTGTAGGAAATGAGACAGGGCTTAATATTTCCACGATGTAAACCCTTATAAAGAATTCCCGGTTTAACCCCCCTTAATCCCCATTTGGTCAGTCCCCCCCCCCATCCTTCCTCTCGTATCATCCATCTCGTGGGAAAGAGGAAGTTAGGACCCTTTTGTTTATTGCTGTCTACCGTGACAAAACCCAGATGCTAGCCCCCCCTTTTGTTTCCCCAGTTCAAAAGGCTTCTCCTTTCCTTTGAAATGCCTATTGCCGGTTCAATACACATCTATCCTCTTCTCTTCGGGAGATGACAGAATCCATGGGATAATGTTTGAAACATTCCATTTATGAATATGATATAAATGGATTCTGACAGGTTTACATAGTCAGCATATTGCCCTTCAACATCTGTGTCCTCGTTTTACTGACCTTGGAAGGATGCTGAGTCCATCTTGAGCTGGTCAGCATCGAACTGCTGGCAGTGAGCCGAGTCAGCCTGCAATACTGCATTCTAACCACTGTGTCACCATGCACTGAGTTCATAAACAGACATATACTATCACCTTCCCAAGACTGTATGTCTTTGACTACATTTTTGCATGATTTCTATTCTTAGAATTAGGCAGGGTGACAGAGTGCCTCCTGGAGAAACCCCACCAGCTGGATTTCCTACTGTCTTCCTGTCCAAAACACACTCTTCAGCACCAGAGTGGCTGTAATTCAACATCTTGTTACTTTTGCATAAACAACAATCAAGTTGAAGATTGTTGGAGATGCGAGAGCTGTAGACATCTTCAAATAGTAAAAAAAGGAATGAAAATATGGAGTAATTCTTAACAGAAAAACAAAATGATTCGGTGTTGTAAGACACAGCCTCCAATTTCCCTGGGACAGACTCCCTTTTGCCCTCTCCAGCTCCAAAAATTTCCCTTTCTTGTATTATTCATATTATGAAATATATTTCTTTCATACTCACACTGGCAGCAATTATTCTTTTATGTGCATTTTTGCCTCACACTCAGCTTCTTCTAGCTCATCATTTTACAAAATGATTTCTTACATTCTTCTATGTCACTCTGGAATCTAATTCTTCTCATTCTGTTTACACAAGTAGCATCTATTCCATATCAACACTACTTGTCTATCCACTTTCCATTCACTCTGTCTGAAGATTAATCTGTTTCATGATTCCTATTCATAGCTAACTCTCACATCCAGCAATTCTTTTATGTTCAGTTTAGTATCTTCACTTTTCGATTCTTCCATGACCTTTATTTTCAAAATCCACACTGGATGCTACAAAAGGGGTCTGTCCCATTTCCTTTGTATCCTTTCTTAATTCTCTCAGTTCTCTTAATTCCTTTATAAACAGTCAAACCACCTTCACTTCCTTATCTACTCCTTTTCCATATGAACATATGAATAGGCATGAGCTTAAACCATATGTTGAAATAAATGTTCACCAACTTACATCATATTCCTTTATTTTGTGGTGTCCAAATTGAGGCCTCAATTACTTTTTCTCAATTTTCAATTTTCACATCTTGTTCCCACCTACACATGTCACCTAACGGAATGACTTTAATTGCAGCTCTAGACACTGAAAATGCCACAGAAGGTAGCTCCATTGTATCCACACTCAATCCTAACTCCCCATTGCTCTTTATGTAAAAAAACATCATGGAGAGGAAGTAATAAAAGGGGATACTGTGGTGCAGCAGCTTACTGATGCTGAGTCTGTTGGTTAGAAATGGTCAGCGCTCCAGTGGTTCAAGCCCAGTACTGCAGGATGGAGTGAGCTCCTGTCACTTGTCTCTAGCTCCTGTCCACCTAGCAGTTTGAAAGCATACCATCTGCAAGTAGATAAATAGGTACCACCATTTTGGTAGTGGAAAATGCTAGCTGGGTTCTGCATGGGGAGCAGGAACCAGTGTTGGATCTGCCTGTATGCAATCAGCAGAAGACAGGCAAAGGAAAGCCTCAAATTATCTGACTTCCTCTAGAGCAGGGGTCTTCAAACTCGGTCCTTTCATGACTCATGGACTTCAACTCCCAGAATTCCTCAGCCAGCATGCCTGGCTGAGAAATTCTGGGAGTTGAAGTCCATGAGTCATAAAAGGGCCGAGTTTGAAGACCTCTGCTCTAGAGCATTGCTGGTCAGCTAGTACTGAACTAGTTAACCCCCTGGTGGAGCACCAGTGTGAGAAAGGGACTAGTGATTGCCTGCCAGAATTTTTATTGTGTGTAAACATTGTAAACTCCCTGGCCCTGTGTACCATATGCTAAATTAATTAATAAATAAAGTAATGGTGATTCAATGGATGATGATAGTTTAGTGACCACTAATTCTTTCCTCATATCAGAATGGTGCTTGCATTCAGATCACTTGTCAACTCTACAGCGAACCTGGCTGAAGACATCTTGCTTGTTCTAGATTGCCACAAGAATGGGAGGGGGGGTGGTATAGGTTTTTTGCTAGACTAAACAATTTTCTGTCCCATGTGAACCAAGGTCATTTCTACTGGTTAGATGGGGGTTGGGGTTGGGTGTACTGTTAGAAAAGTCTCATCTACTAGAACCATGGCAACACTATTGTTTGCCTCAATTGGAGGGTCTTGAAGGTATTTATTTATTTATATTTATTCATGTATAAAATTTATAGGCCACCCATCTTACCTCAAGCTAATTCTGGGTGGCTTACAATCATAAAAAATAAAATAAAAACTAAATAAACTAAATATATAAATAATATTTGAATTGAGAGAGAGAGAGAGATCCTTAGTTTTACCATTAATCCAGTCTCCCAGTCCTTTATCCAGAATGGTTACATCTACCTTATTGACCAATTTACGTTATGGAATCTAGTTTATGGGAAAGACTCTTGAATTAATATTTTTATTAGACCTCAGCACCTCTCAGTCAGCTCCACTACATTCCAGGAAAGGGCAGCAACATTTCTGATAGACCTGTCTTATCCTTGTATCTCTTCTTTTCAATCTCAATTTCAATCTCTTTTTTTCCTGAAATGTGTTGCTTACCTATTGTAGGGTCTACTATTGGTCCAATGCCATCATATCCTATCTCTGAGCCACAAAGTTAGAGAATGTGATTATCTCTGCCTGCCAGTATCTGAAAAAGATAAGTGTGTTCTGAACCCCATAATAAATATTGCCATGGCAAAGTCCATCAGGTCTCTAAAAGATCTTTATCAAATGCAATTCACTCCATCTCTACTTGCAACCAAAAACCTTGTGCCATGACTGCTGAAAGGATCATGCAATTATTTGATATGATTTCCAGGTAGATTTGAAGTGCTGCTATTATATATTTCATAGATTAAGAGCTGTGCAGAATGCATTTTTCACTTCTGTTCACAAGTCTTGATTGTATGGTTGAAAAAGCAAAAACATGATGCGCTGCTGGTATTAGTTGTTTAATTACTGGTAATTTCATAGAGCTGGATAATCTGGCATTGTCAGATGTTTCTACAAAAGGTTGTTTGGAAGATTCATTTATCAGTGTTATTGGAGCAAGACACAGCGATTAGTTGACATCTGTTGTTTTCCTTTGCAAAGTGGTGCATTTGCATCTGATTCAAAGACTTTTATACTTTTAGCCTTCTTGATATCAACATATGAGAAGTTTCCAAGCTTATTTCTAGATTTATGGTTGAGTGGATTCTTTCTTTAAGGTTTAGGATGTCTGTCAACTTTATCATTCTTTCATCATATCTTTATATAGTTATATAATTCATATATCATTTTAATTTTTAAATTATTTTTTGCCTGTTTTGATAATTTGTAAGCCACCTTGTCACCTTGCAGTGGAGATAAACAAATAGCAATAGCACTTAGACTTATATACCCAGGGCTTTTTTCTCATTGAATGCTCAGAACGGAGTTCCGGCACCTTTTTTGGATGGAACCTTGTAGGGTAGGCAAGGCGGGTTGTATAACATGCGGGAGTTCTGGCACCTTTTTCTTTTACAAAAAAAGCACTGTATATACCACTCCATAGTGCTTTACAGCTCTCTCTAAGTGGTTTACAGAGTCAGCACATTGTCCACAACAATCTGGGTCCCCGTTTTACCCTCCTCGGAAGGATGGAAGGCTGAGTTAAATTTTGCTCTTTATACATACCTGTATGTATATCTGTATAAATATCAGTAACACAAATAAATAGAAGATGGACAATGAAATTAATTCTTAGTGACTATATGGAGACTTCCAGATCTTTTGCTGGTGATAATACCAAAGGGGTTGGCCATTGCTTTCTTCTGATTTCTTTTAAGTTACAGCCTACAGTAAAGCCATGGGATTCCCTAATAGTTTCTCATCCTAACCCTAAACAGATCCAACCCTAAACAGATCCAACCCTACTTAGCATTTTTCCAGATCAGCCCAATGCTGGTTAGGTTCTACCATTTACTGTGACTCCATATCACCGATGACCTATAAAGCCCTAAATGGCATGGGTCCGGATTATTTAAGGGAACACCTGCTGCCAGTGTCAACTTCCCTTCGTCCTGTGCGCTCCCACAGAGAGGGCCTCCTCAGGGTGCCGTCGGTCAGGGAGTGCCAGCTGGCGGCCCCCAGAGGGAGAGCATTCTCTGTGGCCGCACCTGCCCATTGGAATCAGCTGCCTGTAGAGCTCTGGATGGCTCCCGACCTTCGCTCTTTTCGCTGTGACCTGAAAACCTGGCTATTCGAACAGGCCGGCCTGGACTAAGGGTTTGGGGTTTACTTTAAACTTAATTTATTGGTTAGGGCTAATTAATTTAGTTTATTTTTAATTTTTAATTTTATATTTTAATTGCCCTGTACACCACCCTGAGTCCTCTGGGAGAAGGGCAATATATAAATCTAATTAAATAAATAAATAATGCTGGTGAATTAAGTCCCTGCAGGAGATCACATTGACCCTTCTTTTTCTCATGCCATAGATCAATAAGTATTCATATCATGTACTTGGCAGTGGATATTATATAATGGAGATGGGATTTTTAGAAATCTTCCAAGACAAAGCCAGAAGACTTGTGTAACTAAATTAAAGAGGTTCCATTGGGGGACGTCAATTAGTCCTTAATCTCCTTTGCATTGCTGTCTCAGTGTGCTCTTCAGACAGCTATTTATTTAAAACCTGCTTGCCCTATTTTTCTTCTTTACAGAGTGCTCCAGTCAACTCATTAGTGGTTCTTCCTAGCACTGAAGAAAAAAAAAATACTGTTACAGCTCTCATTCACTCCTAGAGCTGGCTCTTTTCAATATCGTTATTAACAACTTTTTGAAGGGGTAGCAAGATAGCTGAAGACCACATATAGTAGACAGCTTCTGGACTGCACAACCTTTCTGAGGCTTTCCTACTGTTTTGCTGTCATAATAAAGTTAGTCTTACTGCTAAGTAGTCTCATTGCTCATTAAGGAGTTTTTATATATTTGCCATCACCTGGACCAATGTGAAGAAGATTACTTTTCAGCTGTTTAAGCATATATGTGTGTTTATGTGTGTATCATATATCTGCATATATAGATATATATAAATATGCATATATGTGTGTATATATGTGCGTGTATCATGTCTGCATACATAGGTATATATACATACAGTATGTATATGTGTGTATATATTGTGTGTGTGATATATCTGCATATATAGGTATATATACACACATATATGTATATGTGTGTGTGTGTATACACACACATACAATATATATATATATATATATATATATATATATATATATATATATATATATATATATATATATATATATATATATATATATATATACATATACATATGTATACATATACACAGCTGTCATAAGTTGACTAGTTCCTGTGGATAAGCCCTGAGCCGGGCCAAAACAGGAATGAAAGAGTTAATTAGCAAGGTCCATTCAAAAAAAAAAAAAGCCTTGACAAATACTTAAACATATATATATATATATATATATATATATATATATATATATATATATATATATATATATATATATATATATATATATATGGATGTTTGGTCATTCGGGTTTGTTCCCTTTATTTTTTTGAGCAGGGTCATTGCCAAGGGAGGGAAAACATTAAAATTGAAGCACCGGCCAATACGGTACAATTGGCAGCAACACAGCCAACTATGGGAGAGCAAGGGGTGGGTAGACCAGTTACGCAGTCAACGACTAGATCGCTAAATATCCACTTAGCTATATAAGCAAGTTTTTCCAAGTTTTTTCACTATCCTGGCCTTCAGCATTGGCTTCCGGTTGCCCTCCAGGTGCGATTCAAGGTGCTGGTAATTACCTTTAAAGCCCTACATGGCTTAGGCCCGGGGTACTTGCAAGACCACCTGCTGCCATTGTCAACCTCCCATCGCTCAGTTCGCTCCCACAGAGTCGGCCTCTCAGGGTTCCATTGGCTAACCAATGCAGGCTGGTGACCCCCAGGGGGAGAGCCTTCTCTGTGGGTGCGCTGAACCTCTGGAATGAGTTGCCTCCGGAGCTGCGGATGGCCCCTGACCTTCGGTCCTTCTGCCGTGACCTGAAGACATGGATGTTCCAACAATCGGGCCTGGACTGACTATAGTTTTAAATTTGGTTTTATTGGGTTAATTGTTATGTATTTATTACATTTATGGTTTAATTTTTTTAAAAATTTTGTATTTTATGTTTTTTAACTTTTTATTGTTGTGAGCTGCCCTGAGTCCTTAGGGAGAAGGGCGGCATATAAATTTAATAAATTCAATTCAATTCAATTGTATTTTAAATGAATATACCTGGCATTCAGGTTTTTAAGATAATTAAGGACACACACACACACACATGCACATATAGATGTCTACAAAACAAATAACCAAGGAGACAGGTGATGAGGCAATGAAGAAAAGCTAAAGCTATCTGCAGTCCAAAAAGGAGTCAATGTGGTTTAGTGGTTAAAATGTTGGATTAGGACCAGAAAGAACCCCAGAATGGGGGTTCAGGATTCATCCTCAACTGTAGAAGCTCACTTGGTGACCATGGGATTTTTATTCTATTTCAGCCCAGAAACCAGTGTGGTAGAATGGTGAAGATACTGGATTAGAATCTGGGATTCATGTTCTAATCCGTCTTCATCCATTCAAGCTCCATGAGTGATGGGTGGTAAAAATGGGAGGAGGAATCATCCATATCTGAGAACCAGTTTGGTGTTGTGGTTAAGGCAGCAGGCTAGGAACCAGAAGACTGTGAGTTCTTGTCCCACCTTGGACACAAAGCCAACTGGGTGACTTTGGGCCAGTCACCCCCTCTCAGCCTCAGGGACAATAGCAAGCCATTTCTGAAATCTTGACAAGAAACCTGCAGAGAAAGAAAGAAAGAAAGAAAGAAAGAAAGAAAGAAAGAAAGAAAGAAAGAAAGAAAGGAAGGAAGGAAGGAAGGAAGGAAGGAAGGAAGGAAGGAAGGAAGGAAAGAAAGAAAGAAAGAAAGAAAGAAAGAAAGAAAGAAAGAAAGAAAGAAAGAAAGAAAGAAAGAAAGAAAGAAAGAAAGAAGCCTTGAATAAATGTTGCTTATAAATCTAGTAAATAAAATTACCTGAAATAAAATGGCTATCAGCCATTGGGAAAACTAAAGTAGCAAGCGGTCAGTCAAAAGCATGAATAATTTAATGATCTAATAACCATTAAGGCCAGGAATAACAGCTGCTGCTACGTTCCTGGCATTTCTGGTTCATTTTCATTTTTGCAGGCACTCATTAATGTGTTCTATCCAATTTCCACATTATCATACAATTAAAAATAAAGCAAAGAAACCTTCGCCTGTTTTGTATGTAATGCTGAGCTGAGGCTAGAGTTGCATAATCTGAGAATAGGCAAAAACTCAGAGCATCATTCTCTTACAGGCTACCTAGCAGTCTGGAAAGAGTGAATTACCGTATTTTTCGGACCATAAGACGCACCTGACCATAAGACGCACCCAGTTTTTAGAGCAGGAAAACAAGAAAAAAAAAATATTCTGAACCAAATAGTATCAGTATACTAAAACAGGGCTTTTCAACCTTTTCATCCATTGTACCACTTTTAGGACAAGGCAATGTCTGAGTACCACCAGTGGCCCAGCAAGGTGTTAAAAACTTGACCCCCCCCCCCAAAAAAAGGAAAAAAAAAAGATAAAGTACAGGTAGTCCTCGACTTACAACGATTTACTTAGTGACTGTTCAAAGTTACGATGGCACTGAAAAAAGCGACTTATGACCATTTTTCACACTTATGACCATTGCAGCATCCCCAGGGTCATGTGATTTACATTCGGATGCTTGGCAATCGATTCATATTTATGATGGTCACATTGTTCCAGGGTCATGTGATCGCCTTTTGCAACCTTCTGACAAGCAGGTGCTTTCCACTTGCGGAGGTTGGGGCTGGCCATACGGATCACCTTCGGACCATAAGACGCACCCTCGTTTTCCCCCTCACTTTTGGGGGGAAAAAGTGCGTCTTATGGTCTGAAAAATACGGTATGTTCCGTTCAAAATGAAGAAAGACCAAACAAAATTTTCCAACTGTTCTAAGATGGCTTCAGATATCCTTGAGCAACATCTTTAAAATATACATTAAGTGGCTACTATCAGGCCAAACAGCTTGCAATGCTGTTAAATTGTCAAACTGAAGTTTTACCACTTCATTCTTGTTGTTTTTCATCAAGTATTAATAATTATCTCTTCTAAGTATTTTAAAATGCTTGACTTTTTCCTCATTTATGCTGCATTAAGCACGAGCTCCCTTCTTTCTGTTTTATGCTATATTAAATCTGTTTCCATTTTCATTAATACCTGTTATTGCTTTGGATCTTTTTTAAAAAACAGCAACAACAACAACAAATATTTCAGGAGACACATCAACTTGGTGTCAACGCTGCTATAGTAACAATTTGCCATTAACCATTAGCACAAATTAACAATTCCATTTTCACTATTTTATTATGTTGGAGCTGCTAACTAATGGTGTAAAACCAAACATTCTGGAGGCCTTTTTTTCAAATAATTCATTAATATGTATGATAAGGCTGCCTTTTTTCTTTTTCTTTTTCATCTTGGCTCCAGAGCGAAAGGATTTTAAACCAGAAAGCGGAAGGAGATCAGAAAAAAAATGGTAACTTCTTGTAGACAATTTAAGATAGAGGTGTATAACTTTTTGAGACTGCCAAAATCGTTTTGATGATGGTACAAAATCAGAAACCAACATGAGAAACCATGCATCATGATAAAAGCACCATCTTTTTACACATAAGGAAATGAGTTGACTGAATTACTCCACTAACCAATGGAACATCTTGCCTTCAGAAGTGGTGGGTGCTTCATCACTGGAGATCTTTAAGAAGAGCCTAGACAGCCACTTGTCTGAAATCGTATAGGGGTCTCCTGCTCGAGCTGGAGGGTTGGAATAGAAGACCTCCAAGGTCCCTTCCAGCTCTGATTGATTGATTGATTGATTCGTTGAGTTTGTACCACAACATTACAGGGCACACATCTCAATTGCCACCCTACCCTTACCTCCCAATTCTTCAGGCAAAAGCATATACCGTGTTTCCCTGAAATAAGCCCTAGCATGATTTTTTCAGGGTGCTCATAATATAAGCCCCACCCCCAAAATAAGCTTCAGTTAAGATCGTCAGCCAGATGGACACATTTAGTGCCGTATTTCCCTTAAAATAAGACCTAACCAGAAAATAAGCCCTAATGCGTCTTTTGGAGCAAAAAAAATAATATAAGACCTGGTCTTATTTTTGGGAAAACATGGTATATACAGATCAACCCTTTGAAGTAGTCCAGATAGGAAACCAAAACCAAGAGTCTTAACATTACCTTTATTGTAAGGTTTCAGTACCAGAATCTTGCAAGTCTGAAAGTACATTTCTCCCCCCACCTTACTTTTATTTTAGTTATTAGATTTTTATTCCACCTTTATTACTTTTATAAATAAGTCAAGGCAGCAAACATACATGTTCCTTCCTCCTATTTACCCCACAACAGCAGCTTTCATGCCTAAAATGGATGTAGAACCCACAGTCTTCTGCCGATTGTCCCAAAGTCACTCTTTTGGCTTTCGTGTTGAAGACAGGACTAGAACTCACTGTCTCCTTGTTTCTAGGCTAGCACCTTAATCATTACATTAAACTGGTTCTTCAGACCACTAGAGAGGGATCCTTCTGAGTCACTTTCCACATCCAAATTCCTTGTTTGGGCTGAGTTACCTCTTGTCTGCTTGCTGTCTAGGCTACGGGTCTTCATCCTGTCCCCCAAGGTTATTCTCATAACCCATTACAGTGTGTTTATATTTGCATATTTATTTGGCTGCTCATGTACCATAGCATCTGGGCTGCACACAAATAAAAATCAAGTACCAGTACAAGTAACAATCTGTACCAGTAAAAAAAAAAGAAATAGCAATCAAGGCCTCTAAAAATCTCACAGCATTAAAACAAAAAGACCTGACCCCAACAAAGCTCCATTAGCATCTTGACACTAGCACCTGGGGAGGACATGGAATAGCCAGGTCTTCACAGTACAGTGACTACAGAGCTGGGGTTTCTGAACATGGCAACTTTAGGATTTGTGAACTTCAACTTCACAACTTGTGGACTTCAGTCATGCTGGCTGAGGACTTCTGGGAGTCGACAAGTTGCCAAGCTTGGAGACTCCTGGTCCAGCGCATAAAACCAATCAATCAATATCAATCAATAATATTCATTTGGTCAATGATCAGCAACATTTAAAAGAACGAAAAAAATAAAGTGAAGCAGAAAAATACAATGATATACTAAAAGCTATCAAAATAAGTCACATTCACTCCCCTATTACTATGTTAATACTGTTGTTACATATTTTACACATGAAAAATATATTGTGGAATAATTCCAGTTTAAGAGTATCTGGTAAATCCCTTTGGGGTGATCCTTCAGAACAGTATTATCTTAGAGCAGTGATGGAGAACCTTTTAGAGACCGAGTGCCCCCAAACCACCCCGCCCCCTGCCCCCACTCCATCCCCTGCCCCCCCTTCTCCCCCACCCCCTGCCCACTCCCCACTCCACTCCCACTCCGCCCGCCCGCAGGGCCACCCACCACCTTCACAGCCCATCACAGCAGATCGCCCAGGTGACCCTACAGCACCATGGCAGCCACACCCTCCACCTGCACCCCACAGCATCATCTGTGCATGATGGGGAGCAAGGGCGGAGTCTTATCCCTGCTGCCCGGCTGCCATGTTCTTGGCTGCGCTGCTCCACACAGGCCGAGCCCAGGGGTGACTCTCCTCCAGGGGGCTGCTGGTGAGGAGGGGGACGCAGGGGGAGGCGGGGCTGGGGCGACAGCGAGTGTGCCCACAGAGAAGGCTCTGAGTGCCGCCTCTGGCACGCGTGCCATAGGTTCGCCACCACTGTGATTTAGAGCAACTTTGTCAAAAATAGTTTTAAAGGCTTTTGCAAAAACTTAACACTGAGTGCAGCTTCCCTGGGATTACTTCCTGCCAGTTTATTGCATTTCAGAATTTTGGTTCATTATTGTTGCTGGCTGTAAAATCATGGATGTGTTAATGTCTTTAAAAAAATAAGCTGAGGCTTCCAAGCTAGCAACCTTTACAAGAAAGTGGAAGAAATTTATTAAAACTGACAGCTTTTAGAATAATAAATGTGATTTCCCCCCACCCACCCAGCCAGCTGTAAGAACCCTGATGGGCTAGAACAGGGGTAGGCAACCTTGGCTCTTTTATGACCTGTGGACTTCAACTCCCAGAATTCCTGAGTCAGCCATGCTGGGCTAGAATAACATAAAGAGAAGGATGAAGGCTGAGGAAGGCCAGAAAGGAATTGAGACTTTATGTGCAAACAACCATTAAAAAAAACAATTTAAGACTAAGAGATACTTCCCACTTCTCCCAAATTCCATTTTCCATGCCAGCAACTTGGCTTAGCCCTAAATAAAATCTAATCCTTTATGTATTTTGAGAGGATCCAGCATCCTAATATTTGATTATGTTTGGTCAAGTCATTGTTGACTGTTAGCAACCCTGTGATGGTCTTTTCTTAACTTGATCCTTCAGGTCATCCAATGGTGCACCCATCACCCTTGTAATCAAGTCTATTCACCTTGTTGCTGGCCATCCTCTTCTTTTCTTTCTTTTTACCTTTCCTAGAATTATTATTTCCTGTTTCTTGTTTTATTGTTTCCACATAAAGGTAAAGGTAAAGGTTCCCCCGCACATGCGTGCTAGTCGTTTCTGACTCTAGGGGTCGGTGCTCATCTCCATTTCAAAGCCAAAGAGCCAGCGCTTGTCCGAGAACGTCTCCGTGGTCACGTGGCTGGCATGACTAGATGCCAAAGGCGCACCGAACGCTGTTACCTTCCCACCGTAGTGGTCCCTATTTTTCTACTTGCATTTTTACATGCTTTCGGACTGCTAGGTTGGCAGAAGCTGGGACGAGTAACAGGCGCTCACTCTGTTAAGCCGCACTCGGGATTCAACCCGCTAAACTGCCGACCTTCTGATTGACAAGCTCAGTGTCCTAACCCACTGAGCCACCGCGTCCCTTTGTTTCCACATAGCGATGTTTAATAGACAATATTGTCATGAAACTAAGTGCATCATTTTTCCTCATCCTACTACTCCTTTCTCCTCCTCCTCCCTCCCTCCCTGCTTTGCTCCTTTCTTCCCTTCCTCTCTTCTTCCCACCCTTCTTTCCCCTTTTCCCAGCATTAAAGCCTTCTCCAGAGACCTGGGCCTTCACATAATGTGTCTGAAGTAATTTGATAATAATTAAATAATTTAAGCTTGGTTATTTGTGGCCTCAAAGAAAAACAGAACTTGAGTCACTGTAGATTAATGATGGGAGTTGTTATTGAAATCAACTCCCATCAGGCCCAGCCAACATGACAAAGTCTCAAGGATCATGGGAATTTTCTGGAGAGCCGTGGAACAGTTTGGGGATGAATATGTTACATATAGCTCCAAAAAGAAATGAGTCCATTGCAGGGGGAAAAAAATCTATCTTTTTACTGTACCATAAAATGCACTTCAGACATCACCCTCTGGATACATGTTACTTTGGTTGCAAAATTAATTCCAAATGCTTCCTTGCTCTCTCTGCCCCATTCCTCTTGGGAAGAGATGTCACCATTCGCCACCTCCTTCTCTGAGCGAATAATAAGCAGCTAATAACTTTTTTTTCCTCTTGAATGGTGCAGTTGTTAAAGTGATTGATAATAACTATAAAGTACAATTATTAAATGTAGCTCTTCGACTCTCCTGTATCATATTGTGCACAATAACTAATACACCTCTGGAGCAATTTTATTTTTCAATGTCATATTAACAAAATGGTAATATTTTTAGTTCTAGGTCGGTTTGTTTTTTAAAGCTGCATGGTCAGTCAGTTTATACACACATATATTTATTTGTAATATTTTTATTTAATGTATTTATTTGTAATATCATTGCATAAAGATGAGTACAACTAAAAATACCTAAGAGATCATGTATCTTTACCTGTGTTTGTTTAGACATTAAATCCAGCAAAAATGTTCTTTAAAATCTTAGGAATTCATAACCTTATTAGACATCCAGAACAGGTCTTATTACATGTGGTACTCGACTTACAACAATTTGTTTAGTGACTGTTCAAAGTTACAATGGCACTGAAAAAAGTGACTGATGACTATTTTTCACACGAGTGTGTTGTGGCATCCCCATGGTCACGTGATCAAAATCCAGACATGTGACAACTGACTCATATTTATGACAGTTGCAGTGTCCTGGGAACATTGAAATTCCATTCCATTCAGGTTTGCGGCCTTTTGACAAGCAAAGTTAATGGGGAAGTCAGATTCACTTAACAACTTAATGTTTGTTGTTGTTGTTTGTTGTTTAGTTGCGAAGTCGTGTCCGACCCATCGCGACCCTATGGACAACGTTCCTCCAGGCCTTCCTGTCCTCTACCATCTTCTGGAGTCCATTTTAAGCTCACGCCTACTGCTTCAGTGACTCCATCCAGCCAGTAACTTAATGTTACTAACTGAATAATTGCAGTGATTCACTTAACAAGTGTGGTAAGAATGATAGTAAAATGGGGCAAAACTTAACACTTAACTAATGTCTCACTTAACAAGAGAAATTTTGGGATCAGTTGCGGTCATAAATTGAAGACTACCTGTATTTAATTATTAAATTTATACAGCTGCCCAACTCATACATTGGTGACTCCAGGCAGCTTACAAAATTTAAACATTTTTTTAAAAAAGCCATACTACAATAAATTGCACTAAAAAAACCCTATCCTGCCTCCCCCCCCATTTGTGTCTCCATTTGTGATCCCTAGGCCCACTGATAAAGCCTAGTTTTTATACCCTTTCAGAAAAGCAGCAGGGTGGGGGCCAAACGTACCTCAGACAGAATTTTGTTCCATAAAGAAGGGGCCACCACCAAGAAGGCCCTTTTTGTGGTTCCACTGGATGACAATTCCTAATTGATGGGATCTGTAACATGCCCTGTCTACCCATCCTGAGAAAGTCCTTTTCCTATAGTACTTCCAAATTATGGAAAGCATTGTAGGGAACTACAAAGAAGACCATTCACAAAATATTAACCAGGAAAACAGGAAAGCATGAGGAAGAAAGTCACACCACCTTGATTCTCTTTGATATAAGTAGAAAGCAGGAGAAACAGTGAGCTTTTTTCAAAATTCTGAAATTATAGCTGATATCAATAGAGTTGTACCATTTCTTGCAAAGTCTGTTTCCTGATCTGGTGTATCCCAAATGCCGGACAAGCATCAGAGGCACCTGCTTCACAACAAAAGAGTCATGGCTTGTGTTATGTACTGGGCTTGTGGGGTTACACCACGTGAGTTGCTGGAGCAGCTAACAGCTCTCCAACAACCCAGACTAGCTGTCTCTGGTCCTGCAATTGGTTAGCCCCAGGCGGCAAGAGTGGGTTCAAACCCATTGGCTGCCGCCTAGGGGCTAGAGACTATATATTGTGGCTGGTTGCAGCCCAAGATTCCAGTACAGTTCTGGCAAGAATAAAGCATGTGTTATTTTGTACTCAGCCTTGTGTCTTCCTTCCTGCACCCAAGAGGCCACAACTTAACAGCTTCCATCTTGATTGTCTTGTTTTAATTCTCCCATTCCCTCCTTCCCACCTTCATGAGAAACTCCAGTTCCCAAACCTTCTGAATTGTGTTAGTGATGATTTTCACTCTTGTTCATTTGTTGATTTCAACTCCTTTTGTCATTATTTATTCTGTTTATAGACTCACCAAATCAACTACAGACTCATGGCAGTTTGCAAGAACTATCAATAGTAAAACATTCACAATATAGAGTAAAAAATCTGAAACATCCACAATAAAAAACCCCAAAGAATAAAGGCTTAGAATCATTGGAAGCAGAAGGAACCAAATGACAATGATAAATAAGCATAATATTAACAGTACTGCCAAAGATGGCAATGATATATTAACTACCAAATGCTCTTAAAAAAACCCTCTTTATTGTGAGTTCCTAAAACGTGAGGCCCCTTTGAGTAGAAAACAGTACAAGTAGAAATTGTACATTGCTGGTAAGAGTTTTGCATTGAACAAATGGCATTTTGGTAATCCCAGTTAGCCATAGGGAGTATATATATATCTCCCCTAACTACAGGTAGTGCTTGACTTACTACAACAATTGGATCATAACTTCCATTGCTAGGTGATGTGGTTGTTAAATGAATCATCATGTGACCACACCCAATTTTGCAACCTTTATTGACATGGTCATTAAGCAAAGGTTGTTAAGACAATTTGGTTTTCCCCATTGTCTTTGGTGAAGAGAAGCTGGCTGGGAAGGCTGCAAATTGTGATCATGGGATGTTGGGATGGTGCAACCATCATCAGCTCCTGCCTGGTGCCAAGCACCCAAATCAGAATCACATGACTATGAGGAGGCTGTGGCTGTCATAAGTATGAGAACTGGTCTCCAGTCATTTTTTTTCAGCACCATCATAACTTCAAATGATTGCCGAATGAATGGTTGTAAGCTGACCTGTAAATCATTAGCTTTCTCAGTACCCCAGCATGTTCCATGATGTCTGACTGACCTTGAAAGCAGGATCAATCTTGACATCTTGGATGGAAGACCACTCATGAATCCCAGTACTATGAGTTAGATAAGAAAGAAAATAAATAAATAAATTGCTCCCTATTGGAAGATGGCTTTGACAAGTCATTTCTGGATTGCTGCCAAGAAAACTACTTGGAACTGGTTATAAAGTTGACAGCTATTGAGTCTGAGTCAAAGGAGACTTTACTTTCTATTATACATTGCTGTGCAAAGGGAATGAAAAACAGCAGCAAATAAGCTATTTTCCCCCCACTTTGTCTATACTCTATAGCATTCCTGAAACCAATATAGTTTTGTTTCTAGGGCAATACTAATCTTCCTTCTCCTTTGTAATTCTTTACTGAAGGCATTATTTGCAATTATTTACCACCACCACCCACAGAAGGAAAACATGTTAAAGAGATAGGTATAAAGAGGTGGATATTAATGTATGATATAAATTATAAAAAAATAGATGAGCAAAATGGATGGAAAAGAAATTTGGCACAAAAAGTGAAACAGACAAAAATCTCCTTTTCACCTTTAAACTACCACCTTCCTACAGAGTCTTAGAATGTAGAAGCAGTATAAAAATAATAAAATTGCTATTACATATTATGCACATATTATCACATTCAGTAAGATCAGTTTTTGAAAATATGCCTATTAAAATGCTATGTTTTCTTGAACAAAAACCTTGTTCTTAAATATTTTAACTATAAAATATGGAGGGGCATGCTTGTTTTCTTAAGAGTACAGCAACGAAAAAAAGATGTGGAGTTTTTTTTATATATACACATATACATAAACAAACAAACACATACACACATGTGTGTTCTTCCCTCAAAGATTCTGAGCTATCTTTCATTTGGGTAAAGGCAGGATAATTTCAACTTTTAATTAGCAGGAGATAAAAACAGAATTTCAGATTACATAAGGCTTGTTGGAAAGAGCATTGTGAAATAGGAGACATGGTGCTTATGGGAGTATCTTGATACTCCCATGTTACACCACTCCTGTGTGAGCTGCATTGGCTTCCGGTTGCCCTCCGGGTGCGATTCAAGGTGCTGGTAATTACCTTTAAAGCCCTACATGGCTTAGGCCAGGGGTACTTGCGAGACCACCTGCTGCCAATGTCTACCTCCCATCGCCCAGTTCGCTCCTACAGAGTCGGCCTCCTCAGGGTGCCGTCGGCCAGGCAATGCTGGCTGGCGACTCCCAGGGGGAGAGCCTTCTCTGTGGGCGCACCGACCCTCTGGAATGAACTGCCTCCGGAGCTGCTGATGGCCCCTGACCTTCGATCCTTCCGCCACGACCTGAAGACATGGTTGTTCCAACAAGCAGGCCTGGACTGATCATGGTTTTTAAATTTGGTTTTTATCGGCTTAAATTGTCCTTTATTTTTTATTTATTGTTTAATTCTTTTAATCTTTGTATTCTATGTTTTTTTTATTTTTTTATTGTTGTGAGCCGCCCTGAGTCCTTAGGGAGAAGGGCAGCATATAAATTTAATTAATTAATAATAATAATAATAATAATAATAATAATAATAATAATAATAATAATAATAATAATAAAGGACCTGTCCTTAATTCCCTCCAGTTCAAAGGTATCTGCAGGGAGGCTCAAATAATCAGGGCAGAGGTGACAATCACACAATCAAAGCCCCACACTTTTTACAATGCATGGGAAAGAGGGTGAGATTCAATCACCTGATGGTTGCTACCATTTTGACCTTTTCCCAAATTCCTTCTGCTCAAGTCAAAAAACTCCTATCTTAATAAAAGTTGGAATGATAGAGCACTGAAAACAATCAGCTCAGTGTATATGGAACATGGTTTTTAAAAAGTCACATTATTTTTCCAGCTCAGAGAAATAATAGCTTTCTGTACTTTTCCCTTAGTTTGGAGGGGGAGAAAAATCTTTTTTTTTCACCCTTTTTAAAAACCATCTTTCGTACAAAAGGTACTGCAAAAAAAGGAGGATTATTTATGGAGCAATTTGCCAAGAAGATTGTTTCTTGGAATTAAGTTATTTTAAATCTTTGACAGGCTGCGTAGCAATGACAAATGTTACACTAGTGGTAGTTAACTAAAGATGGAACCAAGCAAATATTTCAGGTCAGGTTGCTCCCTATATAGCGTTCACAGAAGCAGAACAAAAGGGAAAACATTATCTTATGGGAATATCAATTCTGTTAATTCAATCAACAAATGTTCAGTTAATTGGAAGGACAGATTTTGGGGTGGTGTCCAAAACATCAACAGTCAAAGACCAGGCTATCATCCTGCACCTTCTTTAATCTGCACCACTTGAGTGATATATGTGGAAAAAGATGAAGCTTTGGTCATATGGATACATCTTGATCTTTTTAAAATATTATTCTGCTCTAAGATTGCAGTAATATGATGGATGGATAGATGTAGATAGATAGATAGATAGATAGATAGATAGATAGATAGATAGATAGATAGATAGATAGATAGATAGATAGAGGATAGATAGATAGATAGATGATAGATAATAGATGATAAAAGGTAAAGGTAAAGGTTCCCCCGCACATGCGTGCTAGTTGTTTCCGACTCTAGGGGCCGGTGCTCATTTCCATTTCAAAGCCGAAGAGCCAGCGCTTGTCCGAGGACGTCTCCGTGGTCATGTGGCCGGCATGACTAGACACCAAAGGCGCACGGAACACTGTTACCTTCCCACCGTAGTGGTCCCTATTTTTCTACTTGCATTTTATGTGCTTTCGAACTGCTAGGTTGGCAGAAGCTGGGACGAGTAACAGGCGCTCACTCTGTTACGTGGCACTCGGGATTCGACCCGCCAAACTGCCGACCTTCTGATCGACAAGCTCAGCGTCCTAACCCACTGAGCCACCGCGTCCCTTAGATGATAGATGAATAGATGATAGATAACCTTTATTGTCATTTTTTTTACTGTGGGCACAATGGCACACATTAAAAATGAAATTTAGTTGCTTGTCTCAAAGTGTACACATACATAACACACATTTAAACATACTATACACAACATATGTATAGAACCACACCCTTATAAATAAGTAACATATAAATACTAATCACTGTCCATCTTGAATACATAAATGAAGTAGGAAGCTTTAGAATTCACAAGGTTAATACCATATGAAACAAAACTGTGACTGATTATACATCTATAGTAACATTTTTGCAGTATTCATACATATGTTGATTTAGATAGCTTGAAACGTTTGAACATGAGGAAAAAAGTTTATATCAAGATTAGCTGTGGTTTCTAAAATATTAATGTTTTTAAATCTATGGTTGCTTTAGTTGTACATCTAGAGATAATTGTAACATTGATTTAAAAAAAAACCCCCTGCAAAGTGTATTAAATGATGCAGGATCCAATCTGGGTCAATCATGGGGACCAGAGGTTTAATCTTCTGAGGTTTTGGACAAAAATATATTTATATTAGCCAAGCACATATTCTGGTGAGAGAGACCTGAGGATGGGTTCCAGCATGAGTTCAAAAGCTCAGAAGTCTAAACATCTGGTCCTGGTGACCGACTTATCAGATTGGATGCTGCATCATCACCCTGGGACACATATATTTGCTTTCATTCATCCATTAAATAATAATAATAATAAGTTGGAAGGGACCTCGGAGGTCATCTAGTCCAATCCCCTGCTCAGGCAGGAAACCCTATGCCATTTCAGACAAATGGCTGGCCAGTCTCTTCTTAAAAACTTCCAGTGTTGGAGCATTCACCACTTCTAGAGGCAATAGCAATAGCAACAGCACATAGACTTATATATCACTTTGTAATGTTTTTCAGCCCTCTCTAAGTGGTTCACAGAGTCAGCATATTGCCCCCAACAATCGGGGCCCTCATTTTACCAATCTCAGAACGCTGGAAGGCTCAGTCAAACTTCAGCTGATCAGAATCAAACTCCTGGGCAGTAGATTGCAGAGTTAGTTTGCAATGCTGCATTCTAAGCACTGCGCCATCACACCTCAGTACAAATGACTTTGTTATATACTCAGTGCTTTTTTTGTAAAAGAAAAAGGTGCCGGAACTCACACGTCATACAATCCGCCTTGCCTACCCTACAAGGTTCCATCCAAAAAAGGTGCCGGAACTCCGTTCTGAGCATTCTATGAGAAAAAAAAGCCCTGTATATACTAAAACAGGGGTCTCCAACCCTGTCCACTTTACAACTTGGGGACTTCAACTCCCAGAATTCTTCAGCCATCTATGGAGTTGAAGTCCGCAAGTCGTAAAGTGGCCAAGGTTGGGGACCTCTATACTAAAGCATGGGTGTCAAACTCGATCATGTCATGTGAGGTATTGTGGGCGTAGCCTGCATGTGACGTATCAGGCCTGTGGGCCACCAGTTCCCTCCCCCCGGTAGTAAAGGTTTCTGTCTTAAATTTAATGATAAGGTCCCCAATGCATCGTTACTTCTTCTTGTTTATGCATATTAGAAAAGAAAAAAAAAACAAGAAAAAAATGAAAAGAAGCTGCTTGAAAAATATACATAGGTGTTGGATTCTGACTTTCCCCTTCTTTGTACTTCAACTAATTTTTGGTATTTGTAAAGATAAAGGTCCTCTTACAAACCATGTTGTAAGTATTGCTGTATAATATATTCTTGCCTGAAAAGTAGTCATATGGCAAATCATGTATAATGATTGCCATAGGAATGGGGAAATTACATTGTGAAAGTGGCATCAATATCAAAAAAATATCTACAAAGTTCAGTTCAACTTGGAAATTATTCATTGGTACTAATTCTGTTTATGAGTATTACATCCAAAATATTGCTTTACTATCTAAACTCTTGTTTGTAAATTTTTACATAAGGCAGAGATCCTTAAAATAATTCATTATGACTCACAATCCTTCCTTCCTTCCTTCCTTCCTTCCTTCCTTCCTTCCTTTCCTTTCCTTTCCTTTTTTCCTCCTCCTTCCTTCCTTCCTTCCTTTCCTTTCTTTTCCTTTCCTCTTTCCTTTCCTTTCCTTTCCTTTCCTTTCCTTTCCTTTCCTTTCTCATCTTCTTTCCTTCCTTCCTTTCCTTTCCTTTCCTTTCCTTTCTTTCCTCCTCCTCCTCCTCCTCCTCCTCCTCCTCCTCCTCTTCCTTCCTTCCTTCCTTCCTTCCTTCCTTCCTTCCTTCCTTCCTTCCTTCCTTCCTTCCTTCCTTCCTTCCTTCCTTCCTTCCTTCCCCCTTCTCCTCTTCCTCTCTCTGCAGGATTCAAAATAATTCTGGGCTGCTTATAACAAATTTAAAAAAAGATAAAATGATGAAGCACCATGCAGAATGCAAAGCAACTGAAGGCCAATATTCAGCCTCTCCCCACCCCCCAACTTCTCTGAAAACATTTTTTCCTGAGTTGGACTTGATTTAGCACTCTGGCCTAATGCCCACAGGAATAGGTCAACAGGGTCACAGCCATCCAATTTTGGGAAATAAGCTGTTTCATTGGGCATTCAGCAAGACAGAGAAGTAATGTTTTCTGAGTCTCATTAGATGGCTTTTCTTTAATGGCACAAAATGCCAGTTTTTGTGAGTGAGTGGAATTAATAGAAGAGAGGCAGTCCTACAAATAACCCAGCCCTCTCTCATTAAGTCCATTATAGGTGATGACCAATACCTTGAATTGCATCTGAAAATCTAGCAGGAGCCAGTACAGCTTGTGAAGTAATAATGAGACCTAGAACCATCAAGAGACACCCATAACTTACTCGGCTACCACATTCTGGACAAGCTGCAACTTCTAAGTGGCTTTCAAGGACAGCTCCACTAAATTGCTTTGCAGTAATTCAAATAGAAGGAGAAATAGAACAAAATCTTTACAGGTCCAAAACCAAACATGATACTGAGTTCTATATTGTTTCACACCTTTAGACACAATCTTGCTGGATTGAGAATTCTACTACTTGCATCTATAATATATTCTGGGAATTATTGGGGAGGAGCCATCTTCACCCTCATCTTAAAAGACAAGAAAAGGAACACATGATTAAAATTATAAGTAATAATATTGTGGTTGAACATCAAGAAGAGTTTCTGAACAATAAGAGGTTTTCAGAAACGGAATTGGGTGCTTCATGCGATGGTGGACTTTCCTTCACTGTGCATGTTTCAACAGAGGGCTGGATGGACATCTGTTTTGGAGGCTGTATTAGTAGATTTGTGCACTGGGCAAGGGATTGGACTACATCAGACATGTCAAACACAAGGCCCGGGGGCCAGATCTGGCCCGCGAAGTGGTTTCATGCGGCCCGCGAAGCCATCCTGGAAACAGTGAGGGAATGGCCCCCACTGCCTTGGACCTGGCCCAGAGACTCTCCTCCTGCCAGAGACCCTCAGATCTGTCCCACTCCTGCCCAGGCCCCCATAGGCACCCTTGATGCAAACGATGTAGAGCTGGCCACGCCCACCCAGTAGGCCATACGCACTCTAACCACACCCACCCAGTAGGCCATGCCCACCCAGGCCACACCCACCCAGCCCCCTGAGGGCAACCGCAATTCTGATGCGGCCCTCAATGAAATTGAGTTTGACACCCCTGGACTACATGATTCCCTTTTATCTCTCATATTGTATGATTTTATGAATCAGGGTTGGTCTTGGGATTATTCTAATTATTTGATTGTTGTTCAGATGCTAAGTCGTGTGTCCTACTCTTTGTAACCCCATGGTTCATAGCACACCAGGCTCCTCTGTCCTCCACTGTCTCCTGAAATTTGCCCAAATTCATGTTCATTGTGTTGATGACACTATCTAATCATCACATCCTCTGCCACCCTCTCCCCCTTTTGCCTTTAATCTTTCCCAACATCAGGTTCTTTTCCCATGAGAAAAGAAGGACTAGAGCTGACATGACAGCACTATTTCAGTATTTGAGGGGCTGCCACAAAGAAGAGGGAGTCAACTTATTTCCCAAAGCCTTAGTAAGACCATACCTAGAATACTGCAACCAGTTCTTGATCTCCATACTATAAACAAGATGTTGAGATTATTGAAAAAGTGCGGAGAAGAGCAACAAAGATGATTAGGGGACTGGAGGCTAAAACATATGAAGAATGGTTACAGGAACTGGGCATGGCTAGTGAAGAGAAGGACCATGGGAGACATGATAGCAGTGTTCCAATATCTGAGGGGCTGTCACAGAGAGCACCTGAAGACCAGACAAGGAATAATGGATGAAAACTGATCAAGGAGAGATTCAGCCTGGAAATAAGGAGAAATTTTCTGAGAACAATCAACCAATGGAACAGTTTGCCTTCAGATGTTGTGGGAGCTTCATCACTGGAAGCTTTCAGGAAGAGATTGGACTGCCATCTTCAGAAATGTTGTAGAGTCTTCTGCTTGGGGGGTAGGTTGGACTAGGTGACCTCAAGGTCCCTTCCAGCTCCATTCTGATTGATTGATTGATTGATTGATTGATTGATTGATTTAGTCCTCTCTTCTCATTAGATGGCCAAAGTATTTGAGCTTCAGCTTCAGAATTATTTGATTATCATCTTGCAAATAGTGTTTCCCTCCATGACAGTCTGTGTAGACATCTGATCCTCAAAGGTAAAGGTAAAAGTTTCCCCTGTCCAGTCATATCCCACTCTAGGGGGTGGTGCTAATCTCTGTTTCTTAGCCGATGGAGCCAGTATTGTCCAAAGACACTTCTGTGGTTATGTGTTCATCATTATGTGACTATGCACTGAAGTGTATGGAATGCTGTGGTACCTAATTATCTACTTGCATTTGCATGCTTTCAAATTCCTAGGTTAGCAGGAGCTGAGGCAAATAATGGGAGCTCACCCCATCACATGGCACTTGGGTCTTGAACCTGAGCTGTCAGCTTTTCAGCTGACAAGCTCAGTGTCTTTAACCGCTGACCCTTTGTGCTCTCAATATCTGACCCTTGGAAGACTATAAATGGAGTTGTGGTGTCCAGAAGGGCCATCAACAGCTGGTTCCTTCTCATTAAGTAGATAAAAAAAATAACATCTAAGGGAAATTGTCAGCTCTAGCCAAGTGTCCAAAAAATTACATGGCATTTGAACAAAAGATGCAGCAAAGTACCATTTGATCAGAAAGATTTTGCACTGCCAGTTCATATAGGTCACGTTTGATATTTCTTTCAGGCAGGCATAAGGTCAACTTTCTTCTCTCAGATGAGAAAGAATTTACCTTTGAGGCTTTCCTGTCTGTTCTTATTGTGCTTCTGATCTTTCTCCATTCTCACTCTAGACTCATGAGGAAAATATTTGACAAAAAGGCACTGAGTTTTACTTCTCAAAGCAGAGGCTATATTTCAATGGAATTTCAAGGTGAGGCCAAAGATTTTCACAGAAGAGGAGCTCAGTGGAAATTTGGAGCTCAGTTGTGGTTGTTAAGTTGAGGACTATCTGTATGGGTAAGATTTGTTTAGAGCCTTGGCTGTAATATAATGGGATGAATTGTGCTTATTTGATTTTCCTCTACTTTTTGTTTTTGTGTATTGGTAGTTACCCAGAGTCACTTGGTTGTGACAGGTGGCCTTATGAATTCTTTAAATAAATAAGCCACAAAAAAAGTATTTAAAGCTAAACAAGTTTAATCTGTCTTTGAACTGTCTTTGATCTGTTGAAATGGATAATATTAACTCAGTCTCTGTAACAGGAAATAAAACCAGGACATTTAGAACTTTTAACTCTGGGAAGAAATTCAAAAGATCACTTGGGTGCAGTCCAGATTAAGAAGTGTGTGTGGCAGACATACAAAACACTGACATTTTATATCTATGTATTAAAATGCACATTAAGTAGAACGGAATGACATATCTTTCCCTGGTTCTTCCTCCCAGTCCAAAGTACAATAAAAAAGGAGCCCACATTTGCACACCAATGGCTTTTGTTTTTTTAAAAAATGGCATTCATTCCTCTAAGTAACACAATTTAAACAATGATTGATCTCTTGGACAAATAGGGACCATATAATCTTATTTGGATGTCACAAACAATTGTGACATACATTTCCTTGTTAAAAAATACCCGTAATTTGTTAAAGATGCCAATATATTTTCCTTCTAGTCATTTTTATTTCCGGAGACCACTTAACACTTCCATATGTCACTCAGGGACTAAATTAACCTTTTGTTTATTACTGTTTTTACCTCATGGCATATTGGCAGGCATTTCAAATCCCCTGTTTAGAGCTGCCATTCAAACCTGGGTATGCAACAGAGAGTTAGAGACAGGATTTTTTTTTCATGATTCATTAAGTGCTGAATAACTGGTCGAAGCCATCAAACAGAGAAGAGAATGAAGAACATAGAATAATAGAGTTGGAAGGGACTTCAGGGGTCTTTGAATCCAGGGGTGTCAAACTGCCAGACCGTGTCATATGTATCATAGCGAAACCGCACCCACCCCATTGCCGACAATGACAAAAAAGTCACGATACGTCGTGACACATCACGTGATGTTGCGAGTTTGGCACCCCTGTCCTAGTCCAACCCCTTATTCTTATTCTATCAGTATTGCTTTAGCAGTTTTACTGCTAAACAATTATTCCTTTCCAGTGCTGCATAAAATCTCTCCAAGACATTACCGTCACAGGTTTTTTTAAAAAAAATTTTCTTCCCCTAATGAACAGGGGACAGAAATTTTCAGGACATTTGAGGTACAGAGAGGGAGCAGTCTACTATTATATTAGTTCAGGGCTTTTCAACCCGTGGTACGGGTACCACCTGTGGTACATTGGCACCTGACAGGTGGTACGCGACCATCCTAGAAAAGTGGTAGTGGGGGAGGGGAATGGCAGCACCGCAGAAGCCTGAGTGAGAGATGGCTGGAGCTGCAGGGCTGTCAGGGCTCAGCAAAAGCGCCAGGATCAGCGTCAGGCTCCAGCTGGAGCTCGGCGCTGATCCTGGCGCTTCTGCTGAGCCCATAAGAAGCGCCGATCAGCTGGAATGTTGCAGCATCTCCAGGGCCTTGTGATTTACATTCAGATGCTTGGCAACTGATTCATATTTATGACTGTTACAGTGTCCCAGGGTCATGTGAAGTGACCAAAACCTGCTGCAACCACCCAGCAGAGGGAGGAGAGATAAAAACCAAACACACCCCACCCCCGCTGCCAATCCTCAACAAAAATGCTCACAACAATGAAAACCTTGGACAACCTTGGAAGAGCGCTGCTGGGCGGGCAGGCAGGTGTCTTGCTCGGCTATGGCTTGGGAGGCACTTTTTTCAGTGCCATTGCACTGTCACCAAGCAAACTGTTGTAAGTCGAGGACTACCTGTACTTCATCACTTTTTTTCCCTTTTTTTGGTCATTACGTTTTTGACACCTTGCTAGGCGACTGGTGGCACTCGGATGTTGCCATATCCTAAAAGTGGTACAATGGGTGAAAAAGTTGAAAAGCCCTGTATTAGTTGGTCCAAAAGGTTCTTCAAGTTGCTTAACTCTGCTAGAATAACTGCTGGGAAATAGCTACTACACATTTTCTGCTTTAATTCAGCACATTACAACTATTAAGCTCCCTGGGAAGAAGCTGCAAGAATCCTTGCATCTGTCCTGGGCATTACAAGGAAGAGAGGATGGTAACAAACTTACCATCTCTTTCCACTGGTATATCTCTGCTTTATGATATTACTGCCTTTAATGTAGAAATTATAAATACAAATAAATATACATATTTATTGAGCAGTTCTTAGGAAGATATTCACACCCTCATCTCATAAAAGCCAAAAACAGATGGATTCACTTTCAGGTCTACCAGACAACCTTAATGATAAATTGCAACCACTGGTGTGGAGATTAGAGGTTTCTTTCTGTCACAAAATCCTTTTCATTATGAAATTAAAAGATGCTTTCATGGCAAGCCTAGACTAAGATGCCTTACATACGGTCACTCATGCACTCGTCACCTCCTGTATAGATTACTGCAGCGCTCTCTACATGGGGCTGCCCTTGAAGACCACCCGGAGGCTTCAGCTGGTGCAGAATGCAGCTGCGCGGGTTGTGATGGGAGCATCTCAATACTCCCATATTACACCCCTCCTGCATGGGCTGCATTGGTTGCCGGTTGCCCTTCAGGTGAGGTTCAAGGTGCTGGTTCTTACCTATAAAGCCCTACATCGCTTAGGCCCGGGATATTTACAGGACAGTCTGCTGCCAGGAATGACTTCCCATCGCCCTGTGCGCTCACACAGGGAGGGCCTCCCCAGGGTGCCGTTGGCCAGACAATGCCGGCTGGCGACCTCCAGGGGGAGGGCCTTCTCTGTCGGGATGCCTGCCCTCTGGAATCAGCTCCCCGGAGAACTTCGGATGGCCCCAGATCTCCAGTCCTTTCGTCGCAACCTAAAGACATACTTTTTCCAACTGGCCGACCTGGACTGAAGACGGGGTTTTTAATTTTGTTTTAACTTTTATTGGTTTTTAGTGGGGCTTTGTAAATTTAATCTCTTTTAATATTTGTATTTATTGTTTTATTGTTGTTTTATTGTTGTTAGCCGCCCTGAGTCCTTCGGGAGATAGGGCGGCATATAAGTCCCATAATTAAATTAAATTAAATTAAATTAAATTATTAAATTAAATTAAATTAAATTATTAAATTAAATTAAATTAAATTATTAAATTAAATTAAATTAAATTATTAAATTAAATTAAATTAAATTAAATTATTAAATTAAATTAAATTATTAAATTAAATTAAATTATTAAATTAAATTGCAGAGAGATCACCTTGCTGACAAAGGTCCATATTGTCAAAGCTATGGTTTTCCCAATAGTAATGTATAGCTGTGAGAGCTGGACCATAAGGAAGGCTGAGCACCAAAGAATTGATGCTTTTGAAATGTTAGAGAAAACTCTTGAAAATCCATTGGACTACAAGATCAAATCATTCAGTGATAAAGGAAATCAACCCTCATGAATGAAGATAAACAGCCATATCCCAGGATAATTTTGCAGGATTCAATCTGAGCTGGTCAACAGGAACAAAGATTTATTCTTCCAAGCTTTGGGGCTCATCATCAGAACCATCTCTCTCTCCAGAACATGTGCATTGGGTTCTTCTACTTGTATTTATAGGATTCCTGGTTGGGTGTAGATTTTAGTTGTTAGTCTGGGTGTTGATGGCTTTCTATTAAATCATTCATTGTTGTTTCCTTGTGCCAACGCACCTTCAGCTCCTGATAGGCTGGTGGTAAATCAGTGATTGGCTCTTGTCAATCTTTGATATTAATATTATCAAGTCTGTTCCTTTTGCTCTCTTCTACCAGTTGTGCTGGTCTCCATTAAATTCAGCATGGCACTTGGAATTTCAAAAGACGTCAAAATGACTCCTCCTTTTATCATACTTTTAGAAGTTCACCTGGACCACTTATAAGAGCCATGGTGGTGCAGTAGTTAGAATGTAATATTGCTGGCTAACTCTGCTGACTGCCAGCAGTTCGATCCTGACCAGCTCAAGATTGACTCATCCTTCCAAAGTCAGTAAAATGAGGACCAAATTGTTGGGAGCAATATGCTGACTCTGTAAACCACTTGGAGAGGGCTATAAACCACTAAAAAGCAGTATATAAGTCTTTGTGCTATTGTTATTATAGAAATGCTTGTTCTTCAATTCAGGTTGACAGGGTCAGCTACCACAATGTCTCATTCCATAGCCACTTTTTCTTCTTCTTTTTTAATTAATTTAATCCGAAAATGCTTTCTTGTGTGGCCATTCTGGGAGCTAGTTCCCTACTTGTGATTCTTCTTAAACCTTTTCACATTCTTCTGCAAACCTCTGGGGTCCCCTGGGAGGGCCACTACCTTTTATTCCTCTCTCCGTTGCCCTGATTTGTCTGTTTCTTGTTGGCATTCTCCACCTGAGTTCAGAATCAAAAGCAATGATGCATAAGATGAGAGTCATATTGCAGTATTTCATCCTCGTTAATTATGCAGCGATGATCTTGGTGGCTGAGTGACTACACACTCAGAGAACAGGCAGCAACAAAGAAACTCTGTTGGGAATCTCTGAAATGATTCATGCCTTTAATAAACTCAAAATATACTATTTATGGGTCAGCAAATCAGTGATGCAAATGTATGTAGATTCAGCAAGGTAGGGCTGGAAGGAAGAACACAACAATTTTGAAGTGGCAGGTCACTTGTTTGCTTGCACATAAGCATGTTATAACCATAACTGAGTGTAACGGCTCCTGGATTCACACAGCACACTAAGCATTTAGTGTATTTACTTATAAAAATGCCATTTATTTATTTATTTAATCCCATTTATATCCCGCCCTTCTCCGAAGACTCAGGGCGGCTTACAATCTAAGCACAAATCAATGTGTTTAGCAATAGCCTTCATTCTATGTATATGCCTGCTTATTAGGGCTTTCGGGGGGGGCCCAAGCGGCATTATTACAAAGTCAGCTTATTGCCCCCAACAATCTGGGTCCTCATTTTACCTACCTCAGGATGGAAGGCTGAGTCAACCTTGAGCCTGGTGGGACTTGAACCTGCACTAGTTGCAGGCAGCTGGTGTTACTTAAGGAGGCATTAGCCCACTGCTCCACCAAGGCTCTTTAATTAAATTATAAAATAAATTTTATTCTGCTTATTGGGGAACAGGGGTTCTGAGAACTCACCCATTGTAAATAGGGAGTAATTTCCTTACTTCTTTTTAAATATGAATTGCATCCCCACATTAAGGTGGATTATAATAATGAAAATGCAGAATACCATTTGATAATTAAAGACAAATACTCAGAGCAGTCAGGAATACACGCTCTCCCAGATCAAATTATGGATAGTATCGATGATGGACATCTGTTATAGCAAGAAATCACTGAAATATTTCTTAAATCTCTTTTGAGTGAGACTCAGAAAGCAGGAATTGTATACCAGGTGTTACAACTTTATCACACCCTAAGCACAGTTCTTCTCCAAATAATATTCTAGACCGATTCAAAATTCATTATAGATTTATTGGATCCATGGAAAACAGTGAAAATCAAATATTAAGGTGCTGTATTATTTTTCACTCCAAATGCCTGTCATGCATTGAGTTCTACAGCCACAAGAATTACAACTGAGCAGAGATGAAGGAACCATTGGCTAGCTAAGGAAGGCAGTGTCACTGTAGGGCAGCTAACCGTTCAGACAGTTGGTTTCTACAGATGGTAGCATCTTGCTGAACTCTTCAGAGCAAAATTAGAGCCAATTAGTCATGGAAAACTGTTCTAATTTCCAGCTTAGTTTCCACCCAGCCCATGGCACAAACAATTATAGTATCTGGTTCAAAGCAAACACGTGTCACTCAGTTCAGCTAGCAATAAATAGTGTAACATTTATTCATTAAATGTCAACAAACATCTAGAATGGTTAATGGGCAAAAAGGGCCAAAAGCAATGAGCAGGAGAGACAGGAATTATGCTCACTTCTGCAGTAGAGATACTGAAATTGGAATGATACATGGAAGATCAGTGAGAAGGAGAGTTATAAACCAAAGGGAAGAATTTACATTACTTCTTTCTCCCCCTCCCCCTATCTCTCTCCCTCTCTCCCTATCTCAAAATGTTAAACATTTTCCAGTTCCATTGGGAAAAAAACCCCTGTCATTAATTAGCATGGATAGTCCAAAGGGAATAACCTTTGGTTGTTCCAGCTGTAGCCCTTTTACACAACACAATAGGAAGAAAGACAAGAACACCAGATGGTGCCATTTCTGTTCAACACTTTGAAAGACACAATTTGATGGATGGGGTTATGGGCACTTAGATGGGAGAATGTCAGGAAATACCAGGGCTGGAAGCTAAATTGCAAAGTTAAAAAAAATAAATAAAAAGGACAAGGGGACAACAGCAAACCTTTAACTGACAAGAAAATTACATAGATGGATTCACAAAACAACTAGGAGCTCAGCTCAGCTTAGAGGCTTTAGATTTGATGAGCACCAGAGCCTTGGGAATCCAGAAAGGCAAGTATCCAGGAAGGCAAATGGAGAATTTCAGCAAGGAAAAATTTCACCAAGGAGGAATCCTTGAAGAACACCACCCAGACCAACTCACAAAGATACGCCATTTCTCTTTCTAAAAAGTTTAGCAAATGATGGGAAAGAATATTTGTAGCTCAAAGTTGGACTGTAGGGTCTTTGGTACTCTCTGAGCTCAGTTGTCTTCTTGCAGATGTTTCTTTACTTAGACTAGTTAGCATCACCGCTGCTAGTTCCTAGTCCAAGGGTCTTCAAACCTGGCCCTTTTATGACTTGTGGACTTCAACTCCCAGAATTCCTCAGCCAGCGTGCCTGGATTAGTCTCTAGCCCGAGTAATGAAATGTCTACAAGAAAACCACTCAGCTCAGACCACCAAGGACCCCATAGCATAGGAACTTGAGGAATATTTTTTTAAATTTTTCTGCTCTGTACTCAGGATGTTGAATGTTAAAAACTGCAGAGGGGATCTTCTTCATCAACTCCGGAGGAAGGGGCTTTCTCATACTGCAGCTTCCAAAAAAGCCAACATAGTCCTAGGCTGCATTAAGAGAGGGCTAGAATCAAGATCACGTGAAGTGTTAATAGCACTTTATAATGCCTTGTAAGACCACAGTTGGAATATTGCATCCAGTTTTGATGGTCGCAATATAAAAAAGATGTTGAGACTTTAGAAAGATTGCAGAGAAGAGCAACGAAGAGGATTAGGGGACTGGAGGCTAAATCATGCGAAGAACTGTTGCAGGAATTGGATATGTCTAATTTAATTGCAATAGCACTTACAGCCTTCTCTAAGCAGTTTACAGAGTCAGCAGATTGCCCCCAACAATCTGGGTCCTCATTTTACCAATTTTGGAAGGATGGAAAGCTGAGTCAACCTTGAGATGGTGTAATTCGAACTGCTAAACTTCTGGCAGCCAATAATCAGCAGAAGTAGCCTGCAGTACTGCATTCTAACCACTGCACCACCATGAAAACAAGGACTAGCAGTGATACAATAGCAGTGTTCCAATATCTAAGATCATGGTGGCGAACCTATGGCATGCGTGCCAAAGGTGGCACACAGAGCCCTTTCTGTGGGCACGGACACTGTCACCCTAGTTCTAAGCCTTCAGCTGGATTTTATAAAACCTTTTTGCTTTAGGCCTCTGCTGCCATGTGCAAAAAAAAAAAGGATTCAATCAATTTCAACTTCTCACAGGAAAAAAAAAATCTCGCAAAGTTGGAATTGATTGATTGAACTTTTTAGTCCCAACCAGTCTGCCATTACCACTGTAGCCATGCCCACCCAATGGGCCATGCCCACCCAATGGGCCATGCCCACCCAATGGGCCATACCTACCCAATGGGCCATGCCCACCCGGCACCTGACGATACATAAGTGAGTTTTGGTTTGTAGTTTGGGCACTTGGTTTCTAAAAGGTTCACCATCACTGATCTAAGCGGTTGCCATAAAGAAGAGGGAGTCTGTTCTCCAAAGCACCAGAAGGCAGGACAACAAGGAATAAATGGAAACTAATCAAGAGAGAACCAAATGTCAATCTCCAGCTTGAGTATCCCAAATAAATTCCAGGATTTCTTTCATTTGTTCACCAGCCTAGAACCAAGGAGGAATTTCCTGACAGTTAGAACAATTAATCAAGGGAATGACTTGCCTCCAGAAGTTGTGGGTGCTCCATCATTGGGAATTTTTAAGAAAAGATTGGACAACATGTGTCTGAAATGATATAGGATTTCCTGCTTGAGCAGGGGGTTGGATTAGAAGACCTCCAAGGTCCCTTCCAACTCTGTTGTTCTGTTATTCCGTAATTCTGGAGGGGTAAATGTTTTCCTTTGACTGTGGAAAAAAGACAGTGTGGCATATTAATTAGAGCATTGAAGTATGACTGGGAAGATAAGAATGAACTTTATTTTCAGCCGTATAAACTTAACCCCAATCTGCTCCTCCCTTACCATCACTCACTCTAACTTTCAAATGGAGGTAAATCATGTCATTTCATGGCCCCAAACACTTCATTAAATAAATAAGCAAACTGATCCAGAAATATAGAATACATTTTACTAGAATTGATACTAAGACCCAGGGAGCAAAGTCTATCTATCAGCTATATTAGTATTAAAAGATAAATGAAAAACATTCTAAACCACATTAGCAATTGCATAACTTTGATTCAAGATTTGATTCAAATTTGAGAGGAATCCAGTATTTAAATCTGTACAAATCATCAGTTTGATATGAATGGTTGGTTGATTTTTTTCAAATTGGTAGTTCTACTAGAAGAGTTCAACAGAGTGCTAAATGAAGCAATCAAATCACATCTGTATGAAGATTCAATTTGATAACAGTGCATAAATGCATGTGCAAAAGTCCAACAAATTGAAGATTTGCACTGTCAGAACAGAAGTTGGGCCTGGTTAATTTCAGAGTGCTGCCCATCCATCAGGGCCAACATTCTTGAGTCTCATTGAGGATGTAGTCCTCAATGGTACTACATCCACATGGAGAGAAGTAAGCAGTGGGGTACCACAAGGCTCCGTCTTAGGCCCAGTACTCTTTAATATCTTCATAAATGACTTAGATGAGGGAATAGAAGGGGAACTCATAAAATTTGCAGATGACACCAAACTGGCAGGAATAGCCAACACCCTAGAAGACAAACTCAGGATCCGAAAAGATCTTGACAAAGTTGAACAATGGGCCCTATCCAACAAAATTAATTTTAATGTGGAGAAAAGCAAAGTTTTACATTTAGGCAGGAAAAATCAAAGGTTTGGGCAAGACCTGGCTTAAAAACAGTAACTGTGAGAGGGACCTTGGAGTCCTAGTGGACGATCAGCCAAAAAAGCTAATACAATCCTCGTCTGTATAAACAGAGGCATAGAATAAAGATCACATGAAGTATTAGTACCACTTTATAAAACCCTAGTAAGACCACACCTGGAATACTGCAACCAATTTTGGACACCATAGTACAAAAAAGATGTTGAGACTTCGGAAAAAGTTCAGAGAAGAGTAACTAAGTTGATCAAAGACTTGGAGACTAAAACATATAACTGTGGGAGCGCCAGTCCTATGGAATCAGCTCCCCCCTGAGCTTCGGATGGCCCAAAATCTCCAGTCCTTTTGCCGCAGCCTCAAAACACTCCTTTTCCACCTGGCTGACCTGGACTGACAGGCATTTTAATTATATTTACAATTTTTAATTTATTTTTAATTTTTAATTTTAATTTATTGCACAGATGATTTTAATTTTATTTTTATCTTAATTTCTGTACTTATTATATGTTATTGTTGTTAGCCGCCCTGAGTCCTTCGGGAGATAGGGCGGGATATAAATCCCATTAAAAATAAATAAATAAATAATAAATAAAGAATGGCTATAGAACTTGGGTTTGGCTAGTCTAAAGAAAAGAAGAAACAGGGGTGATATGATAGCAGTATTCCAGTATTTGATGGGCTGCCACAAAGAAGAGGGCATCAAATTATTCTCCAAAGCACCAGAGGGCAGGACAAGAAACAATGATTGGAAACTGACCAAAGAGAGAAGCAACCTGGAATTAAGGAGAAACTTCCTGACAGTGGAACAGCTTACCTTCAGAAATCGTTGGGGCTCCATTACTGGAGGTTTTTAAGAAGAGACTGGACAGTCAGTTGTCTGAGATGGTATAGGTTCTCCTGTTTGAGCAGGACTAGAACACCTCCAAGGTCACATTCTATTCTATTCTATTCTATTCTATTCTATTCTATTCTATTCTATTCTATTCTATTCTATTCTATTCTATTCTATTCTATTCTATTCTATTCTATTCTGTAATACCAGGTGGTGGATCTTCAAACCGACTGCCACCCAGAACGGAGTTCCAGCACCTCTTTTGGATGGAACTTTGTAGGGTAGGCAAGGCAGGTTGTATGACATGTGTGAGTTCCGGCATCTTTTTCTTTTACAAAAAAAGCACTGGTGGTGGAATATAGTCTGCATTCACAGGAAGCAGGGGAGGGGGCCTGCATTCCAGAGGGCAAAAGAGGCAGCAAAGCTTAGATAGTGGCACTCTCAAAGAATCAGGACCATTCCTTAAGTTGCATCACAGCAGATGTATTCAACCTATACACAACTGTTCAGTACTAAATTGCTGCCAGATAAGGATGAATGGAATCCAAGAGGAGTTGGACTTGGCTCATTTGTGGCAACTTAAGGAATCTAAGCTGATGACATGTTTAACTCCATTCAGCAGCTTTGCCAGCTCTTGTCCTACAGATAGTTTGGCTGCAAGAAAGAGGGTTAAGAAGGCTCCTCCCTAACAGTCCTCAGAAGGTAGCTTTAGAGATGCAAATAATTGCAGTTTTTCCTGTCTATTGCTGAGAAGCAACAGAGGAAACTGCTCTGAATTAACTCCATGTGTCTTTCTTGGTTCTTGCGGACTAACATTTATATTCGGTAAATTGTTTTATTTTAAATTTTGCATAGAGCCATAGTGGAGCTGGGTGGCTTACAAATTTAATTGCATAACAGAATAACAGAGTTGGAAGGGATATGGGAGGTCTTCTAACCCAACCCCCTCCTCAAGCAGGAGACCCTGTACCATTGCAGGCAAATGGTTGTCCAATCTCTTCTTAAAGACATCCAGTGATGGAGCACCCACAGCTTCTGAAGGCAAGCTGTTCAACTGATTAACTTTTCACTATCAGGAATTCTTTTCTAGGTTGATTCCATCCACTGGTTCCTGTCCTGCCTTCTGGTGCTTTGGAAAATAGTTGAAAATAGTTCTTTGTGGCAGACTTTTTTTTATTGGAAGACTGCTATCATATCACCCCTAGTCCTTCTTTTCATTAGGCTAGACATACCCAATTCCCACAACCATTCTTCATATGGTTTAGCCTCCACTCCCCTAATCATCTTTGTTGGACTTCTCTAGACTCTTTCTAGAGTCTCTATCATGGTGACCAAATAGGCAGACATCGATAAGGAGATTCTTTTTGGCTTATCTCACTCTTCTTTCTCTTCTCTCTTCTTTTTCTCATATTCTGTCTCCTTTTTCCACATTACTATCCCTGACTGCCTCTTTATGACTTTCCTCCTTACTAGATCTCCTCTTCATTGTGAAGAACAGCTGGGCTTTAAAAAAGTAAAGTGATTTCTCCTTAAATAGTCTTCCCTTGCTTTTCTAATTAAGTGGAATTTTACAGACAATCTGAAATCACTGAGGCTAAATTAAAAGAAACAGAATTGAAGGGAGAAACTAGGCACACTGTGCTCAAATTCATCTTCTTTATTGACAGCTATGCATTTTAATTTATAGTAGTCAATCAACACCTTACCTTCTAATTGTAATCTTTTGTTGTTATTAGGTGAATAGAATAGAATAGAATAGAATAGAATAGAATAGAATAGAATAGAATAGAATAGAATAGAATGGAATGGAATGGAATGGAATGGAATGGAATGGAATGGAGTGGAGTGGAGTGGAGTGGAGTGGAGTGGAGTGGAGTGGAGTGGAGTGGAGTGGAGTAGAGTAGAGTAGAGTAGAGTAGAGTAGAGTAGAGTAGAGTAGAATAGAATAGAATAGAATAGAATAGAATAGAATAGAATAGAATAGAATAGAATAAAATAGAATAGAATAGAATAGAATAGAATAGAATAACAGAGTTGGAAGGGATCCTGAGGTTTTCAACCCCCTGCTCAGGCAGGAAACCCTATACCATTTCAGGCAAATGGCTGGCCAGTCTCTTCTTAAAAACTTGCAGTGTTGGAGCATTCACCGCTGCTGGAGGCAGGTTGTTCCACTGATTAAATGTTCTAACTGTCAGAAAATTTCTGCTTAGTTCTAGGTTGCTTCTCTCCATGATTAGTTTCCACCCATTGCTTCTCATCCTGCCCTCAGGTGTTTTGGAGAATAGGTTGACCCCCTCTTCTTTGTGGCAACCCATGAGATATTTGAACACTGCTATCAAGTTACCCTTCATCCTTCTTTTTAAGTATGATTCAGTTTCCTTGAACGTGACTAAATTTTTTTATACTGCCTGTAAAATTAGGCAGACTTTTATTATCTGCCCATGAAATCAATTATAATCTTTTATTTTGCTTTTCCTTCATTTTTTAATTTCTTTTTTCATTTCATTTTTACTTTATTAACTTTTCATTTTAATTTTTAATTTTAGTTCTAGTCAGCAACCATAATAAAAATATTCATACATGAAATAATATCATAAAATGCATTTGGCAAAAATAATAATCCAAGTGCCTTTAGCATTGAGCGGAAGAGGGACATCAGACCTGGAAATGAGGAGGAATTTCCTGACAGTGAGAACAATTAATCAAATAATCAGCAGCCTGCCTGTTGGACTCATGCTACCCAATCTCTGAAGATTTTCAAGAAAAGATTGGACCACCATTTTTCTGAGATTTCATAAGGACTCCTGCCTTGAGCCGAGGGTTGGACTAGCAAACCTCCGGGGTCCCTTCTAGTCCTATGATTCTGTGATTCTAACTCTTCCTGCCCCCACCACAACCAGAAATGAATTAAAATAACACACAGGCTGGTTGTGTATGTGGAGAGCTTTTATGATTGTCTGCTTGACTTCAGTTCTTGGCATCCAGAATCCATAACATATGAAGTTTGGAAGAAAATCAAGTGAGTGAATGGCTTTTTAACAGGTGACGCCAACTGCCTTGTGCTTTTAGTAATTAAAAATTCATTAAAGAATTAATAACCTCCTCTTTTTCTTTCACTCTGAAACACTCAATTGATCATTAATTTGATTGGAGTGAGGAATTAAGAGCAGATGTTTCCCCCTTCTCACAGTATGCCTTTTTCTAATTTCCAGAGCAATAAATGCATAGCCGTTCATTTCCCAAAAATACTGAAACAGAGAAAAACATAAGAAATCTATTTTATGGATCTGTTCTCCCATTGTAAGATTTCATGATAACTCTTGAGAAAAGTCTCCAATTATTTGAACCCAATTCCATTTTTTTTATGAGAATTCGCCATTAAAACATGACTAAGAGTTCTTTATGTGTGGCAGAAGGACAATTTATGTCCTTTGGTAGAATTTCAAGATGACCTTTTAAACATCTTTTTCCAAGGGTGACACCAAAATAAGAACATCTCCTGAAGTTCTTATGGGAGATCTTATAGATTCATATGAGGAATAAGGCTTTTAAAGAAAATGCATGCCAAGTTGTACAGACCTTCATTGGTCATAATCAACCCTTTTGAGTTTGTCCTGGAAATAAATGATGGCCAGAAGTCACCAACCAATCTTTTCATCATATGGACATAGAATCCTGGTTCACGTTTGTGAACATCTGGATCACAAGGCAAATCTATACACATTACAGTACAGTAGTACAAGTAGGCTGTCTCTAAAGAATGCATGACCACGAGATCTAATGTTTCTTCCAGAATAAGTGTAATGAGAACATTGGTGCAGAGAAAATGAGAACATTTCTGATACATTTGGTATCTGAACATCCTGGGCACTAGGGCTAGTGAATAAATGTACAAGTCTACTTCTTATTTTTCAGTGAGTAAATTTGGGGTTGAGAAAATAGATAGGCACTTGAAGAAGGGATAGGATATGATAATCCACCATATATCATTTTTTAATCATTTTCTTGAGGTACCAAGGACACTCTTCCTCAACCGGATTGCTATTTTTTCTTAAACCACTTTCAGAGTTTCAGACTACAGTCTTTTCCAGCCTTTTCTTTAAAGCATCTGCATTACATCCAGAATTCTAAATTAAATTTCTGGCTTTTTAAATGTTCTTCCTTAGGAAGCAACTTCCCCTCTTCCTATTCTAGAACATGGATCTATTTTCCTTTCCAATCACGTTAATGCCTCAAAACATAGCATCAAGTGAAGCTGCAAAAATATCCAACACCTTTTTAAGACGGCTCTATCACAAAAGATAACCCTAAGAAATGAAGTAACGTGGAAGATAAATGGAGAAAGGTTTCATTATGTGTGCAAACTATGAGAAATTGGGGTCAGTGCACAGACCTGAAAACAAGGAGAGAAGCAACCTAGAACCAAGGAGAAATTTCCTGACAGTGAGAACAGTTAATCAGTGGAACAACTTGTCTTCAGAAGTTATGGGTGTTCCAACACTGGAAGTTTTTAAGAAGGACAACCATTTGTCTGAAATGGTCTAGGGTCTCCTGCTACAGCAGGGGCTGGACTAGATGACCTCCAAGGTCCCTTCCAACTCTGATGATGTTCTATGTTCAGGGTGGAATGTCGCCTTTACAATCCATGAAACTAAGAAGGGTCCCTCCAGAGACATTTGCCACATCCACATTTTTTCTCTGGACTAAGCTGCCTCTTATCCAACTGTTGGCCTAGCAATGACTCTCCCCCCACCCCCGCCCCCAGCCCAATTTCTCAAGGTCATTCCTACATACCATTACAGAAGGTCAGGACCTGTACTGATTCTGGAATGAAGGACATGCAATAATAGTATGAAGTTATAGGAAGAGAGATACCAAATTAATTCCCACTGTCCCAAAAAACCATAACCTGCCCTCTGTCTTAATGGTAAGTGCAGTCTGACTTTGGAACCAATTACCAAAAGAGAAAGTGGATTCCCCATCAATGAGTGTGTTCAGATGGAGATAAAATGTTTACCTATTTGGGGGATAGTTTAATTGGAATGCCTCTACAATTTGATGGTCCAGAATATTGTGTGGAGTCTTTGTTGTTCTTGAGAATGTTCTCTAAGTTCTGGAGAAATTGCATATTGTATATTGTAATATTGCATTTTGCAATGTTCTGGGGAATTTTATGAAATGTACAGAATCCATTACTTTGAGGACAGATTTACAACTCAGTACAGTGCTAATGCCCACCTGTAAAAACCTTGAATGGCTTTATGACAAGGGAATATATCTTGCCAATGAGATATCTAAATTATTTCCTGCAGATCAGCTAATGGCATTGATATTTCTCTATTCCCAACACCAAATCAAATCATTTGCATTTGCCCAATGGCACTTTTAGTCTACTTTGGTTCAGCTGGGCTTTAAAATGAGTTTGGTTGTCACTCTGTTGATATATTGTCATGATTGCTTTCATTTTATTATATATTATTTACAGCCACACTTTTTTGTTTGACCATAGCATCTGGAAATATGAATGATAGCATATGTGGGTACAGACATTCAAGCTGAGCTTAGAAATTTCTCTGGCATTTTATCCCACCTTCTCATTGTGGTTTGAAGTAAAAGATTTTACTCCACTTACTCGTTGCTAACTATTGGGGGTGGCACTGATCTCCATTTCAAGGCCCTTGAACCAGTGCTACCCAAAGACTTTTCCATGGTCATTTGGCCAGCAGGACATTGCAGAGTGCGGTTTCCTCCCCACCTAAGTGGTGCCTATTTATCTGCTCACATTTGCATGTTTTCAAACTGCTAGGTGAAGACAGGCACTCACCACTGTAATGCGATACTCAAGTCTCGAATTTGGGCTGTCGGCTTTTCAGCCAATAAGCACAGCATCTTAACTGCTGAGTCATCTTGTCACCCCAGTCCTGTAATAATATTATAGGAATATTCTTGAAATTCTCGATGTAGGTCCCAGCTTAATTTGTGCTACTCAAGCTGGCTCTAGTACTTTATTTCCCAAATTTAGCATCTGGCCTTCTCCTTCATTGAGGGACTCTGATATCATTATTATTATTATTATTATTATTATTATTATTATTATTATTATTATTATTATTATTATTATTATTCCTCCTTTTTCAGTTCATAAGTAACTCAAGGTAGCCAACATACCTAGTACTCCTTCTTCCTCCTATGTTCTCCACAGCAACAACTCTGTGAGGTGGGTTGGGCTGAGAGAGAGAGGCTGTTCCAAAGTCACCCAGCTGGCATTCATAACTAAGGCAGGACTAGAACTCACTGTTTCCTGGTAATTAGCCCAAAGTCACCCAACCAGCATTTAGGCCTAAGGTGGGACTAGAATTTTGACTACTCCTGTTTTCCTTACAACAACAGTCCTGTGAGTTAGGTTGGATTGAGAGAAAGTGACCAGCTCAAAATTACTCAGCCAGATTTAATACATAAGGATGGACTCAAATTCAGTCTCAGATTCTAGTCCAGCCCTTTTATAACTACATGAAAGGTGGACAGACCATCATGCCCTTGAAAAACTGTTGGAAAATTTGTCCTTCTTCTGGTGAAATTCCAAATGATCCACTATCCATTTTCTTTGCCCTCATATTTGGTGGAGAACTTTAAAAACCCTTTGGTTTTCTTCAGGCATCTCATGTTAAGTAGGAACTATTTTTAACTTTACACATGCACTCTCAGATTATTGCATAAAGGTATATTTGCAAGAATTGAAGAAGATGTGGCATTACTAATACATACATTTAAAAAGAGGGGAGGCAGTGGTGTGATTTATTCCTAAATAATCCATTTCATCCCCTGGAATTAACTTCCTCTTGGCAAATGTCCCATTTACTGAGCGGATATAATATTACTTTAAAGGGGTTGCTAGAGCTTCATTTCCCTTTCAACAGAATAAGAAAGAAAACTTAAATAAGAGTGCATTATGTACTTACTGTCACCTATCCAGGATTACAGTTTAATATATACAAAAAGCAAAAGCTCATACAAGTACATCTTTCTATTCTGAGGTGTATTTCCCTATCTTTCTTTCAAAGTAACAGGATGTGTAATTTACCTGCTGCAGTCAGTGTGAGCTTTGATAGAAGTTTCTTATCTTTTTTTCAAATGAGAACCAAGAAATGCAAACTCCAAGGAAAGAACAGGGAAAGGAATTAAAGAGACCCAATGTGATAGAATGTAGTTGGATTCTCAGGAAGGAGGGAGTGCAGTCAAGAGGATCAAGAGACATTGTGGTTCAGATAGTTTGTGTGGGAGAAATAGGATGAAGACAGCTCCTTCCCAGAGTATATGCTTTAGGGGATATTAACATGCTTTAATTTGGCAAGATTCTGTCTACAGGGGAGGAACAATAAAGAAAAATGCTTGGAAGAATCACAATGTGTCTTACTTGGCTTTGGGAGCCTGAAGTATGATATGTTATTTCATTGTAGTAAAACATGAGAGGCAACTCACTGGATGCAAAATTAAAATCAAATAATGAGTCATGGAACAAAACACAGCCTAAGGGACCATCATAACCAGGCAAACAGTTATCTCCAATAAAAGAAAATATATGCAGCTTGGGGTTGAACTGTGGAATCCTTGGTGTTTGCTTGCAGGTGTTTCATAACCCAACTCGTTAACATCACCAGTGCACTGATCATGATGAAGTTGCTTAGTTGGATAATAAAATGTCTATAATCAAACAAGAGACCACCAAGGACTCCAGAAATAGTTGTTTAGAAGGTTCTGTAAGTCAGATGATGAGTTCAGCAGTCTTCTCAAGTAATGGAATTTTTGTCCAATAAAAGCTGCAAAGTTCAAGTTTAAATATATAGAAATAGGGGCAGTTTTAAGAAAGGTAATGGGGTAGGTTGGGGTGAGGCTTAGAGGAGGGGGAGAGGGGAGAGGAGAGGAGAAGAAAGGAGAAGAAAGGAGAGGAGAGGAAGATCAGACAAGACTGCAGAAGCTACATGGTTCAGATTCTCAATCTGAAGGAAGCATTCTGTCCCTATTTGTGAACCTCATTCTTGCCTTGCTAATCCTTCTCTATTAGCACACAAGCACTGAGTGGATGGAGAGGAACCCTATTCACCGTCCTTCTGGTGGCTGTTAGGTTTGATTATCTTGATTGGATCCAAAGGGAAAAGGAAAATTATTAGGGCGAGGCAGGGATAAGGGAAACAGCCAAAAGCATGGCTTTTCAAACCTGGAGTTTGCACTAAGTCCAGCAAACATAGAGCAGCAACATGGGATAAGCTCAAATGCAGGGTCCCTCTCCTTGTGTGTCTTGGGGAAAAAGAAGAGTTCTGTAGCATGATACCAAATGAGCAAATAGCATTACATCACAATCTGTCTGACCACCTTGAGTTCTTAGATATTGTGCTACCATTTCAACATTCCAGCCCATTAGAATGTTGATTTCAGAAAGCAAAGATTGTTAGACCAAGCATATCTACATACTTAAATCTGGGAATCTTTGGTTAGGCATTTCTTCTAAATCATGACTGTACTTCATGATTTGTTGCTGGCCTGAAACCCAATGGCTGCATTTAGCAGGTAAAATCCATGGCACGTGGATCAGATATTCTTCCTGTTTTGAGATTTTGAGCCATAAATGACTGTTTGCTGTCTTTGAGGAACACAGAAGAGGACTTCATTTGGGAGATCTCAGCTAAGAAGAGGAAGTCCTCATGACAAAGGACACAAACTAGTATTTCTGATTCATATTAGTCAGCCTTGGCAATAGCCCTTGGAGTCTCTCCAAACTAATTTGCTGGACTTTGAGTTTTAATAGGACATAAGGGAGAATTTTTTTAAAAAAATGCTTAAAGAATAAACAATTTGCCTTAAATCAAGTTACTAAATTCAATTTAATTCAATTAAATAGAATACAGTTTTGGTCTGCATCTTAGGAATGCAGTTCCTAATTTTTCATTCAAAAGCTAAACACAGCCTTGGTTAAATAAATGTCTCTAGAAGATATTGGACTCGGTAGGTTTTAAATTTAAAAACCACCCTTTGCATTTTGATGGAAAATGATTCCACGGTGTGTATAGCTTTTTCCAATCAGAACAGTATTTCAGCTGCCAGCAGCTGCAATTGCATTTTAAGGTTGCTTGATCCAAAAGAGCTTGCTAAGATAAGTTGGTTAAATATGTACACTGCAAATTCATTGAATTCGCAGCCAGCTATTAAATGTATGTATCCACTATCTTAAACTCCACTCCGTGTAACTGTTTTATTGCTTTCTCTTTTATAGCTCTGCAGACAGATGGAGCCCTGCAGGTTTACGACCACGGCTTCACTGAAAATGTTAAGAAACAATTAATTGTTCAAGTAAGAGGCAGAGAGGAAACATACTGGCCACATAATGCTAAAAAGCAAACTGTGGAGAATATAGTAATATACTGTAGCAATGGCTGCTAAAAGAGTTATAGTGGGGAAGGATTCTGGCAGGAGTGCAAGAATCCAGAGACAGATACAATTTCATCCACCTCCCATAATTTCTTCCAGGCATTTTCAGATAATGTTCTTAACAGTTCATTCCACATAACATGCACACACCGAGCCATTATCAAGGGAAAGCAAGCTGTACCCATTAGTCTACATCAGGCATGTCAAACTCGCGACGTCACGTGATGTCGCGCGACGTATCAGAACTTTTTCCCATTGCCGAAAATGGGATGGGCACAGTTTCTCCATGACGCTCCGGCCCGTGGGCCGGCAGTTTGACACCCCTGGTCTACATAAACATTTCTTGAGCTCACTGCCACAGTCAATTATAACATTTCATTTTTTTTGTTTTAATGAAAAGGAATGTGGGATGGAAAGACAAGGAACAGCCCACAACTTCAGCAACAATGAAGGATGGTTGCAGGTATTGGGTACGACTGCTTTAATGAAAAGAAGGACTAGGGGTGACATGATAGCAGTGTTCCAATATCTAAGGATTTTCCACAATCAAGAGAGGGTCAACCTATTCTCGAAAGCACCCAAAGGCAGGACAAGTACTAATGGATGGAAACTAATGAAGGAGAGAAGCAGCCTAGAACTAAGGAGAAATTGCCTAAGAGTGAAAACAATTATTCAGTGGAACGACTTGCCTTCAGAAGTTATGGGTGCTCCAACATCTGAGATTTTTAAGAAGAGATTGGACAACCACTTGTCTGAAATGGTATAGATTTTCCTGCTTGAGCAGGAGGTTGGACTAGAAGACCCCCAAGGTCCCTTCCAACTCTGTTATTCTGTTAACAACATCTTCAGTGTAGTCCCTGTGTATATCTTTAAAAAAACCAAATTTGATAATTTTTTTTGCAGATCATAGAATTATAGGATTGGGAGAGATTTTGGAGATCTTTTTGCAACTCATTGATGGACAAATTTCCTGCCCTTTGTCAACGCTGCTAACATTGAATGTTATTGCTTGACAAGAAATGAAGAAGTAGCTATTTCATATGCTAAACTTGTGTATTGCTTTAAGACATTTAGTTTAAGGTTGGGAGGGGGGACGAGTAGGATTGCACCTTTCAAGGCCATCTCTAACTAAGAAGATAAGACCTTGGTGTCTTCGGAAGGGAAACTGATTCTTTAAATTAATTGGAGAATATGATTAATGACATAATTAGAAAGGTAGAGAATTGTGTTTTAATATATTGTGCAAGGGGCAGAGATTTCAGATTCCAGATTCCTTCGAGCAAGCATTTGCCAGTGTATTAGGCTAATAAAGGACTTTTAAGGTAAACAATGCCTCAGAGTCACTTGAAAAGCCCATATGTCAGAAACCTGACACCCTTTGCAGCAGCACTCCATCCATTTTTGAAGGAATAAAGAATTCTTCTTGAAGGAATCCTATTTCTCTGTCCATACTCTAGCCAGAAAAGTGCATTTACTGTGGAAGGTGGGAGGATTGTTGGTCAGCAGCAATTTCATCAAAGTGTCAAGAAGGCAAGTGTTGCATGCACCACTTGCATGTAAAAAGGTGAAGAGCTTTGTAGACATGGTTGCATCTGCCATTTGACTGTTTTGATTCCCCATTTTGGATGTCTCTGAATCTCAAATATTCCTTTGTTCTCAGCATTGAGGCCTCAGCTTCTGAACCCCAGAATAAAGGGGTAGATCATCATCATATTTCTGCATGATTAGTCTTCATCATAATTAGTTACAGAGTTACAGAATTATCTAAACTAAGGAAAACAAATTGACTTGGGGATGGTTTCCATTTTTTATACACTTTGCATTCCTTGTGCATTTCTTTTTATCATCTATATATTTAATCCAATCATATCAATCTCCCAGTTACTAATAAATAAAATACTTTGCTTTTTGTTTTTTTCTTGCAATGAGGCTACCCAAGACAAATACAGTTTTCAGCATTCTTCATATTTTCATGATAAATTCCTTCTTCTTAAATTATTTAATGCCTGGGGGGAAAATGCTGAGCCAGGGTACAGACAATTGATGAAGGAATACAGAAATATTCCTAATGGAAATAGTGATTACCTTTGAATGAATAAAGTTGTTGGTATTTCTACAAAAGAAAACAGTGACGGAGAATAAGTCAGTCATTCCCATCTTTCTTATGGTCCAGCTTTGATTTAAAGTAGATGAATGCTAGAGATATCACCTTGCTGACAAATATCCCAGCCGTGGTTTTCCCAGTAGTACGTATGGCTGTGAAAGTTGCACCATAAGGGAGGCCAAGCAGTGAAGAATTGATGCTTTCCAATTGTGTTGGAGAAGACTCTTGAGAGTCCCTTGGACTGCAAGAAGATAAAATCAGTCAATGCTAAAGAAAATCAACCCTGGCTGCCCTTTGGAAGGACAGAAGCAGAAGTTGAGGATCCAATGCTTTGGCCACCAAATGAAAAGGATTCATTGGAAAAGACTTTGGTGTTGGGAAGGCAAAAAGAGAAGGGATGGCAAAGGATGAGATGGTTAGTGTCAGTGATGCAATGAATGTGAATTTGGGCAAACTCTTGGAGACAGTGGGGCCTGACATGCTATGGTGCATGGGGTTGTGAGGAGTTGGACACAACTTAGCAACTGAACAACAACCAAAAGATCAGTGCTATAAATGTCACCTGCATTTTTTGTATTCTTATTTCATGAATAGTGTGTTGCCAAGGGTTGTATGTAAATGTCCCGTATGTTCTTTTGTCTAGAGGCAGGTGGCTCCTAGACTTCAATTCAAACTCAAGGAAGACTTTCATAGAATTTAACTCTTAAGAGTTTACATGAAGAATATCTGATTGGAGTGATTAACTTTGTAGTAATGGAAATATGCATCCCATGAAACAAGAGTAGCAGCATCTACCACTTATTTATTTATTTATTTTATTGTATTTATATACCGCCCTTTCCCGAAGGACTCAGGGCGGTTTACAGGGTGATTAAAAACAAAAATACAAAAGTTAAAAACAAATTTTAAAAAAATTATATCCATCCCTGAATAAATAAAACCCCAGTTAAAATTAAAATTAAAATTAAAATTCTCAGCCTGGGCCAGAGAGCTCGAAGAGCCAGGTCTTCAGGTCCCGGCGGAATGAACGGAGGTGGAGTCCTAAGCTCCACTGGCAGCTGGTTCCAAAGGGCAGGCACACCCACTGAGAAGGCCCTCCCCCTGGGTGTTATCCACTGGCAATCTTTTACCGGCAGCACCCTGAGAAGGCCCTCCCTGTGGGAGCGCACTGGACGAAGGGAGCTTGATGCCGGCAGCAGGTGTTCCCTCAGATATCCCAGACCCTCACCATTTAGGGCTTTATAGGTCATCACCAGCACCTTGAATCTCACCCGGAGGGAAACCGGGAGCCAATGCAGCTCGCGGAGTAGAGGTGTTACATGGGAGTACCGGGAAACCCCCATCACAACTTGCGCGGCCGCATTTTGCATCAGTTGAAGCCTCCGAGTGGTCCTCAAGGGCAGCCCCATGTAGAGAGCGTTGCAGTAGTCTAAACGGGAGGTCATGAGCGCATGAGGGCATCTCGGTCCAGATAGGGTCGCAACTGGCGCACCAGGTGAAGCTGGGCAAAAGCCCCCCTGGTCACGGCTCCTATATGGTCTTCAAAGTTGAGCCGGGAGTCAAGGAGGACGCCCAATTAACATCAATCAAGTCAGCTCGGAAGTACCCCCAGGAAAACTTCCAAAGAAATCCTGGTCATGCTGACTAGAGAGTCTGGGAGATGAAATTCTCACAACTGGTAGAAAGTCCATTTGGAAACAACAGGCCGGGATCCCACCATCTTTTTTTACAGGTGGAGATTCCACCATCTTTATTCTCCATTTTCTTCAGCAAGCAACCCTGGATTCTCTGAAATGCCAATTTGGGAGGAAATTGGCTGTCATTTGTTGCTAATCTGAAGAATAGCTTTCTACCCAGAGAGTGCAAGCTTTGGATCAAAGCCATCAATTTCTTTACATTCAGTAAAATGGACAAGCATTTATTAAGACATGTTTCATTTCACTATCTGTTGATGTTATGTTCCTTTTCTTTCCTTTTCTTCCCTTTTCTTCCCCTTTCTTCCCTTTTCTTCCCTTTTCTTCCCTTTCCTTCCCTTCCCTTCCCTTCCCTTCCCTTTCCTTTCCTTTCCTTTCCTTTCCTTTCCTTTCCTTTCCTTTCCTTTCCTTTCCTTTCCTTTCCTTTCCTTTCCTTTCCTTTCCTTTCCTTCCCTTCCCTTCCCTTCCCTTCCCTTTCCTTCCCTTCTTAAGGAACCCTGAATGTTTGGCTCTGTAAAAAAGAGCTGAGGACTGCTGAACCACAATTTTTTAAAAATATATAAAATAATGTAAAGTAAAATGCAAAATCCCCTTTAAATTCACAATATTCTCCTTTTCTTAAGTCAGGTAGGAGTTGATACACTTTGAATTTTATTAGGATGGAATGCATGCTACTATTCAGCTTTGATACAACTTAATTAAAGGGTTCAATGATTATTGCCAAATTAATTGAGGTTAATAAGGTTGAACAGAAATTAGTCAGAGCATTTTTATTTCAGTATCTACCATTCCACTCAGAGGTTCTTTTTTCACACTGTAACTTTCTTGAAAGATTACAAGCAGGAGTTCCAACTTTAGTTCAATTTTTCAGCCAAAATATAATAGATTTTTCACAGGACATCTGCTTGTTCTTTTGGATCCAATTGGTGTTTTGTTTCATAGGCCATGTTCCTGTTATTTCCCATGGAAATCAGGACCCACTAAGGGTCCCACTAGTGAAGGATTGTTATTTGCATGGATAGACATTTCCAGGGATATCATAGTTGAGCCTTCTCAATGTTTGCCCTCCTCCCCTTTTAAACTAATAGATATTGCTAATAGATATTCAGACCTTTCCCTCTTTATCAATTGTCTTCAAGCATAGGTTTTAGGAAAGTATTTAGGAATTACATGGAAGATCATAGTCTCCCTGAGGTGCACTAGGCTGGTTGTTATTAGCAATAATCCAATGGTTTTGTGTGGTGTAAAGTAATGCAAGGGATTATTGTTCAAAAAATCATAGTGAAGTTGGAAGGCCCTACAACAGCGGTGACAAACAGGCGGCCCGTGGGCAGGATGCATCACATGTAGTCCATGCCCACTCTGGCTCCTCAAAGGCAAAAAGCATCGTGCTAAGCTTGTAAGCCGCCCTGAGTCTTCGGAGAAGGGCGGGATATAAATGGAATTAAAATAAAAATAAATAAAAATAAATAAAAATATGTCACGTGACACAATCAAGTTTGACACTCTTGGCCTACAAAGTTTGACTAGAACAGGAGTCTCCAAACTTGGAAACTTTAAGACTTGTGGACTTCAACTCCACAAGATGCTGGCTGGAGAATTCGGGGACTTGAAGTCCATAAGTGTTAAATTGGCCAACTTTGGAGACCCCTGCTCTAGTCGAACCTTCTGCAAAGTGCAGAAAAAGCAATTAAATTTTCCACCAGAGGGGGCTCTCTAGCTTTTTTTGAAAAACTTCCAGAAATGGAGAACTTACAGCCTCCATAGTTAGACTGTTCTATCCTGTTGTAAATCTTACCAACTGAAAATTTGATTTAATCCACTTATTGTATTTGGATGGAAGGAGTCAAAGGGCTTTAAACCATGTCTCTGGAGCAGTTTGTAAACCGCAGTAGGTAATTGAGTATGTAAATACATCCATATATTAAGTAATTTGAAAGAACTCATTTCAACAACCTTAGATAACTTTCATCTGGAGGACACAACTTCCTCTTCTTTAGTGACTGTGAACATTCACCATTCTGAATAGCACGTCCCCTCGCCCTCCAAAAATATATAGGTGGAACTTGATCACAGCAGAAATTGCCTTTCCATTTTCTTCATTCCATTAGTTGGAGGATTTCTATAACTTAGTTTTTCCTTTCTCTAGAAATTCCTGAAAGCCAAGACTTCATTTAGAACAGTGTTTCACAATCTTAGCTCTTCACCTTTTTACATGGATGGACTTCATCTCTGAGAATTCTGCAGCCAGCATTGGGGAACGCCACATGTCTTAAATTTGCCAAGGTTGAGAAGCTCTGCTTTAGAGAGCCAGTCTGGTTTAGTGGTTAAGGCATCATATTTGAACCCAAAGAACTCTGAATTCTAGATCCACCCAGAAGAACATGAGTTCTAGGTTTGTCTTAGGTATAAAGCCAGCAGTGCTGCCAAAAAAAAGCCAACACAGTGCTAAGCTGCATTAACAGAGGGATGGAATCAAGATCAAAGAAAAAACACCAAGAAAGTCCAGTTGCCTTGTGGAAAATAGCCTTTGGAAACTCCCTAATGATCTGTTCCTAACCTGGTTTTTTTTAGGTCTTCCAATAGTGCTCTATCACCACTGTACAGGTAGTCCTCAACTTACGACCCCAATTGAGCCCAAAATTTCTTTGCTAAGTGAGACAGCTGTTAAGTGAGTTTTGCCACATTTTACAACCGTTTTTTTGTCACAGTTGTTACGTGAATCACTATAGTAAAGTCACAGTTGTTAAGTGAACCTGGTTTCCCCATTGATTTTGCTTGTTGGAAAGTCACAAAAGATGATCACATGATCCTGGGACAGTGCAATCGTCATCAATACATATGTTGCCATAGGTTGGATTTTGGACATGTGACCATGGGATGCTGCTGAAACGGCCATATAATGACCTCCAAGGTCCCTTCCAACTTTGTTATTATTATTATAAAGCCAGCTGGGTGATGTTATGCCTTATGAAGAAGGCAAAGGCAAACTACTTCAGATATTTTATTTTATTTAATTTTAATTCCATTTATATCCAGGCCTTCTCCGAAGACTCAGGGCGGCTTACAAGCTTAGCAGTAGCCTTCATTCTATGTATATGCCTGCTTATTAGGGCTTTCACACACACCCCCAAGCGGCATTATTACAAAGTCAGCTTAATTGCCCCCAACAATCTGGATCCTCATTTTACCTACCTCGGAAGGATGGAAGGCTGAGTCAACCTTGAGCCTGGTGGGATGTGAACCTGCACTAATTGCAGGCAGCTGGTGTTACTTAAGGAGGCATTAGCCCACTGCTCCACCAAGGCTCTTTTTGATGTCTTGCCAAGGAAACTGCGGGGACTAGTCCAGGTAGTCACTAAGACTCAACACTGACTTAAAGTCACCAAAAAACAATATTTCTTTCAGACCACTGGCAGTAGTGTCACAGCTGAAGCTCTTTCTGATATCTTTCCTTGGAAAGGAGCTGAGCTGACAAAATCCAGAAAATGGCAGGATTCTTGTCACAAATCAGACCTCCTCTTCCCTTTTATACAACAGACAGCAGGTGGATCACAGGAAAGAACAGATTTTACAGATTTTGACCCATCCCTGCAAATGTCTCTTTGGATTCAATAGCTGGTTGGAAATGAGGGAGGTGAGGAACATCTGGCACATTACAGGTAACCCTTGACTTACGACCACAATGGAGCTCCAAATCCACCTAGAGTTGCTCTGAACGAGTAGGCAGCGTATACACTTTCTAAGATAAATAAATTTCTGTTGCTAAGCAAGACATTTGTTAAGTGAATTTTGCCCCATTTTATGACCTTTTTTGCCACAGTTGTTAAGTGAATTCCTGCAGTTATTAAGTTAGTAGCACAGTTGTTAAGTGAATCTGGCTTTCCCATTGACTTTGCTTGTCAGTAGGTTGTAAAAGGTGATCACAGGAACCCGGGACACAGCGACTGTTATAAATATGAGCAAGTTGCTGAGTGTCTGAATTTTGATCATGTAATTATGGGGGTGCTGCAAGGGTGAAAACCAGTCATAAGTCATTTTTTTTCAGTGCTGTTGTAACTTCAGATGGTCACCAAACAAATGGTTGTAAGTTGAGGACTAACTGTATTTAACAAAGAAAAGTGTTTTCTTTTATTTAATAATTTTATTTTATTTACAAAATTAAAATACAAAGTTCAACAGAAAAAAAAACAAAGACTAAACAAGATGAAAAATGTGCATAAAAACCCCAAACACATATATTGTCCCACCAGTTGAATACCGATAAATATATTTCGACAGTAAGAGTTTTCCCCCTTGCAAAACAGGTCTACAGCTGTATTTGCTCAACAAAACCTAACTTCAAAGCCCTGTGTTAACAATCTATTATTGTATTTCACACAGAGAAAGTCCACTGTGGCTTCTAATCTACCATAGACCACTGAAATCATTATCTCTAATCTGTCCAGAATCAAATATCTTCGATTGATTCTTAATAATAAGGCTTTTCCTTAAAATTGTAACTGAAATCTTTCCCTGCAATTGCATTTCATTCCCCAAAGTTGTACTTCTCTGTTGTAAATATCTCTGCAGTACTTGTTATTCACTTGTTGTTAAGAAATTTTAGAGAGTGGGCAAGTTTGACTAAAGTTTATAAATATTTTTATAATCAGTTGGAAAATGAAAGGTGTTTTTTTCCCCAATTGATTATGATGATATTTGTAAATTTTAGGCAAACCTGCCTTATTCTCTAACATTTCTGGAATCACATAAGGCAGCAGAGTCATGCTGCAACATTTTATTTCATAAGTCATATTTTAAGCATTGAATGCTGGCCTTGAAGAAAAAGATTTATTTCTACTCAATTTCAGCCTGCAGTTGGACTTTCTTTTCATCTGGAAAAATTCGTGGCTGGGAAAGAAGAATGCCATCATTCATGGTCCTATCGCTGTAGATTTGTTTTATATACCTGACTCATTAGAATCTAACAGTTCTGAATGCTGATCATTCCAGATGTGGCAGAAAACAAAAATCTTGGCTTCAGAATGCTAAACACTTTCCTTTCATATCTACCAACAGCACAAAACACATATAAAAAAAGTTGATATATGCCACACTCAGAAAGTCATTAAAATCCCAACAGCTGTCATAGCTTTTCTAGTTTTCACAGCTGAAGCCAGGTAGTGAAACTATTTCATTTTTTAAAAAAATAAAATAAAAATATCTGTGAGTGCTTGCCTGCATAAAACTGATTTTCCTGTATTATTTTTCACTTGGTTTGTATTTGAGAAGCAGAGCAGTGCAGTTATATTCCTCTTCAATATAATTTTCATGATGGATGATAAATGATAGACAATAGATGATAGATAAATGATAGATAGAATAAAAGATGATAGATAGATAGATAGATAGATAGATAGATAGATAGATAGTAAGGAAAGAACTTTTTTATATAATAATAAACAGCAACAGTTTTGAAGTTCTTGTTAATGGGATAAGGAGAAAAGTTCTAAAAGCTGGAAAACTGGTTTACAGGAATAGCAATGGATGGCCATGCTGCAAAGGTCATCAGCCAAAGAGTGTTGACTGACAGCGACTAGAACAGGGGTCTTCATACTTGGCCCTCTTATGACTTGTGGATTTCAACTCCTAGAATTCCTCAGCCAGCATGCCTGTTGAAGTTCACAATCATAAAAGGGACAAGTTTGAAGACCCCTGGACTAGAAGATGGGCCTTTCTTCCAGTAGCCCCTGCTCTGTGGACTATCTTCCCCTCAGAGATTAGAATGGCCCCAACCCTTCCATAAGGCTTCAATAACTTTGCTAGGTGCCCGATCTGTGGCTGTGAATGTGCTAAGAGCCCCATTTCTTGGGTTTTACAGTTAACTGGTTAATTATCTCGACTGCTGTCTATATTTATTTTGACTTTTATTGTTTTAAATATTTTTACTTTTTTATACTTTTAGAATTGTAAGCTGCCCACAGTCATTGTTTGAGATGGGTGGCTATAGAAATTGGGAAAAAATAAATAAGTAAAATGTGTCTTCAAATGCTGTTACAGGACAACAGTGCTGGGGAAATGGTGTGTCCACCTTACTCTTATGAGCATCCCAGAGATTTCTGCTTGCCACTGGGAGATATAAGAGGTTAAACTATAATGGGCTTTCACATGACCCCAAAGATTAACCTTTGGATATTGAATACTTTCCCCACTTTATTGCATCAAATCCCTTTGGACAATCTTCTAAAAGGGCTTTGGAAGCTTAAGTGATGCATCGCTCCAAAGGTTGTGAATTATCAACTCTGATCAATCCATATAAAGTGGTCCCTAAATTCTTTGTATTTAAATTCCCACCAACTGCAGCCAACAAGATTAGATGCAAGAGATGGTGAGAACAGTTGTCTGAAATTTCTGGAAGGCAGCAGCTTACATACTCATTTCCCAAGGATAGCAAACTGATGAGAGTTTGTCTCCTTATCATGCCTGCTTTAACTCTTACTTTTCCATGTGCCAAGTCCTTTTCAGCAATAACACAGCATTTAGCATATGGAAAATATTCCTCTTACACCAGCCTTGTTCAGGTAGAGCACTATCTTCTTAATACTGTGGAAAACAACATTTATACTGCAGAAGTTTAGAAATCATGGAATTGTATAATAGAAATGGTGCACCAGGGTCATTTAGTCCAATCCTCTACAGTGTGAAGAAAAAGCAGATAAAGTTGTGGGTGCTCCATCCCTGGAGATTTTAAAGAAGAGATTGAAGACCCATTTGTCTGAAATGGTATAGGGTTTCCTGCTTGAGCAGGGAATTCGACTAGAAGACCTCCAAGGTCCCTTCCAACCTTGTTCAGTTAAATTATCCATGAAGATTCACTGTCCATTGTCTTAATAATCTCCAGAGATAGTATAGTAGCAATGCAGAAAACTGGCAAGCAGCTAGTGGTGTGATCCACATTTTCCTTCAGCATATATATGATAGATACTCTAATGGGTTGTTGCAAATTGTGTGCAACTTAGCAAATTTAGCATTGTAAATCCCTTCACACATGTGCTTGAGTTACTTGGCAAACTTTGCAGATGTCATCATTGTAATTCACACTTGCTTTGGATTCTTTTATCTATATTACTATTTGCAACAAGGAAATGGATTAAGGGGTGGGGATTAAGCAGCTACATACTAGGAAGTTTTGCCATAAAAAAGATACTGGTTAGCAAGGGGTCAAGTGTTTGCATTCCCAACTTATTTCCAACTTATGTTCTTTCTCAGGGGTTATCCACTAGAGACTGTGCCATATTTAAAGAATCTCTGGCATGAGGTCAACTGTCTAAATTATGGCTAACTCACCAATCAGATATGCTACCAGGCCATCTCTATGCAATATAGTTTATACTAAGGAAACTATAAAATACTGCCAGACATGGAAGCTTGGCAGGAACTTAAGGATGTAAGAAAAAGGTATCATATAACTGCTCGTCCAGAGGTAGCATCTGCTTGAGTTACACCAGGTCACAAAAAATACACAAGAAGTAGATTAGAGCTTTATTCCTATAGGATATAAATATGGAATTTTGAAAGCCTGACAAGTTCTCTGTCTCCTTTTTCATACTGAAGAGAATCAAGGTAGGTCAATCTTGAGTTTCTTCCTCACCCTCTCCATCTTTCTAGGCCAGGTCACATTTTTGTAATAGCTGCCACGTATTTTCTTCAAAGCTGTCTCTAGATTTTTCTATACAAGTAGTTCATCTGTTGCCATTTATATATATATGCTGTATACACACACACACACATACACACACACATACACACACATATATATAAAATGTCACAGTCATTCTTGGAGCTGTGTATTTGAGCAACATAGCTTTTAAATGAAGGTTTAATTAAAAAATCCTCCTTGCAGTAACAGATTTGAAGAAACTTTTTTTTAAAAAAAGAAAGTAAAATGAATGAAATATTTCTTGTTTAATGATGTAATACATAGCAAAATATTAGCAAATATGTGCCTCTTTTTTTTAATCACACATTTAGTTATGCAGTGATATGGGAAATTAATTGGAGATCATTGTGCAAAACAAGAGGTGGGCTGATTGCAATATTTACAAATGTGATTACTTCCCCCAAAGGGACATCTGTATCATGTTTTGAAGTGTTTTGTTATGAGCTGGTGCGATTTCTGCCACTTGCTAGTGTGTTCTTTGTTTTATTTTGTCAAACTTTTACTGGTGACTCCTACAAAATCATTAATTAACTGAAAGCTCAAAACAGCCTATTACAGTTTTTTATGACTCCAAATTCCAATACAAGTTGTCCTCTGCTTACAACCATTCAAATTTACCACAGCATTAAATAAAAGTGACTTACAAACAATCCTTGTCCTTACAACTGTTGATGTATTCCTAAAGATATGTGCTCAAAATTCAGGTGTTTGTCAGTTAACAAGTATTACAGTGGTTGCAGCATCTCAGGGTCACATGATGGCCATTTATGACCTTTTCAGTGAACACCTGATAAGCAAAGTTAGTGCTGGAAGCCAGATTCACTTGAGGACATATGATTCACTTAACAACTGTATTTTGATTAACAATCATGGCAAAAAGGTCATAAAACTGGACAAGACTCACTTAACAATCTCCTCCTTTAGCAATGGATTTTTTGGTCCCAGTCATGGCCATAAGTTGAGGATTTGTCATGATAATAGTATTCCAATATCTAAGGGGCTGCCACAAAGAAAAGAGGGGGTGTGTCAACCTATTCTCCAAAGCATCTAAAAGCAGGAGAAGAAGCAATGGATGGAAACTAATCAAGGAGAGATCCAACCTCGAACTAAGGAGAAATTTCCTGACATTGAGAATAATAAACCAGTGGAATGACTTGTCTCCAGAAGTTGTGGGTGCTTCATCACTGGAATTTTTTAAAGAAGAGATTGGACAACCATTTGTCTGAAAAGGTATACAGTTTTCTGCCTGAGCAGAGGGTTGGACTAGAAGACCTCCAAGGTTCCTTTTAACTCTGTTATTCTGTTACTAGCTCTATAACTGAACTGTATCTACACAGAACAAAGTTAGGAAGATTTTCAGTGATGGCATATAATCAATCTGGTTCCTACTGACGGCCACCATTGGCCTGAATTTTAAAGTAGCTAGGTGAACTCTTTAGCTCTCAGATGAGAAGGACTGGCCCTTTGGCTTTAGGCATGTGGAAAAACTTCCTTTAGAATGGCAATGTGTGGAACTGACAGGAAGAAGTTGCCCTGATATTTCTCAGGATGCTCTGCCGCTGATCTGAAAGAATCCTTCCCTTAAAGCAGGGGTGTCAAACTGCCGGCCTGTGGGCCAGATGCATCATGGTGAAACCGCACCCACCCCATTGCCAGCAATGGGAAAAAAAGTCGCGATACGTCGCGACACATCACATAATGTTGCAAGTTTGACACCCCTGCCCTAAGGGGGGAAAAACACATTTACAATATTTAAACTCTCCTAAGCACAAAAGAACAGTGAGTGTGTTTAGATGCTAAGCATGATTTTTTAAAAACCATGGTTTATTTGCATAACAATTACTGCCTGCAATCTTGGGCATCTATTATTTGGATTGCTTAATTATGGGTTTCAATTCTGCATGCCAACCAGAGCCACAGCTGTGAGATGGATGGTTGAGCATATTATTTAAATAACTATATAAGCTAGGTTTACATATAGCACTAAGCTCTAAACCATGGTGTGCGAAGGTTGAATTTAGGCAACATTATTGATTATGCGAAGGGACACAGTGGCTCAGTGGGTTAGGACACTGAGCTTGTCGATCAGAAGGTCAGCAGTTTGGCGGGTCGAATCCCGAGAGACACGTAACAGAGTGAGCGCCTGTTACTCGTCCCAGCTTCTGCCAACCTAGCAGTTCGAAAGCACGTAAAAAGGCAAGTAGAAAAATAGGGACCACTACGGTGGGAAGGTAACAGCGTTCCGTGCGCCTTTGGCATCTAGTCATGCCGGCCACATGACCACGGAGACGTCTTCGGACAAGCGCTGGCTCTTCGGCTTTGAAATGGAGATGAGCACTGGCCCCTAGAGTTGGAAATGACTAGCACGCATGTGTGGGGGAACATTTACCTTTACCTTTATTGATTATGCTGAATATTATCCTTTGTTGTGACTTACAGAAGAGGAATTGCATGCTGTTCACAGTTGGTTCTGAGTGGAATGGCCTATAAACCCAGGCTTTCAGCAGCACCATATTACCAATTTGGTTCCCACTGATGGTCAACTGCAGTGACTTCAATAGGGTTGAAATGGTCCAATGCTGGTGACAGTTTCATGCCTTAGTGGGGGAAGGCATAACCTTCCCTCTCTTGGCTGTCTCAGATTCTTAGCCTTTTTCTCCATCCAGGTCTCATTCAAGAATACAGATACACCTCAACTTATGACCACAAGGAGCCCAAAATTTCTGTTGCTCAGCAAGACAATTGTTAAGAGATGAAATGATAGAAGGTGTTGAAGCCACAGGAACCTTGGGGGGAAGTGATCATGCAATATTGGAATTCAACATTCTGGAGGCACAAGCAATAGAACACAGCCAAACTAGAGTCTTGGACTTTAAAAGAGCTAATTTCAATAAACTTAGAGAGACCGTGGGAAGAATTCCATGGATGAGAATCCTAAAGGGGAAAACAACTCAAGAAGCTTGGGAAATTTTGAAAAGTGAGATAATAAAGGCCCAGTCTAGTACAATACCAACAAAGAAGAAAAATAACAGCTCTCAAAAGAAACCAGCATGGCTGCATAAAGAACTCTCTGATAAATTGAAAGATAAAAAGGACAAGTATAAGAATTGGAAAGAGGGGCACATAACTAAGTAAGAATATCAGCAAATAGCCCGTGCCTGCAAAGATGAAGTGAGGAAAGCTAAGGCTCAAAATGAACTAAGGCTTGCGACCAAAGTAAAAAATAACAAAAAATGCTTCTTTCAACATATAAAAAACAAGAAAAAAGTTAAGGAAATGATTGGTCCATTAGTGGGGGAAAGTGGCAAGAAGGTGACAAGCAATAGGGAGAAAGCAGAACTATTTAATTTGTGTTTTGCATCTGTCTTTACACAAAGGGAAAAAACAGTCCAACGTACCCAAACCAGTGTCATAAAAAACAGAATAGAAATGCAAGTTAAGATAGGCAAGAAAATGGTAAGTGAGCACCTGTCCAGCCTAGACGAGTTCAAATCACCAGGACGAGATGGATTACACCCCAAGGTTCTGAAGGAACTGGCAGACGTGATCTCAGAACCACTGATCTATATTTTTCAAAGATCCTGGAGCACTGGGGAACTACCAGAGGACTGGAAGAGAGCTGATGTAGTTCCCATCTTCAAAAAAGGGGAAAAAAATAGATCCAGGAAACTGCAGACTATCAGCCTGACCTCAATACCTGGGAAGATTCTGGAAAAGATAATCAAACAACAAATCAGCAAACACCTTGATGCAAACAAAGTCATCACTAAAAGTCAACATGGGTTTGTCAAAAACAGATCATGCCAGACAAATCTTATTACATTCTTTGACCAAGTGACAAAACTAGTGGACCAGAGGAATGCTGTAGATATAATTTACTCGGACTTCAGTAAGGCATTTGATAAAGTAGATCACAACCTACTACTTGATAAGATAGAAAAATGTGGGTTAGATAGCATTACCACCAGATGGATTCGTAGCTGGCTGACAGGCAGTACTCAGCGTGTGGTCCTGAATGGAACTGCATCTACATGGAAGAAAGTGTGTAGTGGGGTGCCCCAGGGCTCTGTTCTGGGCCCAGTGCTCTTCAATATCTTCATTAATGATTTGTATGAGGGGATAGATGGGGAACTCATTAAATTTGCAGACGACGCCAAGCTGGCAGGAATAGCCAACACTCCAGAAGATAGGCTTAAAATACAGGAGGATCTGGACAGACTCGAACACTGGGCGCTATCTAACAAAATGAAATTCAATGGTGAAAAAAGTAAGGTTCTACATTTAGACAGGAAAAATCAAATGCACAGGTATAGTATAGGTGGTACCTTGCTCAATAGTAGTAACTGTGAGAGGATCTCGGAGTCCTAGTAGACAATCACTTCAATATGAGCCAGCAGTGTGCTGCAGCTGCCAAAAAAGCCAACACAGTGCTATGCTGCATTAACAGAGGGATAGAATCAAGATCAAATGAAGTACTAATGCCACTTTACAATGTTTATGCTCCAACACTGGAGGTTTTTAAGAAGAGACTGGACAGCCATTTGCCTGAAATGGTATAGGGTTTCCTGCCTGAGTAGGGGGTTGGACTAGATGACCTCCAAGGTACCTTCCATCATCATCTTCTTCTTCTTCTTCTTCTTCTTCTTCTTCTTCTTCTTCTTCTTCTTCTTCTTCTTCTTCTTCTTCTTCTTCTTCTTCTTCTTCTTCTTCTTCTTCTTCTTCTTCTTCTTCTTCTTGTAAGTTGCTTTCCAGCACCTGCTGATACAGCAGAAAGTGTTTCTCAGGTGAATGGATCTAACCAGGATGCCCTTTTCTGCCCTTTTCACATAAACTGGAAATTTAGTAGTTCATGATAACAATTTGTTAATGACTAAGTAATACTATTAAAAATGAAGAAGCATGCCATTAAGAGGAGAAAGGCTTTGATGTGGACCAAGATTAGATTAGAAAATGCTTAATCTCTTATTTCTCTTCTTTTTCAGATGTTCATTTCACCCAGTCTTTGCTCTGCCATTAAAAAAAATACATCTCTTGGGGGAAAGGCATTTGAAGAAAGGTTTATACAAATCTACATAATCCCAACAACCTAAATAATAATTTGTAAAACACATGGAGCCAAGTACAGAATGTATGACTTATTTGCAGATGATAGGTAGATCTCTAAGAATATTTGGCAGGCTTTGTTAATTAGTACAAGAATTTAAACATCTTGGAATTAATAATAGGCAGCTTATTTTATTAAAGGGAAGAAATGTAACACTCATCTGAACATGCCAGAAGAGACAGTTAATTGCATGTAAACTAAAAAAATATACAGTAGGAAAATCTGATCAGATCAAAACAAAACAGGAGTTAATGTAGCAACAGAGTTAATAAATTAACGTGTATATCAGATTAAAATATATAAAAGGATGTTTGCTTAAATTTGATATTTTTATTTTTATTTTATTTTATTGAATTTGTATACTGTCCTTTTCCCGTAAGACTCAGGGTGGTTTACAGGGCAGTTAAAACCATGAAATACAAAAATTAAAATCAATTAAAACAATTAAATTAAATTCAAGCCCCAAGAGTAAATCTAAAACCCAGTTAAATTAACAACCCCACAGTCTGGACCAAACAGATAAAAGAGCCAAGTTTTCAGGTCCCAGCGAAATGAGCAAAGGTCGGGGGCAGTCCTAAGATCCGTGGGTAGTTGGTTCCATAGGGCAGGCACACCCACAGAGAATGCCCTTCCCCTGGGAATAACCCGCCAGCATTCATTAACTGGTGGTACCCTGAGAAGGACCTCCCTGTGGGGGCACACAGGACGATGGGAAGATGATGCCGGCAGCAGGTGTTCCCTTAAATAGTCCAGACCCAAGCCATTTAGGGCTTTATAGGTCATTACCAGCACCTTGAATCTCACCTGGAGGGCAACCAGAAGCCAATGTAGCTCACGGAGAAGAGGTGTTATAGGGGAGTATCGGGAAGCTCCCATCAAAACTCGCGCGGCTGAATTCTGCACCAGTTGAAGTCTTCGGGTGGTCCTCAAGGGCAGCCCCATGTAGAGGGTATTGCAGTAGTCTAACCAGAAGGTCACGAGCGCATGAGTGACTGTACATAGAGGATCTCGGTCCAGATAGGGACGCAACTGGAGCACCAGGCGAATCTGGGCAAAAGCCCCCCTGGTCACGGCTCCTATATGATCTTCAAAACTGAGCCGTGAATCCAGGAGGATACCCAAGTTGTGAGCCCTATCAACGGGGGGTAATACCTCATCCCCTATTGTTAATGATGGAGAAGGCTGGTCAGCCCAAGATGCCAGTATGAACAGCCACTCAGTCTTGTCAGGACTGACACGAAGCCTGTTTCTACCCATCCAAACCCAGACTGCCTCCAGGCAACAGGACATCACGTTGAGGGCATCACTGGGTTGATTCGGGGTGGAAAGAAAAAGTTGGGTATCATCAGTGTACTGGTGATACCCCACCCCGAAACCACAAATGAGCTCACCCAGTGGCTTCATGTAGATGTTGAACAGGAGGGGAGAGAGGACCGACCCCTGAGGGACTCCACAAACGAGAGATCTCGAGGTGGACCTCTGTCCTCCCGTCAACACCGACTGCGAGCAGCCCAGGAGGTAGGAGGAGAACCACTGTAAAACAGTTCCTCCCACTCCCAGGCCCCTGAGACGCCGCAGTAGGATACCATGGTCGATGGTATCAAAAGCCGCTGAGAGGTCTAATAGGACTAGGACAGAGGAACAACCCCTGTCCTGAGCCCGCCAGAGATCATTCATCAGTGTGACCAATGCCGTCTCTGTGCTATGCCCGGGTCTGAAACCCGATTGGTACAGGTCAAGATAATCAGTTTCCTCCAGGAACAGAGGGAGCTGATGTGCTACCACACTCTCAACAACCTTCGCCGAAAAGTGATATCTTACTTGTTAAATACAGTATTTCTCTTTCTTCTTGGAACTGCCAGTCAGAAATGGTGGCTCGAACCCAGCTCTGTGAGACAGAGTGAGCTCCTGTCGCTTGATTCCTAGCTCCTGCCCACCCAGCAAGCAGTATTGTGAGTAGATAAATGTGTACCACTGTGTCTGCAAACACCAGAAGCCAGAAGACCTAACTGGATATGAAGCAACACAACACAAGGCGAGGTGAGACTGGCAGAGAAGCCTGGAAAAGCTAGCAACCTGAGTGACGCTAGTCAGCTGGTGTAAGCTACTTCACCATCAAGGATAGGCAAATAAGTGTTGAACAGAATGAACTAGCAATTTAAGCAATCAGGACTAAATTGTATCTAACATAGGTAGATTTCCCTGATGTATGCCATATGCTAAATAAATAAATAAATAAATAAATAAATAAATAAATAAATAAATAAATAAATAAATAAATAAATAAATAAATGCTTTGAATATTCCTATATACAATACTACTTTCTCTGGGGGAGAAAAACAACTTTTTTTTAATCAGAAGTTACAGGTACTCCATCACAGGAGGTTTTCAAGAACAGATTGGACAATCATTTGTATAGGGTTTCCTGCTTGAACAGGGAGTTGGAGTAGAAGACTTCTAAGGTCCCTTCCAACTCTGTTATTCTGTATTCTGTATATTGCATTTGGCTTATGGGGACTATGGAACTTTTAGTATCCTATGTGTGTACACACACACAAAGTAAGTACGTAATATAATAATATAAAGGCAACTGGCAACTTAAAATCCTGATTCTTCAAGGAAGATAAAACAGCACTTACTTATATTTATTTTCTTCTGAAACAACATTTAATGCTGATAAAAAAAATCCATATTCTATTTACTTAAACATCCATCTTGTTTTCAAGGCAAGCAGAGGACATTTTTATGGATAGAGGGTTTTTTTTTAGTATAAAAAAATCTGATACATTCAAGGATTTTCCATGGTTTGAAAACTCAGGACCAGTTTACACTTATATTCTGTTTGTCTTCTAAAACAACTTGTTAAGGAATTTATTGTGCAGAGGTCTCCTTGTGCTACCAAAGAGTTACACAGACAAGGAAGGTTACTGAGACTAGTAAAAAGTCACACACAGAAATACACTGAGTTATAAAAACAAAAAGTAGTTTACTTTTGAGGTGGTGTAAGAACAAAAATGCACAGTCAAAAAATAAACAGTCCAGGTCATAAACAATAGCAACAGTCCAAAGAGTAATCCAAACTACAAAGTCTTCTTACCGGTCCAGAGGTCAATACACAGTTTAGGTTACAACAGTAGTAAACCAACAGCAGAGCAAAAACAGTAACAGTAGAGATCAGTGAATTCAGAGAGAGAGAGAAGCTACGTTACTAGCTTCCTCTTATGGCCATGAGAACACTTACACACCCATTGGCCAATTAACTTCTTAAAGACATAGCATTATGGTTAATATATTTTCAACCCAACATTGTAGGCTAACACCATATGCCTAACACAACTCAAACCATTAGGCTGAACAACTGAATAAGGAAGAGAAGTTGGAAGCTTCACCAGAGAAGGAATGGATTAAATGGTGATGGTGGTAATATCAGTGAGAAGAACCCATTCAGTGTCTGCAAAATGATTTGTTCGTTCTCTGGCTGGCCCTACCCAATTACTGCAATTACAGCATTCAAACCAGGGGACCATAAATTCTAGTCCCACCTTAGGCATGAAAACTGGCTGGATGACCTTAGACCAATTGTCAGGAGACCATGAGTTCTAGTTCTGACTTAGGCACAAAAGCTGGCTGTCATGTGATGATTCTAGGCTGAGTCCTCTCTTGACTCCACCATCAGGCTTTGCCTGTTCTTCTACAAGGAGCCAGTATGTGCAGAAGTTAAATCAACAGGCTCGAGACTGGGAGACAGTGAATTCTAATCCCACTTAGGCATGAAAGCCTACTGGGTGATTTTGGGCCAGTCATTCTTTCCAAGAGCAGCCCACTTCATAGGAGTTGTGGGGAAAAGAGGAGGAGGAAGAATATTAAGTATATTTACCACCTTGAGTTATTTATAAAAATAATAAAAGTGGGGTAAAAATACATGCATAAATAAGAATTAAATCAATAAATAAGATGGCCAAGAAAGTTCTCTTGGCGACCACGTTATGAGTGGCATGATAGGTTTTAAATTTCCAGCGCAAATAAGGACCTAAAATGATTCTCTTCTATTGCTTTAAGAGCCAAGCAGAGATTGACAACGAGACAGTTTGTTCCAAAGCCTGGCTCATATCAGCATCCACTGGCAGATCAAATCACAGAGTTCAATCATGTTGTCTCTTCAATTAATTATATCCTTAGAAAACAAAGAAAAGGGGGAAAGTAGAATTAGTGCCACCAGCCTATTCCACACCCCTTTTGAGCAATTGGCACTTAGACCACCAAGAAATTGTCACCTCTTTTTACTTAGTTTTCTTGTTCCTCCCATTAGCATTTGGCTGGAATACCAGCGCCTGGATAGGAGGACAATGTGTTTTTTCAAAAGAAAAAGTCAGCATTCAAAGGTGTTATTCCAAGTGAAAACTGCTCAGTATGAATCTTGGCTATGCTGAAAATTGGCAGAAAGTCATTTTCTTCAGATCAGCATTTTTGCTCCATTTGCTATTTATCTTGTTTCCCCCTCCTCTTTTCCTGGATGCGAAAACTTGATGTTCTGTTTCTTTTTTCCTCTTGCATTTCAGTGGAATCCATTAACTCACCAACCTATAAAAGGAACAGCCTGATTCATAAGTGCAGATTAAGAAAGGGATGTGACTCAAACTGGTATTTTTCCTAGGATAAAGAAGAAGTTTTGTATCTCAGGGTTGAAATTTATTTATTTATTTACTTAGCATATGGCATGAAACACATGGACAGCAGGGTTGAAATGAGGAGTCCTCGGTGCTCTCTCAGCTTGTTTTCTTGCAGATGTTTCATTATCTAAACTAGGTAACATCATCATTAATGAAACATCTGCAAAAAAAACAACAACAGCCAAGCTCAGAGAACACCAAGGATCCCTTTTAGAACTGTCTTTGGGAAATGCTGAAGTTTTTTCAGGCAGCAATATCTCAGACCATTCAGTCTTAGCTCATGCAATTTTGCATGTTAATGTCAGGGAGTTGTCCAAATGGAGTCAGAGTTGCTGACACAAATATAGTTGTTTATATAAATAAATGTATTTTACAACTATACATACAGCAAACTAGAAAGCCAGGCAAACAGGAGCATCATCAAGTAAATCAACACAGCAGGAACATCATGAGGTAAATTCCACAGCATGTGCAGCACACAGAGGAAAAAGGCGGGAAACAAGGAAACTCCCCCTTTACAGTCAAAGCAACCAATCACAGCTTCCATTGCCTCATGCAGTGGTCAACTCTCTTCAACCAATTAGCTATAACTGTGTGTTCCTACTCATTGACCAAGCCTTCCCTGCTCCAGCTATTTTAAATCAAATATCTTAAAAGTTAATGTCTTTTGTTATTTAAGGGGAAAAAAAGTTGTGACACTTTGCATTCCCTTTGACAAGCGTTACCTATCTCCATGCGCACAACTCAATTTGCAAAGGATTAATTTTAATTCACTTGTTCATCCAGGAATTCAGGCACAACAATTGATCCACTTATAGAGTGACTGTTCACAGTCTGGCAGGATGTCTGTTAACTTCCAAATTCCACAAGTATTGTTCAGTCATTTTCATTATCATTAAGCAGAATTCTATGTTCTTTCAGAACATAAAATTCTCATCAGCAATGATAAAGTCAACTGCACAGCAGCAGTTATATTTGGAAGCAGCCAAAGATAATCCCGACTTCATTGCTTCCAGCAAGCATGGCACCAAGTATGAGGGGAAGAAATAGCAATAAAGAGATAATGCACTGCCAAAATCAGCCTGCCTTTGTAACTCATTCTTTCTCAGAGTGCTTGGGAATGTTTAAATTTGCTTTATAATTTTCATCTGTTGATGAAAAATACTAGTTTATACATACACACACACACACACACACATATATAAAATTTTGGGATTGCTAACAAAGAATTAAAGGGAGACTGATATGGCCATTTCAAACTCATTTGTTTTCATCAGTCAGCCATACCCTTCTGAGATTCGAACCTGGGCTGATTGCACATTAGGCAGTTGTTTTACCTGTAAGCCACGGGCTCTTTCTCGCTTTGTTAGCTGAGAGGCAAGGGAGATATGTGTTAAGTATTTGTTAAGTATATTAAGTCCCGTGTTTGGGGCCTAGCAAGGTATTCTAAAATACTTAACAAATACTTAACATACTGTATATATATATGCTCACCACCACTTGTGCTAGAGCCGGAAGACCCATTTGCACATGCACACGGGGCTAGAGAGCAACAGTGGCTAGCACCTATGCACATGTCCAAATGGGGTTGCTAGTGCACATGGGTTGCACAACCCATTTGCGCATGCACACAGTGCTAGCAAAGGCAGTGGCTAGTGCATGCACACATGCAGAAACAGGGCCACTAACGCCATGCAGGTTGCGTGGCCCATTCACGCCGCCAGCATAAAAAGGTTGGTGACCTCTGTTCTGGTCCAACCTCCTGCTCAGCCAGGAGAACCGATACCATTTTAGACAAATGATTGTCCAATCTCTTCTTAAAAACTTCCAGGGTTGGAGCATTCACAACTTCTGGAGGAAAGTTGTTCCACTGATTAATTGTTCTAACTATCACAACATTTCTCCTTAGTTCTAGGTTGGTTCTCTCCTTGATTAGTTTCCATACATTGCTTCTTGTCCTGCCTTCAGGTGCTTTGAAGAATAGGTTGTCCCCGTCTTCTTTGTGGCAGCCCCTTAGATATTGGAACACTATCATGTCACCCCTACTCCTTCTTTTCATTAGACTAGACATACTGAAAGAAAAAAAAAACTGCTAGACAAACTGCTAGACAATCCCTGGACCTTAATTTTTACCTATTGTAGCAATTTCACATAGCCACATGTCTTTATCAGGGTTAGTTTAGCGATCCATTCAAAGTTATGGCAATGCTGAAAAAGTAGGTTTACTTTTGGTCCTCACTATTGGTGATCACTATCTGAATGCTTCACAACCAGCTTTCAACAAGCAGAGTCAATGGAGAAGCGGGCTGTAAAATCACAACCCATGAAGTTTCACTTAATGACCAGGGGTGATTTGCTTAATAACTGAATGGGATGATGATGTTGTAGGTCCACTGTGGCCACATTATGTTTCTCTTAGCTACTGCATTGCTTAGCAACAGAGTTGCCAGGATCATAATAAGAATATTATGGGACACTATGAAATATTACATGCTACATGTAAAGCAGCTGAGCATGTATGCCTTATCATGGATGAATCAAATGATGCTAACCAATGAAAGAACCCATTCCAAACCCAATATGTTTAGCTATCTTTTTAAGAGGTTTATCATCTTGTATCTGTGGAGTGCTTCTCCTTAAATTAAAAGTAAAAGGTAAACATTTCCCTGTCCAATTGTGTCCAATTCTAAGGGGTGGTGTTCATCTCTGTTTCTTAGCTAAAGAAACCAATGTTCTATGGTCATGTGGCCAGCATGACTATATGCCAAGACACAGGAATGCTATTACCTTCCCACTGAAGTAGTACCTATTTATCTACTCATATTTGCATATGAGTATTTTATTGTATTGCCCTGTACACCACCCTGAGTCCTTCGGGAGAAGGGCGATATAAAAATTAAATTATTATTATTATTATTATTATTATTATTATTATTATTATTATTATTATTATTATTATTATTATTATTATTATTATTATTATTATTATGTCTATGGAGATTCTGTCACCCAGGTCATAGTTTCCCAAAGATGCTTTTCTCATGAGGCAACTGGACTTTCTTGTTTTTCTTTGAAGACTTTTCGCTTCTCATCCAAGAAGCTTATTCAGCTTTGACTGAATGGTGGGGAATGGAAAGATTATACTCCTGCAGACAGCTGTTCATTTGCATTCTTTTAGAGAGTCGTTGGGGCCATTTGGAGGTTTTCTGTGTCCTGTGTTCATTGGTATTTCTGTCGTCATGTGGTCACCTGGTCAGCATAACTATATGCCAAGGTGCATGGAACGCTGTTACATTCTTACCGAAGTGGTACCTATTTATCTACTTGCATTTGCATGCTTTTGAACTGCTAGGTTGACAGGAGGTGGGACAAGTAACAGAAGCTCACTGTGTCATGTGGTGCTTGGGTCTTGAACCCGGTTAGTCAGCTTTTCAGCTGACAAGTTGAGTGTCTTTAACCCCTAAGCCATCACAAGAAATTAATCTATCTTTCTGGCTAATGAATCTTAACAACTTTTAAGGCTAACACCAGGAAGCCAATAATCGATTGCAAAGAAAAGACAATCAGACATAAATTCAAGAATGTATTTCTTCAAAATATATTCTAAAACTCTCATCAAATTGAATGCAAACTGATAGAGAAAAAAGGCAGGATAATTTTTCAGCTTGGCACCACCTTCAACCTCCTTTCCCCCCACTATCTTCACCTACTTTGCTACTCCCTTGTCAGTTTTATCTCTAGATGTCACAAAATTCAAAAGATAAAGACAATTTAAGATAAGCTAAAGGAGATACTTACAAAAGATGCTTTCCGTGGCCTGCTTCTTTGTGCTCTTTTATCTGTTCCACCTTTTTTTGCCTCTTCAGGGTCACTTCTTTTTTTCCTTTTTTCCTTTTTTCTTAAGGTGTTTGATGATAATAGCAAGAGTATTAAAGAGCGTATCAGCAATTTTTTTTAAGTCTGGACTTTTGTCAACAGGACCATTTTATGTTTAACCAGAAACCCCTGAATTCTGTCCTGCACTTTGCGGCGAGCACCAAAGTGAATACAGCAAATGTGTATGCCATATTCAGTTGCATACAAAATTGCATATTTTAGGACACACAGCATGCTACAAAAAGAAGAGTTTTTGGTAGAAACATTGGCCTATAAAAATATGTATAAAAATGAACTGAAAATGTAAACTTCAGGGTAATCAGTGAAATAAATGTCATGTTACAAATGGATAAAGAAGTAAGATGGAGCAGATTCATCAATGAATATATCCTTGACTGGACAAAATTGATCCATTTCTGAGCTATGCTTTTTTTGTTTCAGTTGTTCCCATTGGATTTGATGGGAATGAAGTTTGCTTTTGGTAGGTTTTTTTTTCCTCTTTAAAAACCTGTTCAGTGGAAATTTTCTCTTTGGACTGTTGCACAAAACATAAGCCTAAGAAAATCAAGGTCGTGTGTGTGTGTGTGTGTGTGTGTGTGTGTGTGTGTGTGTGCATGTATGCATGTGAAGTCCTGTTTGTCACTGCACAATCCTCCCTCAAATGGTCTGCAACCTGATTTCCCAAGACTGCTTAATTTGGAATTCATCCAGCTGTTAAGAGCAGCAACAAGGAATGCTTGAAATTATTTTAAGGTTTCTTCAATGTCTGTACACAGTTCCTTTCTGCTAATTTCCCCCCTTTTTTAATGCTGCCTGGGAACTGCATGATAAAGTGTAACATAAGAAATACAGGGCTGGTCAAATTCCAACAGATGTGTGCTAGTTTAAAAAGAGAGAGAGAAAGAATAGGCTTGCAGTTTATAAAATGCAAATGTTTTCATAATCTCAGTTGCATATTTCATTTTCACAGCAGTTAAGTTTGTGATTTCATTTTGGAATGACTGCATTAACAAGATTCCTGCTGTTATCTTGCTTATATATTTGCAATGTGAATTTTTCTCTTATAGTACAAGTATTCCTCAATTTGTGATTACAATTGGAACCAGAACTTCTGTCATTAAGCAGGGCAGTCATTAAAATTGTGCCCATTTTTTTGCCATGTAATTTGCTTAACTTTGTTTTGCTAAGCAAATTACAGGTAGTCCTCAACCTATGACCACAATGAAGCCCACAATTTATGTTGCTAATGAGAAATTTGTTAAGTGAGTTTTGCCTATTTTACAACTATTCTTGCCACATTTGTTAAGTGAATCACTGTAGTTGTTAAATTAGTAACACAATTGTTAAGTGAATATAGCTTCCCCCAATGACTTTGCTTGTCAAAAGGTCGCAAAAGATGATTGCGTGACCACAGGACACTGCAATCATCATGAATGTGAGTCAGTTGCCACACATCTGAATGTAAATCACATGACCATGGGGATGCTGCAATGGTTGTAAGTGTGAAAAATGGTCATAAACTGCTTTTTTCAGGGCTATTGTAACTTTGAACAGTCCCTAAATGAACTATTATTATTATTATTATTATTATTATTATTATTATTATTATTATTATTATTATTATTATTATTATTATTATTATTATTATTATTATTATTTGGATTTATATACCGCCCATTTCCCGAAGGACTCAGGGCGGTTTACAGGACAATTAAAACAATACAATATACAAAGTTAAAATAGAGGACTACCTGTACTGTGGTTAAGTGAATCACATAGTCATTAAGCAAATTTAGCTTTTCCCTTTAATTTCCCTTTAATTTTGGAAGCCTTGGAGAGGTCACAACTGGTGATTATGTGACTCTCAGATGCTTCAACCATCATGAATGCATGCTGGTTGCCAATTGTCTGAATTCTGATCAGGGATCAAGGGACATTACAATGGTCATAAGTGTGAGGACTGATTGTAAGTCAATTTTTTCAGCACAGTTGTAACTTCAAATGATTGCTAAATAAATAGTTCTAAGTCAAGGACTACCTGTATTCAGAAATTCTTAGCCAAGGAGCGGGTATTGCTGTGGTGAGTCAAGAAATTAAAACCTGCATATTGATTTGTAAATTACATTTCTGTTTAAAGAGATTTCAAAAATCAATGTAGATGTAAAACCTGCCAACACAGCAATTCTGCTCAACCCCTAATTCAAGGAATGCAGTTTTTGCAAGTGCAAATTTGGCACAGGTGGAGATCAGATTTTCAATCTGGATTACAAACTGCTTTATTTTATTTTTATTTATTTTTTTATTTTATTTTTTTTGAGGCAAAAAATATAGCCTCCAAATAGACGTGAGGATTGGGAGCTGTAACCGTTTGGTTCATTTCAACTTAAACTCATAATTTCAGTACATGATGCAAATCTTTCCCTCCTTGGGGGAAATCTTCTGTAAATCTGAAATGTTGGTCCAATTCAGTTAATAGATGAAACATGCCATGTAAACACAGTTTGTGAGGGGAATTTTCAACCTGGAGTCTCTTGAGTCATAAGTTCGAGTCTTACCTGTGCATTTCAAATATTCATTCTTTGAAGAGGCATAAATTGTTGAGAAACATGAATCTTAATTCTCATATGATTTCTCTCTGTCCAAAATCTTTCTCTCATCTCTTCAAATCAAGCTTTGGAAAGCAGAGGCAAGACCACATTATTTCTTCTTAACTTATGGAAGCCATTTGTCTAGCTGGCCTTTTTGTAATATTTAAAATCAGTAAAGTGTCCTTCTAAGCTTTTAAATAAGAGTATATGTAGCCATTTTGGTCAAGTAGTGGTTAAGGAAGTAGGCTGGAAAGCAGGTGATTGTGACCTTAAATCCTGCCTACCTAACTGATGAAAGCCAGCTGGGTGACTTTGGGCCAGTCACTAGGATACTATAGGCTCTAGTCCAGTTAGGCATGAAACCCAGTTGGGTGACCTCAGGCCAGTCATTTTCTGACAGCACAATCCACATGCAAGATCCTGCCTCAGCTTTCTCCTCAGGAAAGCATGGCTCTTGAAATGAGCATTATTTCAAAAGGATCTTTTAATGAGAGAAAGTGATTGCAGAGAGATCAGGTGGAATCTGAAGTTCCCCCTTGAAAACATTAGGCTAATTTCCCATTGTCCAACCCCACTCCATTGCCCCAGTCCATCTGGAGCCTATCCGCTGGTGTGAAGTTGTTGTGAGAACTCTGAGCTAAAAAGGTGATAAGTTGTTTTCTGGCTCCACAACCTTGGTAACAGGCAGGAGTTAACCAGAACGGTGTCAAACCAGATGGCCCTGAGGGCTCATTCCCCCCTCCCCAATTCTCATGAGGATACATCAAAGTGAAAGCAGAAACAAGATAGAAACATCTTCAATCCTCAGGCAGTACTTCCCCCTCCCTTCAGAATGGCAGCATTCTGGTAGGGACCTGACACCATGTCACAAGGTTGTTACTGTGGGGAAAATAGGAATAGGAAGGTGTGTTGGGTATGTTTGCCTCTTTGAATTATTTGTCAAAATAATAAAAGTGGGATGCAAACAAATAAAAATAAATAAAATATTTTTGTGACCACTTGTCAGCTTTATTGCTCTTTTTGATCTAAGGCAGGGGCGTCAAACTCAATTTCATTGAGGGCCGCATCAGCATTGCGGTTGCCCTCAAGGGGCCGGGTGGGTATGGCCTGGGTGGGCGTGGCCTACTGGGTGGGCGTGATTAGAGTGCGTATGGCCTACTGGGTGGGTGTGGCCAGCTTACATCGTTGGCATCAAGGGTGCCTATGGGGGCCTGGGCAGGAGTGGGACAGATGTGGGGGTCTCTGGCAGAAGGAGGGTCTCTGGGCCAGGGCCAAGGCAATGGGGACCGTTCCCTCACTGTTTCCAGGATGGCTTCGTGGGCTGCATGAAACCACTTCGCAGGCCGCATCCGGCCCCCGGGCCTTGTGTTTGACATGTCTGATGTAAGGTTTTGTGGCAACATTTCCTATTTCTTCTCTTTTATTTCTCCTTTTGTTCTAAGCTGATATGTTTCTGTTGGAGGAAATGTCTTCATCATGGTTCCATCCAAGCCAGGGATAAACAACATGGAGGCTGCTTTGGGAACAAGGTTACAGTTTATTGCAGAGGAAAGCCAGACAGAAAGATGGATCCAGCAGGAAAAGGAAGGAGCACATGTGGGGGAGTAAGCTTTTATACCCCCTGGACTCTTTTGTTTGGAGTTGCTTCCTGTTTCTGTGTGAGGCTATTTCCTGTGTCATGTATCTGTCCTGAGTCTTTCTGGTATTCTTGATGGTTGTGGGTATGTCCTATTATGTCCAAAGGTCATATCTTGCTTTCCTGGGGCTGGTGTATGTAGATGTTCGGGCTTTGTCTTCCTAAGCTTCTGGCTCCAACCTTCTTGATGGTTCACATTTGCCTGTCTATAGAACTTGGGGGAGGGAGAGCTAGGGCTACTAAGCAAACTGGGCACGCTTTCCTGGTTCTACAATTTCTTTTTAGGAAATATATTTTTCTGCCCTTTTAATATTTCCTTTTCTGGGGAGCTGACTTCCCTCATTTCCATTTCTGTTCAGTCATTTTTATTCTGAAATACAGATATAATTTTTAAAAATAAACCTTGGGCTGGACATAGCACTTTATCTCATATTTGGAAATGGACCCTCCTGGTATAATTTAAAATACAAACGGCACGTTTCTTGCCCTGCAAAATGATTTTATTCTTGACTTTGATTTCCAGCAATGTCAGGCAATTAGAAGCAAATGCTATCTTTTCCCCAGTTCCCTATTCTATTTTCACATTATGATGAACCTGGTGTCATCAGCTACTGTGGCTTCAGAAAGACATAAATTCCTTTCTTAAACCAGCCAAAATTAAGCCCTGGGAGTTAATTGTGACATCTTGGTGGCTTGTCAAGAAAAGAAGTATCATTTCATCAACCACAAGGTTCCAGTTGTTAATATGTTCACAAACTGCTTGCAAAGGGATACCGTAGTTCCTATCCCTATCACAGTTACTGATGCTGAGCCAGAATCTTAATCTTTCCTAATGAGCAATTCTAATTTTGTTCCTTAAATTAGCAACATTGTTTCCGATACGACTACATAATGTATAATTCAGTTCATTATAATCAGCCTATAGTTGGGTCTCCTGTTTCCTCTGCAAGGGTCCAGGTTCACCTCCAAATATATTTTCCAATAAATGTATGACATGATTGATTCACCTCTTAGATTGGATTCTTCATTCAAATCAGGCCAAATTTACAGGAAGAAAAGCTTGACTGTGTTGCCAAAATAACTAAGGATGTGATGTAAGTGACCAAGCATGTTTTCCTCCAACTTTATCTTTGGACTAGGATGGATTTCAAAACTTCTTAGTTATGTTTTGAATGTGTATATAGTTTGGACCATATATTATATATTGTGTCATATGACATATAAATGACCACACAAAAAAGTGCCAGGCTTTGAACTACCACGTCAGCAATGGACAGTCCTGACTAGGATTTGCACTGCCAGCACTCTCTATATAAATGGGACATAGTATCATCCCCTCAATGTGACTGTGTTGTCCCAGGTCAGACTGTAGATCACATTGTGACCAGCTGTAAGTTGAAGGCATATATGGTCCAGTGTCTGATTTTTTTAAAAGATAAACGATGCTGCACTTCAATGGTTAGATATCTAGACATTGGTATTTGAACACAGATCTTTTTAACATTTATGTTTTATTATGTTCTTCTAATCTAGAAGAAGTGTTAATACATATTGCTAGTCCATGTATGATATGCCATACACTAAACAAACAAATATGTGACAGATGATTGAAAGCATTCTTCAGAGGTCGGGGCGAGTGACGTGATTTGGATGCATCCATTCAGAAGACAAAGGATAGCTGGAAAAAAAAGGAAATGGATAGGTTATTACAAAGGCTGCTCTTTTTTAAATCCTGGAGAACCTGATATTCAGTGATCTCAACAATAGAAGCTGGTTACGTTGGACAAAAGCATGGAAGGAGGCCTTCAAATGTCTTCACAATCTTCTTTGCTAGACAAACAGCTTGAGTTTGTTCAGCTCTCCAGTGTGGTTATTTACCATTCTGCATTGCTCCTCTATGATGTCTGGAACTCTTCTAATCTAGGATGATGGTAAATTGAAACATGCTGTGCACCATCTGTGCTTCACATCACTAAATTGGTGGCAAAAACAGTTTGTAAAACCTGCTGTTTCAAAATGGTTTTACCCTCTGGAACACTTGGTTGGTAAAGTATCAGCTAATGGTAAGAGAGAGTCAGTTGATAGCTGGAGATCCTTCTGCTGATTTGGGCACAACCAAGGCACAATGGACTTGGAAGTGCTGCATTAGGAAGAAGCTAAACTTGAGGGAACACTGCTGAAAACCACCCAAATTCCTATTAAATGGACAGTGTCTGTTGGAGACATTTATGGTTTCCAAAAATATATATTTTCTTTTGTCTAGAGCAGAAGGTAGTCATCCTGAGTCAATTCTGACAGATTTTGAAAATCTAAGCAGGGCTCACCTAGATAGAACGTGGAAAGGAGATTATCAGGAAATTATAGAACTGTTGACTGGGGAGTTGAAACTACATAACAGAATAACAGAGTTGGAAGGGACCTTGGAGATCTTCTATTCCAACTCCCTGCTCAGGCAGGAGACCCTATACCATTTCAGACAAATGGATATCCAACCTTTTCTTAAAAACCTCCAGTGTTGGAGCACCACAACATCTGGAACCAAGTCGTTCCACTGGTTAATTGTTCCGTCAGGAAATTTCTCCTTAATTCTAGGTTGCTTCTCTCCTTGATCAGTTTCCATCCGTTGCTTCTCGTCCTGCTTTCAGGTCCTTTGGAGAATAGATTAACCTCCTCTTCTTTGTAGCAGCCCCTTAGATATTGGAACACTGCTATCATGTCACTTCTAGTCCTTCTTTTCATTAAATTAGACATACACAATCCCTGAAACTTTTCTTCATATGTTTTAGCCTCCAGTTCCCTGATCATCTTTGTTGCTCTTCTCTGCACTCTTTCTAGAATCTCAACATCTTTTTAATATCGTGGCGACCAAAATTCTTGATAATGCTTGGTAGGCTACAAGGCCAAGCTATTTACTGACATTGCCATCTTTTCCCAAGCTTTTGAATGAAAATGGGGGGACTCTTAAACTAAAAGCTTCTTTAGGCAATGTCAATGTTCTGCTTCTGGACTGTCTTCAACTCCGAGCAGCCTTTCTCCCTCTTAAAACATTTCTTTCCTCAGGGTGCATTTTCTAATCAGAACACCCTGTAACCATTCACGCTCTTCTTGGCTGCTGAGTAGCATTGCTTGTTGGTCTATTTCCAATAAAATCATTACGATTTCCCCCCAAATAGCTATGAGACTTTGGAAGCTTGGCAGCGCCTTTAAAGCTTTTATGCTGATCAGGGTTAAAAGATCCACATTGCAGATATAGAAACTCAGCTAAAATGTGGCCACCATGTTCTGGAAAATCCAACTTCTTCCTTTTTTTGTCATTTGTCTTTTCAAAAGAACATCAAATCTACTTTTTTGGGGAAAGAGGAATTAGCAATAATTTATAGAATTATTCTGTTTTTCTTTCAGATTTTTTTTTCTGACAAAGATGTCCATAGGCAACAGGGGATAGTAGCTGTCTGAGCTCCTTACAATGGAATAAATTAGGTATCAATTTTAAGGTTACAGGTAGTCTTCAACTTACAAGCAGTTGCTTAATGACTGTTTGAAGTTATGACGGACCTCCCCAAGGCTACTTATGATCTGGATTTGAAGTTCTCCTAAAACTGGCATTTCTGTTTTTGGTTTTTAGCAAAAAAAAAAAGTCCATTGTGGACAATGGATTTACTTAACAACTGTGGTGTTCCCTTAACCATGACATTCACTTAACAAGTACCACATAACAGATCATAAAATCACAGGATGACATAATGACCCATATTTAATTACTAAATTACTTAACAACCAGCATGATATACAGCCATAATTCCAAGCTCAACGATATGGTCGTAAGTCGAGAACTATTTGTATATGTCTAGCAGGCCGAGACTAATTAAATATAATCAAAAGGGAAAGGGAATAGACTTTGTATCAATAACCAGATTCATGAGACAATTGATTATCTGTTTCCAGGATGAACTTAGAATTAAGGTTTCTGAAAAAGTTTCATGGTAAAAGCTTCATGCCCAGGCATACAAACTGAGCTATCACAAGAATTGTCCAATCAACATTCACATGGATACTCAAATCTGGTAAATGCTCAGCTTCTGCTTGAGCCCAGCTCTCACAGTTCAATTCTTTTTTTTCCAGAAGATGGGTACCCTTCCTGTGCCAAAGGTAGACCAGCTCTTCTCCCTCTGCCCTGCTGAATTTTAGCAGAGATGTCAGCATTACAGGGGGCCTAGTAGGAGTTGACTTTGGTTCAAGTCCAACCATAAAAGCCACGTCAAGAGTGGTGGGATATGTATCATTTCACCGCTATTGGTAGGCCAGAAGTTATTATATGACTCATAGCTTACTTTGATCTTCTTTCTGGGTCCTGGCTGTATTAGTACCCCTTCAGGAGCCAGGGCCAGTCCTTAGACACACACAGAGTTATAGAATAGAATAGAATAGAATAGAATAGAATAGAATAGAATAGAATAGAATAGAATAGAATAGAATAGAATAGAATAGAATAGAATAGAATAGAATAGAATAGAATAGAATAGAATAGAATAGAATAGAATAGAATCAAGATCGCAAGAAGTATTAGTACCACTTTATAAAACCTTAGTAAGACCACACCTGGAATACTGCAGTCAATTTTGGTCACCATATCACAAAAAAGATGTTGAGAGTCTGGAAAAAAAAATCAGAAAAGAACATCTAAGATGATCAAAGGCCTGGAGACTAAAACATATGAAGAACGGCTGTAGGACTTGGGTTTGGCTAGTCTAAAGAAGAAGAAAGAAATAGGGGAGACATGATTGCAGTGTTCCAGTATTTGAGGGGCTGCCACAAAGAAGAGGGGGTCACATTATTCCCCAAAGCAACAGAGGGCAGGAAAAGAAATAGTTGGAAACCAATCAAAGAGAGAAGCAACCTGGAATTAAGGAGAAATCTCCTGATAGTGAGGACAATTAACCAGTGGAACAGCTTGCCTCCAGAAATTGTGGGTGCTCCATCACTGGAGATTTTTAAGAAGAAGGTAGACAGTGACTTGTCTGAGATGGTGTAGATTCTCCTGCTTAAGCAGGGGGTTGGACTAGAAGACCTCCAAGATCCCTTCCAGCTCCATTCTATTCTAAGTCCCAATACCAAGGCAGAGGACAAAGCAGAGAAAAAGGCAGAAGATGAAAACAGAAATTACTTGCAGATCAGAACTTACCTAGAAGAAGGCAAAATCCAAGTCAAGAGTCTAAGGTCAGGCTGAAGATTTATGATGCCAAGTCAAGGGACAAAGTCTTGGACATTTAACTTGCCGGGTTCCTAAATAACTGGATTCCAAACAAGAGTCACAGAATGAGAAGCCACTCACTTCCAGCAAGGGAAAACGGTTACTGTGATATTTAAAATTCCCTCCCTGCTAAACATGCATAAGGATTGTCAAACTTTGCTGGTCAATTCAGCATCTTGCAGTTTGCTTAGTATGATGGAGAGATCCAAGAAGGAATAACTGGGGTGGATGGCGGGGGGCAAATAAGTAACTAAAGCAACCTGCATGGCAGCTGGGTTTGACTCCAAGGGCATCACACTTCTCCTGAAGACAACTGCTCAGCTAGCAGTGTGATGGTAGGTCTTCTGGGATATAAAGAAAGGGATGTGTAGAGGGTCCAACTGTGTGCCTTCTATCACTGCCCTATTGTTGATGGGAAGAACCAAACAAAAAATATAACTACGGTCAACTGATCACAGCTAGAATTTTCTCTTTCATTGACTATGTACCATCAAGTCATTTTCAAATCCTAATGACCACATAGATCCATTTTTTCTCCAGGATGATCTGTCCTTAACTTGTTCTTTCAAGTCTCACAATGGTGCACTCATCACCTTCATAATTGAGGTAGGCCACCATGTTGTTGGCTGTCTTCTTCTTCTCTTTCCTTCCACCTTTCCCAACCTTAGTGTCAAGCCCCCCAAACCAAGAAAGTCACATAGAGTTGCTTCTAAGTAGTTTCTGTCCAATCTCTTCTTTAAAAACTGCCAGTGATGGAGCACCCACAACTTCTGGAGGCAAGCTGTTCCATTGATTAATTGTTCTCACAGAAAATTTCTCCTTATTTCTAGGGTGAACCTCTCTTTAATGATCTTCCATCTGTTACCTCTTGTCTTGCCCTCAGGTGCTTTGGAAAATAGTTTGACACCCGCCCCCCTCTCTGTGACAGGCCCTCAAATATTGGAAGATTGTTATCATATTATCCCTAGTCCTTCATTAAGATAGACTTATCCAGTTCCTGCAACTGTTCATCATATATTTTAAACTGGATGCAATATTCCAAGTGTGGTCTTACCAAAGTAGTATAAAATGGCACAAAATGGTCCAAAGTAGGATAATTTGAACCTAATCATTTGAGTCTTGAGTGAGAATTCTGGGTTGATTTATTCAGCGATTCCTCAGTTTTTGTTTTGGCTGTCTGTAGCCAAACTTTCATTTCCATAGAGCATCACAATAAATATCATGGTTTGCAAAATTCTGAACTTTGTACGTATAGATACATAACAGCATGTGAATATCTTTCCCAAGGCCTTCGTGGCTGCCATACTGAGTGCTAGTTTGTGGCATATCATAGTCTTTCTAGATTCCTGATTCTGTGTTGACTAGTCTTCAATCCCTCTCCAGAGTTTCTTTCAAACTCATATTGGAACAACCAATTTAGTGGACTGGAGGCTAAAACATATGAAGAACGGTTGCAGGAATTGGGTATGTCTAATTTAATGAAAATAAGAACTAGGAGAGAGACATGATAGCAGTGTTCCATTATTTGAGGAGCTGCCACAAAGAAGGGGGCGGGGGGTTTCAACCTATTCTCCAAAGCTCCTGAAGGCAGGACAAGAAGCAATGGATGGAAAGTAATCAGGATGAGAACCAACCTAGAGCTAAGAAAAAATTTCCAGATAGTTAGAACAATTAATCAGTGGAACCACTTGCTTCCAAAAAATTATGAATGCTACAACAATGAAAGATTTTAAAGAAAAGATTGGACAACCATGTGTCTGAAATTATACAGGATATTCCAGCCTGAGCAGCAGGTTGGACTAGAAAACCTTCAAGGTCCCTTCCAGTTCTGTTATTCTTTTATTTTACCCTGTTACAGGCAGATGCAATTTGATGCCAGTACTTTTTCTTTTTCTGCACTTATTAATGTGACAGCTGCCCAGAGTCTTCTGTAGCGGGCAAATATTTCTACTCTGTCTACTCCAACAAATCTCTTTTTTTAAAAAATCCACATGTTTATATTTGCAACTTTCTCTAACATAAAACATTCAATGTACAGCCCCTTAAGCTCCATATCTGCCCATATAAATTCACTGCAAAGAGATCCTTTTTTAAAAAAAAATCAGTTTCCCCGATGTGTCATTCTTTGTTCTCTAATGGGGAATGTTTTCGTGTAAATCTCCTCAATATGCCTCTCTCTTTTTCTTAGCGATTCCATTTTTGAGGCAACTATATTCCTATTCGGACACATCCTTGGCACATTTTTCTCTCTGTATCTCTCTGCAGGATGAAGTGCTGGATGTGCCAGGAAGCCCAGAAAGAGATGTCACATGAAGCAGCATGGCAGATGTGCTCTGTTCTTTAGAAGTTGCTTTATGAAACACCCTTGAAGAACTTTGCTTGACGCGCCAGCAAACTGAACCACTCCTTAGATGCGTTGCACAATTCTACTTCTGTGCAGTCTCCCTCCCTTCTCTCTTTCTCTGTGTGTTTCTGTGTGTGTTGACAAAGATGGAGATCACTAAAAAATGTTCAGCTCAGTGTCAGAATAAATTGGGGTTCCAATTCAAGCCGGAATTGTGCAAGAATAAATAAAAATGAGATCCAGACAGTTGTGAGGAAAGAAGAACTATTTATTCCTAAATTTGCCTTTAGGGGGAGCTGCCGGAGAAATGGGGTACAGCGAGAGACTTTTTTTATGGAAGCTTATCCTGGTGTGAAAGTGTCTACGTGCTGATTCTAGGACAACTCTTGAGGTGTGTGTGTGTGTGTGTGTGTGTGTGTGTGTGTGTGTGTTTGTAGGTATGTATTCTTGTGAACATGCAGTTCTGCTGGGAGACCTAATTTGTGTTTGCAGACCTTATCCTTTGATATGTGAATTAGGTCTGGGTAACTTATTTACGGGTTTGAGGAAGTTTGAATGAAAGATGTTCCCCTGTTTGCTATTATATTTTGATATAAAACATCTCACTTCAGTCATCTTTCTTATGGTCCAATAAACTTTCCTAGACCTCTGTAATGGTTCTTTTTACAACCATTACCCTATTGTATAACTCACAGACATTAATCAAGAGGGCTGATGCAGTTGGGTAGTTCCAAACTCTCTGGGATTCAAAGAAGTGCCACACAAAGCCACAGTGGAATGCATAAAACCTGTCAGCAAAATACAGACCAAACCCCAGAGAAAAGCAAGAAAAAATAATAATGCTCCATGGTCTTTGGAAGTCCATTCTCCCAAAATTTAGAAGAGGGGATGGACCCATTCTCCAAAGCACCTGAGGGCAGGATAAGAAGTATTTTTTATTTTTTTTTATTTTTTTTTATTTGATTTTTATACCGCCCTTCTCCCGAAGGACTCAGGGCGGTGTACAGGGCAATAAATATCAAAAATACAAGATACAAAAGTTAAAAACCATTAAATAATTGTGCCCGATGCAGTACATTAGTTAAAATCAATGTTAAAACCCCAAACCCATCAGACCAGGCCGGCTTATTCAAATAAATAAGTTTTTAGATCACGTCGGAAGGAGCGAAGGTCGGGAGCCATCTGGAGCTCAACCGGTAAGCGGTTCCAAAGGTCTGGCGTGCCCACAGAGAACGCCCTCCCCCTGGGGGTCACCAGTCAACATTCTCTGACCGGTGGCACCCTGAGGAGGCCCTCTCTGTGGGAGCGCACTGGATGGAGGGAAGTTGACGCCGGCAGCAGGTGTTCCCGTAGGTAATCCGGACCCATGCCATGTAGGGCTTTATAGGTCATCACCAGCACCTTGAATCTCACCCGGAGGGCAACTGGAAGCCAATGCAGCTCACAGAGCAGAGGTGTAACATGGGAGTATCAGGAAACGCCCAACACAACTCGCGCGGCTGCATTCTGCACCAGCTGAAGCCTCCGAGTGGTCCTCAAGGGCAGCCCCATGTAGAGAGCATTGCAGTAGTCTAAACGAGAGGTCACGAGCACATGAGTGACTGTGCGTAAGGCGTCCCAGTCCAGATAGGGCCGCAACTGGCACACTAGGCGAACCTGGGCAAAGGCCCCCCTAGTCACAGCTCCTATATGATCTTCTAAGGAGAGCTGTGAATCTAGGAGGACCCCCCAAGTTGTGAGCCCTATCTACGGGGGGGGGGGGTAATAACTCACCCCCATAGTAAGAGGTGGAATAATCTGAATTTCCTGAGATGCCGGGAAATTTCATAATAGGTGAAAGATCATTAAAGAGATCCAACCTAGAAGTAAGGAGAAATTTCCTGATACTGGAAAGAATTAATTAATGAAATTACTTGCATCTGGACATTGTGGGTGTTCCATCACAGGAGGTTTTCAAGAATAGACAGAATAGCTATTTGTCCGGAATGAAAAGGGGTATTCCTACCTGAGCAAGGGGTTGGACTAGAACAGACGTGTCAAACACAAGGCCCGGGGGCCAGATCCGACCCACGAAGTGGTTTCATGTGGCCCGCAAAGCCATCCTGGAAACAGTGAGGGAACGGCCCCCACTGCCTTGGCCCTGGCCCAGAGACCCTCCTTCTGCCAGAGACCCTCAGATCTGTCCCACTCCTGCCCAGGCTCCCATAGGCACCCTTGATGCGAACGATATAGAGCTGGCCACGCCCACCCAGTAGGCCATACGCACTCTAGCCACGCCCACCCAGTAGGCCACACCCACCCTGGCCCTATCCACTCAGCCTTTCTTATGGTCCAACTTTCACAACCATACATTGCAACTGGGAAAACCATGGCCTTGACTATTCACACTTTTGTTGGCAGGGTGATGTCTCTGCTTTTTAGTGTGCTGTCTAGATTTGCCATCGCTTTCCTCCCCAGGAGCAAGCATCTTTTAATTTCTTGGCTACAGTCCCCATCTGCAGTGATCTTGGAGCCCAGGAAAATAAAATCTGTCACTACCTCCATTTCTTCCCCATCTATTTGCCAGGAATTGAGAGGGCCAGATGCCATGATCTTGGTTTTCTTAATGTTAAGTTTCAACCCAAGTTTTGCACACTCCTTCTTCACCCGCAACAAGAGACTCTTTAGTTCTTCACTTTCTGCCACTAGAGTGGTATCATCTGCATATCTTAGGGTTAAAGGTAAAGGTAAAGGTTCCCCCGCACATGCATGCTAGTCGTTTCCGACTCTAGGGGCTGGTGCTCATCTCCGTTTCAAAGCCGAAGAGCCAGCGCTTGTCCGAGGACGTCTCTGTGGTCATGTGGCCGGCATGACTGGACGCCAAAGGTGCACGGAACGCTGTTACCTTCCCACCGTAGTGGTCCCTATTTTTCTACTTGCCTTTTTACGTGCTTTCGAACTGCTAGGTTGGCAGAAGCTGGGACGAGTAACAGGTGCTCACTCTGCTACGCGGCACTCGGGATTTGACCCGCCAAACTGCCAACCTTCTGATCGACAAGCTCAGCATCCTAACCCACTGAGCCACTGCGTCCCTTTTATCTTAGGGTTAGGGTTAGGCAATTAAAACAAGAATGAAGTAGTTTAAATTAAAATGGTAGGGGAGAGTTTTTATGGTGCTAATCAGCCCCAGGGCTGTCTGCTCCTCTGTAGACCACAGGTGAGTTGGCAGATGCAGGTCTTTAAGCATTTCCAAAAGACTGGGGAGGGCTGTGCCTCATTCCTGGGGGGAGAATGAGCCAAAGGTCAGGGGCAAAATTGAGAAGGCTCTCTTCCTGGACCCCACCAGCCAAAAAAATTAATTAACAGGGTCCACAGCATACCCTTCCTGCCTTACTGGGTGGGAAGGACCAATGTAATGGCCCCTTAGGTTACCCCAAGCCATATAGGACTTCAAACCAACACGTTGAATTGCACCCAGAAGCAAACCAACATCCAATATAGCTCATGCAGCAAAGGTGTTACATCCACTGGCCTTGGGGCATCCAACATTGCTCACATGACTGCATTCTGTGCCAGCTGAATCTTCTGGATACTTTTCAAGGGTAGCCCCATGTAGAGCGCATTGCAGTATTCTAGACAGGGGCATAAGCCTCCATGTCCAAGAAAGGGCATACAGGGCATGACTTACAACCATTTGTTTAGCAACCATTTGAAGTTACAATGGCACTGACAAATGTGACTTACAACCGTTCCTTCCACTTAAAACCACCACAGCAACCCCATGGTCATATTTGACCATTTGGGTGCTTGGCCAGAGCATGCACCATTACTTTTATCTTGTTTTCCTTTAGGGCAGGGGTAGGCAACCTTGGCTCTTTTATGACTTGTGGACTTCAACCACCAGAATTCCTGAGGTGGCTTAGGAATTGTGGGAGTTAAAGTCCACGAGTCATAAAAGAGCCAAGGTTGCCTACCCCTGCTTTAGGGCTTTGTCTATATGTTGACTTGTCTTATGATAGTTGTAGCATTCTGGAGTCATGTGATCGCCATTTGAGACATTCCCATCCAGCTTCTGACAAGCAAAGTCAATGGGAGAAGCAAGGTTCATTTAATGACCAAATAGTTCACCGAAAAACTGCCATGGTTCGCTTAACAACCATGGCAAAAAGGGCATACAATTGGAGCATGATTCATTTAACAACCACCTTGCTTAGCAACAGAACTTCTGATCTCAATTGTGCCCCACATGTAATTGAGCAAAGGCACTTCTAGCCATCACTGCCACCTACTCTTCGAGCATGATAGTATCCGATTCCTGAAATTTGCCATCCTACATCTTTCCCCCCCACACACACAAATCCTCCCAGATCTTCCTAAAGGCCCTCACATCTCATGACTATTGTAGAGAAGCTCCCCCCTCCCCAGAATAAAATATTCTTTATTCTAAAAAGTAAAAAGAGGCAGAATTGAATATTTCTCCTAAAGGAGAAGAGGTGAAACATCTTAAAGGCAGAAAGCAGCCCCAGTCTTCCTGCTATAGGAAAACAGCCCCAAGCAGAAGACTGAAGTTTTTAGGAATGGATATTTTGTTTCCCTACAGAAAGCTGATCTGCTCTATTCATAAACAAAGAGCAGCCAGAAACTCTGAATAAGCAACACAATTAGCAAGGAGCCAAAATTGACAAGCTTAGCTCAAAGAAAACACCTAGGATTTTCATTTCCCCTTTTGCTTGTAGAGCCAGCCATGACCCCTACATGACCCCATAGGAATCTGGCAACAGCCATTAAAACATTAAAGGACATATTTTTGCACACGAACAGGCATCTCAATCACAAAGCCCCAAAGAATGTATAAAAGCCCACCTACGCTCAACCCCATTTGTCAGCCACCCCAGAAACATGCCGCTATCACTGTAGTTTTTGTCTAGGAAATAAATAGAGACCACCTTTTCAATTGCAGTTCCCTTCAGTTCATTTCGCCTGCGTCTTTCTCCAGGCTTGGAATAAGAACCAGACAAGACTATACTCAAATAGATAAGATGTGTATTTTGAACATTAGATTCTGTTATGAATTGAGATAAGGGAAACTTTGGTTACCTAAAGCCTGGGAATTATAAATATCAAATGTTGAATTTGAATTTTGATGGGAAACTAAAAATTGGGGAAAAAACCAATAACAGGACATTGATTGTCTATAAAGATTGAATGTAGAAGTAATTAAGACATGTATAAGCTAAAAGTTTGTGAAGAGCCTTGGTGGAGCAGTGGGCTAAAGCCTCCTTAAGTAACACCAGCTGCCTGCAATTAGTGCAGGTTCGCATCCCACCAGGCTCAAGGTTGACTCAGCCTTCCATCCTTCCGGGGTAGGTAAAATGAGGACCCAGATTGTTGGGGGCAATTAAGCTGATTTTGTAATAATGCCGCTTGGGAGGGGTGTGAAAGCCCTAATAAGCAGGCATATACATAGAATGAAGGCTACTGCTAAGCTTGTAAGCTGCCCTGAGTCTTCGGAGAAGGGCGGGATATAAATGGAATTTTTTAAAAAAATGTAATAATGATGTTTTTACTTACTTGATATAAAAAGAATTGTATTAGCTTAAAGACGAGTAGATGTTAAGGGAAAAAGAGAGGAAATATTTGATGTTGTAACTTGAGATTTGTACTAAATATTTTTGTATGTCATTGAACTATTGATTAACCCAGCCACCACATTGCTTTTTAAATACCTAAATGTAAAATTAGAAAATTAATAAAATATTATTTTGAAAAAGAGAACCAGAACAGATTTTTCTTCCAACACAGTGAAGCTGATGAACCAAATGTCCAAAAGATAGGTCACATCTATCTGAAATGTTCCTCTTGTCAACCCCTACATCTTAACATTATTTTTTCACTCACTATACTTTGACACTATTATAGTTGCCAAAGGCTTCTGATTCTCTATAATAGAAAAACAAGGGGGGGGGGAAAGAGTAAAAATATCAAACCATCTATCATTCAATTATTATTGGTATTATCATAGACTTCTCCAAAAGGAGAAGATTTTTAAACCTTAAGAGGTTCTCCTAAACATTTGCCTTTGTAGGATTTTGGAATACATTCAGAGTTATGGCTTTCTTTAAGCTTGTTCCGTAACATAAGTGACAGCTGTTATCTCTGCAGGAAGCCATTGTGCAAGATGCAGCATTTCCTGGCTTTTCAAGGCTCCAGAGAGAAGCAGAGGTGCCAAGGTGATGGATGTTGGTAGAGGGACGAGGGTCCAGTTGATGGCAGAGGAGACCAAAGGTAAGAAAGAAGGGCTATGGATCCTGTGAGGGCAGAAGAGGGAGTCAACGGAGGAGGCAATAAGGAGTTTTTGCTTGGGTAGGTGGGTTGATGGGTTGGATTTTAATAAAGGAGAACATGTGTAATTCAGGAGTTGAGATAAGGGGTCCACGGCGCTCTTTGAGCTTGGTTGTTTTCTCGCAGACATTTCAGTGAGAACAATTAACCAGTGGAACAGCTTGCCTCTAGAAGTTGTGGGTGCTCCAACAATGGAGATTGTTAAGAAAAGACTGGACAGCCAGCTGTCTGAAATGGTATAGGATCTCCTGCTTAAGCAGAGGGTTAGACTAGAAGACCTCCAAGGTCCCTTCCAGCTCTAAACTGACTTTCATTACCCAAATTAGGTAACATCATCAGTGCTAGAAAGGAATGGGGTTTACTCTTAGTTTACATTCTAGTGGCTTGCCCTGGAATGGGTCTTAGAGGTTATTTGGCTGGGATATTTATTGACTGTTTGGCAGTTCCTTGCCTGAGGTATTGTTTACTTGATTGTTGGTCTGATTTTAATCTGGTTGGATTTTGCTAAAAATTAAGCAAAAAGTTAAGCAAGATCTGGGTGCTGGTCTTCCCTTCTATACAGTTTTAGCACCTGTACCAATTGCAAAAAAAAAAAGGGACGCGGTGGCTCAGTGGGTTAGGACGCTGAGCTTGTCGATCAGAAGGTCGGCAGTTTGGCGGGTCGAATCCCGAGTGCCGTGTAGCAGATTGAGCGCCTGTTACTCGTCCCAGCGTCTGCCAACCTAGCAGTTCGAAAGCACATAAAAATGCAAGTAGAAAAATAGGGACCACTACGGTGGGAAGGTAACAGCGTTCTGTGCGCCTTTGACGTCTAGTCATGCCGGCCACATGACCACGGAGACGTCCTCGGACAAGCGCTGGCTCTTCAGCTTTGAAACGGAGATGAGCACCGGCCCCTAGAGTCGGAAACGACTAGCACACACGTGCGGGGGAACCTTTACCTTCACCTTTACCTTTTACCAATTGCAAAACCGCTTTAGCACCTGTGTAATGTTTGTGTTTTCACATTCGAGGACCTTGGCGGTGCTATGGAAAGTCCATCCCCAAAGTGCTTTTTTTTTTCCCCAGAAGGCAACTGGACTTTCTTTGTTCTTATTTTCTCCTTGAAGTTGTTTCACTTTTCATCCAAGAAGCTTCTTCGGTTCTGACTGAATGGTGGGGACTGGAAGGATTTATATTCCTTGCAGTCCTTCCATTCCATAAATTCTCCCATTCTCCACCATTCATTCAGAAATAAAAATAATAATAATAATGAGAAGTGAACCGTCTTCAAGGGAGAAAAAAAGAAAAACCCAAAGAAAGTCTAGTTGCCTTTTGAAAAAAGCACCTTCGGGACAACCATGAGCTGGATGACTGAGAATCTCCATAGAGATACTCAATGTCCAGCTGCAAGAAAAAAGGAGCTGGTTACCATCACTTTCTCTCGCAGGCAGAGATGGAAACTGTGCTTTGCACAAGCTTCCCTGATTATAATACCAGCCTTTTGTTAAAACATCGTTATTTAAGAGCCTCGTTTGCCAGACTGGGAAGAGGTTACAATGAAACTTCTCACTGTGTCTCCAGAGGATCCTTTTGCTGAAGGGCCAATTTGATCTCGCCCAAAGTTAAGGAAGTTAAAGATAGCTCGGGAGGACTGTGCAAGGAGGGAAGGAGAAGGCACTTGTCTGTCAGCTGTCAGTGAGACAGGCAAGGGTTTTTGATTCTGTCTGATGTAAAGGAGACAGGGTGCAGGGCTGTCAAACCGGAGCTGCTCTGGAAAGATGTACTGTATACCATTGGAAAAAAAAAGAAGGCATTCGTTCTTTTGCAGAATTACTTTATGCCAGCCACATGGGGTAATTAAAAATAAGGATGATGGTAGCAATGGATTGCATCCATTTTCATAGGCATTTCCTTCCAGTAATGTATTTTCCATTCGTACACATCTTTCATGCAGATTTTGGAGAGGAGATCAGTGTTGTACCTATGTAGATGTATAAAAATAGTCTCCTGATGATTCCTGTATATGTGGGCATGATGGCTCAGTAGTTAAAGACTACCAACTTGTCAGCTGGAAAGTTGACAGCCCAGGTTTGAGACCAGAGTGCCGCACAATAGGGTGAGCTCCCATTACTTGGTCCGGCTCCTGCCCACCTAGCAGTTCAAAAGCATGTAAATGCAAGTAGATGAATAGGTACCACTTCAGTGGGAAAGTAACAGCATTCCGTGAGCCTTGGCATATAGTCATGCTGGCCACATGACCACGTAAGTGTCTTCGGACAATGCTGGCCTCCCTTGGCTAAGAAACAGAGATAAGCACTGCCCACTAGAGTTGGACAAGACTGGATGAGGGAAACCGTTATCTTTATCTTTATACATGTACATCCTTGCAGTTTTCTTGGCCCAACACAGAAGTAGTTTGCCATTGTCTTCTACTAGGATGTTTTTGCAATTGTTCTCATCCTGAGTCTGGAGTTTTTTAGTGGCCTCTCATCTGTTTGTTCATGTGTTTTAGATTTATAGATAGCTCAAAGTGAACATATTGAATATCTGCTATTTTCACCACAACAATATCCCCGTGAGATGGATTGGACTGAGAGTGACTGGCCCAAATTGTTCTAGCTGGCTTTCATGCCAAAGGTGGGAATAGAATTCACAGTCCCCCAGTTTCTAGACAGGTGTCTTAACAACAAGACAAAACTGGCTCTCCAAAGACTAATCCTGGTACATTCATGCCATTTTCTTGAAAGAATATGGAAGCACAGAATAACAGAATTGGAAGGGACCTTGGAGATCTTCTAGTCCAACCCTCTGCTCAGGCAGGAGACCCTATGCCATTTTGGACAAATGGAATTTTAGTAATTAAACATACAATGAACAGTATCTTCTACTAACTGTATTTGTTGAGTCTCTTTGAGTTGTTCAATTAATACAATTATCCCAGATATACTGTACATAATACTTCCCTTCTGGCACTGTAAGACTGAACAAGTACACCATTTTATCTGAGTATAACCTACAAACCTGGGATGTCCTCATGATATCCCATACAAATTCTTATGTGGTAGTACCATGCTTAGCTTTTTCTAAGACAGCTGGTTCTACTAGTAGTTGCCACTTGTCTAAGAATTAAGCAGAGATGGCTGTACTCAGCTTCCAAGCCTAGACACAGTTGAATAGACATGGGTCACTACTGAGCTGTGCTGGTACAGTGATTAGAATGCACTATTGCAGGCTAACTCTGCCAAATGCCAGTAGTTCGATCCTGACCGTTAATGCAGCCTAGCACTGTGTTGGCTTGTTTGGCAGCTGCAGCACACTGCTGGCTCATATTCAAGTGATTGTCCACTAGGACTCCGAGATCCCTCTCACAGTTACTACTATTGAGCAAGGTACCCTCTATATTATACCTGTACATTTGGTTTTTCTTGCCTAAATGTAGAACCTTACTTTTTTCACCATTGAATTTCATTTTGTCTAAGTGCTCAGTGCTATTGGTATTTTTGCTAGGATCTCAATATGTTTTCTAATAAATGCTTGTTCTCTTAGCATTCCCTTCTAATATGATGTTAAAAATTAAACATGGACAGTTTTGCTTGGAAAAAAGCAATGTGGTGCAGTGGTTAAACATTGGCCTAAAACTGATGAGATCAAAGTTCAAATCTATCCTCAGCTGCGGAAACTGACTGGGTGATTTGAGGAAAAGCATCTCTCAGCCATGCTTACCTCACAAGGAAGGGAGATCCTCAGCTAGGCTTCCTGGCGCTCCTGAAGAATAGGTGAGAACAAATCAATATATACATAAGTCACGGAATTTCCCATTCTGGCTAAGTAAAGTGAACTATCTCTGCCACAGAATGAGGAGCACTTTAGGATCAGAGGTAAATTAAGAAAGGTCCCTCCTGTTTTAAATAAATGGCAGTTTTGCAAAGATGTACTGTAGTTTTAGAGAGAGAGAGAGAGAGAGAGAGAGAGAGAGAGAGAGAGAGAGAGAGAGAGAGAGAGAGATAGAGATATAAAACACTCAGAGTTGCTGGAAGCTAAGCAGTTTGCTTGCTTGCTTGCTTGCTTGCTTGCTTGCTTGCTTATTTATTTATTTATTTATTTATTTATTTATTTATTTATTTATTTATTTATTTATTTATTTATTTATTTATTTATTTCCCACTTTGTTTTTACAAATAACTCAATGTGGTGAACATATCTAACACAACCTTCTATTTTCTCCACAACACCAACCCTGTGGGCTGTGTGTGAGTGGCCCCAAATTACCCAGTTGGCTTTCATGGCTAAGGTGAGACTTGAATTAATTTAATTTAATTTATTAATATTTCTATACCGCCCTTCTCCCGGAGGACTCAGGGCGGTGTACAGGGCAAGAATAAAACACAGAAATTTACAAAAACTAAAAGATAATTAAATGCATGCCTGATTAAAATACAATTGATACATGGTAAAAAACCCCAATAAAAATAGTAAAAAACCCCACCAATCCCCCCTCAGGCCAGGCCGGCTTGCTCGAACAAGTATGTTTTCAGATTGCGGCGAAAGGAGCGCAGATCGGGCGCCGTCCAGAGCTCAACCGGTAACTGGTTCCATAGCTCTGGGGCACCCACAGAGAAGGATCTCTCCCTGGGGGCCACCAATCTACATTCTCTGACCGGTGGCACCCTGAGGAGGCCCTCTCTGTGGGAACGCAGAGGGCGGAGTGTATTATATGTATATAGTTCATTAAGTGATTCATAACATAAGGTAAAAGCGTTGACAGCCGGCCATGAGGTAAAGCGCTTGACAGCCGAACACGAGGGAGTTTTAACAGCTGTCAAAACTCCCGACTTACGCAGGCGCACTAGCTGACAGCTCTCAGCTGTCAAAGCAACACATGCCGCCAGCACGAGGAGCCGAGCTGTCAGGCGTTCCGCGGAGCTGATTGGAGCGGAAGCGAAGCGGGAAAAAGACCGGCCGGTGATTGGACCAGACGACCAACACCAGACTATAAAAAGCCGAAAGGCTCCTGTTATTATTGCTCTGTTCTAATAAATCTGTTAAAGTTACCAGCTGTCTTGAGTGGTCTGTTCCAGCCACTTCACTGGCGACGAAGGTGGGATCCGCTTCCAGAGCTGAAGTCACGGCCAGGAAGAGTCCTCGGCCGGCAGAGCTAGTCACTGGGAGTTTTAACTTCCACAGCGAAGCGGACCACCGAGCCCAGACAGCATGGCAAATTTTGGACGAGTGAGGGAATTCGACACTCGCCACCCCGAGCGATGGGAGTCGCATCTGGGGCAGGTCGAGGGGTTCCTCCTCATCAGCAAAAGAGCCAAAGCAGCAGCACTTCTATACATCAGCGGTCCACCCGTCTACGATGCTGCTGTCGGGCTATTCAGCCCCGTGCCGATCAGAGAGGTTCCATATTCCGAACTCGTCGACCGGCTCAGCAAGCACTACATGCCGGCCCGTTCAGAACTGTACTGGCGGGTACAGTTCGCCCAGCGAAGGCAGCGGCCGGATGAAGCCGCAAACGACTTCATCGCGGGAGTCCGGCACGCTGCGCGGAGCTGCAACTTCCCAGACTTAGAAGACCGGATCCGGGACCAAGTGGTCATCGGCCTGCGAGACGAACGCCTCAAGAAAAAAATCACGTCAAAACCCGAGATGACACTCGCCCAGGTCTCCCGGGAGATCTTGGCGTATGAAGATAACCACAAGAAGTCCCTCAACCGAACAGCAATGGAACCCCAAGGCAGCGTCCATCAGGACGAAGCATCTTTCAGCGACGAAGAGTCCATAGACCTGACAGACACCGACGCGATACAACGCCGAATGGAGAGAAGGCAATATAGACGAAGTGACAACAACGATCGTCCCAACCCAAGAAACTTCACCTCAGCTCAAAGAGAACAACGAAACTCCTGCGCCAGCTGCGGGGGCAACCATGCCCGGGCAAATTGCCGGTTCCGGAGCGCTAAATGCCATAATTGTGGCAAGACCGGCCACATTAAACCCGTCTGCAGAGGCCGTCCCCGCGACAACCTGCATGAAGTGGAGGCTACCCCCCCAGGTACGATCACCCACCGAGCCAGTAAGGGAAAGCCCCCAGAGGTATTAGTGGAGACAGTTGATGAGGTGCACAATTTGAGCCCTAAGGTAAAAATTAAAACTAAGCTGCAGGGAGTTTATTGTGACATGGAGGTGGACTCAGGTTCAGCGGTAACCCTAATTTCGTTAAAGACGTTTAGGGAAATCTGCAGGCGCAGTAAAAAAACAATACCGTTAGAAAACCCACAGGTTCAGTTAGCAGACTACCAGAAAACACCGATCCAACTCAAGGGCAAGGCTAGGGTCTGGGTGGAGTACAAGAAGTTCAAGGGACCTCTAGAAGTAATAGTCACCCAAGGGGATCGCACTAATCTAATAGGGTTAAACTGGTTCAGCCCCTTAGGAATTGCCATTACCGGCGTCAATGCGGTACAAACTTCAAACCTCGAGGCCGTCTGCAGGAAATATGCAGACGTTTTCGACGGTTCCTTAGGCAAATATACAGGCCCTCCCATTGCCCTTAACTTAAACCCCGCCATACAACCTATCAAAATTAGGGCCAGGAGGGTCCCCTTCGCTCTCAAACAAAAAATTGAGGACGAACTGGAACGCCTTGTCAAGCTGGGAGTGTTAGAACCTACTGACGGGGGCAGTTGGGAAACCCCCATCGTAACACCAGTAAAACCTAACGGGCAAATTAGAATATGCACGGACTATAAAGGGACCCTAAACTTAGCGCTCAATGCCCACTCTTACCCCATTCCAGCAGTAAGGGACGTCCTAGCTTCTATTCGCTCTGGCGCCATTTTTGCGAAATTAGACCTCACGCAGGCGTATTTGCAATTGCCTGTGACCGATGACACCGCGGTCGCCCAGACAATTGTCACACACCGCGGAGCATTTAAAGTGACAAGACTGCAATTTGGTATTTCAACCGCCCCAGGCATATTCCAAAGCATTATGGAAAAAACATTAAAAGGAATTACCGGGGTCTCCCCTTACTTTGACGATGTACTCATCGCCGGAGAAACAGAAGCCATTCTAGCTGACAGGCTGTCAGCTGTACTAGAGCGATTCAGAACTGCCGGATTTAAACTAAAAAGAGAAAAGTGCTCTATAGGAGTTCCCTCTACGGAATTCCTCGGGTACAAAATTGACGCCCAGGGCATCCACCCTACAAACGACAAACTAAAAGCCATTCAAGCAGCCCCCAGCCCCAAAAACAAACAGGAACTACAGGCGTTTTTAGGACTATTAAATTTTTATCACGCCTTCCTTCCCCACAAGGCTACAATTGCAGAGCCACTTCATAGGTTATTAGACAAGGGAAACCCCTGGACCTGGACAAAAGTGCATGAAAATAGTTTTCAGTCACTTAAGAGCATCATTTGTAAAAGCTCCACTATCACCTTATTCCAGGAGGACGCCCCTGTCTGCATCGCTTGCGATGTGTCCCCATACGGAATAGGAGCCGTCTTGAGCCACTTGGACCAGGACGACACCCAAAGACCCATCGCATTTTATTCCCGGACCCTGACTAAAACAGAAAGAAATTACGCTCAAATTGATAGGGAAGCTCTAGCCATCGTCGCCGGGGTTAAAAAATTTCATGACTATCTGTATGGCAGACCCTTCACTATCTTCACAGACCACAAACCCCTATTAGGCATATTTACCTGGGACAAAACAACCCCACAAATATTATCCCCTAGAATCCTGCGCTGGTCAACCTTTTTATCAGCATACTCCTACAAATTAGTATACAAGCCAGGCAGGGAACTAGGACATGCAGACTGTCTAAGCAGGCTCCCTATACAACGCCACGACCCAGACCCAGCCCCCGCTGGCAACATATTGGCTATCAATGAATTACCAGAATGCCCCCTGACAGCAAAAATCATTGCTGACAACTCCGCTAAGGATAAAACTCTCAGCAGGGTCCTGCAATGGGTCACAACAGGATGGCCACACAAATGCCCAGAGGAAACGTTCCGCCCCTTTTTTTCCAAACAATTAGAACTAACCTCTCACTTGGGCTGCCTGCTATGGGGAAATAGAGTGGTGATACCACACATAAACATACAGCAAACATTAAAAACCCTGCACGAAGGGCACCCGGGGATGGTGAAAATGAAGCTACTTGCAAGAAGCTATGTATGGTGGCCAGGGATTGATAAGGACATAGAACAACACGTGGGAGGATGCTATACGTGTCAATTAACGAGAAGCGAACCACCCCATGCCCCAGTCCATAAATGGGAAACAACAAAAAACCCATAGTCCCGTATCCACCTAGATTTTGCGGGACCAATCCGAGGGCAGAATTTCTTAATAATTGTTGATAGTTTTTCTAAATGGCTCGAGGTGATACCCCTAAATAAAATAACAACATACTCCACTATACAAGCACTTAGAAAAGTTTTCGCGACACATGGCCTCCCAGACGTCATAGTTTCAGATAACGGCCCACAATTCACCTCTCGTGAATTTCAGATGTTCGCTTCGAGGAACTGTATTAGACTGGTGACGTCCGCGCCCTTCCACCCATCGACTAATGGCATGGCAGAAATAATGGTGAGGTCAACTAAAGAGGCACTTAATAAATTCATAAAAGGGAACTGGCACCGACGCCTCAGCCAATTCCTCCTAGCCCAACACACCACACCCGGCACCACCACCGGAAAATCACCAGCTGAGCTACGATGGGGCAGGAGGCTAATAACGAGATTAGACAGACTGCACCCTGATAGAACTCCTAATGACCAAGAACTTCCAACATCCGCACCACGAACCTTCGCCCCAGGCCAAACTATCTGGGCAAGAAATTACACCAGCAACCAAAAATGGATTCAAGGGGTCATAATAAAGCAAACCGGACCCGTCTCATACTTAATTCATTCAGACACACAAGGTCAACTACGGCGACACTTAGACCAACTACGAATCCGCAAGCCACAAAACACACCTCCACCATCTCAACAACCCCTTTTACCCCCCTTCATACCAAGTATTCCGCCACCCGAAGAGGCACAGCCACAACAACCGCAGGAGGAAGGAGAACTCGGAAATGAGGCTCCCCCGCGACGGTCCAGCCGATTGAGGAAACCACCGGCTTACTTACAGGACTATGAATGGGGAGGAAGCAACAAACAAACACACGGGGGTGGAAACGATCCAGGGGAAGGGTAAGGGGTGTATTATATGTATATAGTTCATTAAGTGATTCATAACATAAGGTAAAAGCGTTGACAGCCGGCCATGAGGTAAAGCGCTTGACAGCCGAACACGAGGGAGTTTTGACAGCTGTCAAAACTCCCGACTTACACAGGCGCACTAGCTGACAGCTCTCAGCTGTCAAAGCAACACATGCCGCCAGCACGAGGAGCCGAGCTGTCAGGCGTTCCGCGGAGCTGATTGGAGCGGAAGCGAAGCGGGAAAAAGACCGGCCGGTGATTGGACCAGACGACCAACGCCAGACTATAAAAAGCCGAAAGGCTCCTGTTATTATTGCTCTGTTCTAATAAATCTGTTAAAGTTACCAGCTGTCTTGAGTGGTCTGTTCCAGCCACTTCACGGAGGGAAGTAGACGCCGGCAGCAGGTGTTCCCTAAGGTACTCTGGAACCCTGCCATGTAGGGCTTTAAACACCATTACTAGCACCTTGAATTTCACCCGGAAGACAACTGGCAACCAATGCAGCTCACGGAGCAGAGGTGTAACATGGGAGTATCGGGAGACTCCCAACACAACTCTCACGGCTGCATTCTGTACCAGTTGGAGCCTCCGGGCTCCACTCATAGTATGAACTCATAGTCTTTCACTTTTCTAGCCTGGTGTCCTAACTATAAAACCAAACTGGATCTATATACATTTAATAACCTATTATAATAGTCCACCATAATTCTGTTAACTCAACAATATTGCTGGCAGGCCATCTAGCCTAGAAGTACTGCAATACTCCATTCCATTCCTAACCAAGCTTTATATGAAGTAATAATATAACCTGTTTCAAACTTAGAGGAGAGCTGATTTGTAGACACTGCAAAAAGCGCAAGTTAAGAAAATGCAATCATTTGGGGAACATTCTTTTAAAACGTTAAATAAATGCAAAAAGAAATAAAAGAATATGCAGAAATATAAAAGGAGGGGGTCGAAACTAAAAACAAGAAACAAAACTAGAGACAGAATATATTGTGTGTTTGTCTCTGTGTGTACAGTAAATATACAATAAACAAGCCATAATTTGTGACTGTCATCCATAGCTAATCTATCTTAATCAATTTTGCAAACTACTGAATAATTAAAGCCTAAGGTTTGTCTTTCCAGTACTGAACAATATGTCTTTTAGCTATAAGTAAAGTTATAAATATATTTCACTTATCTCAGTGTCAGGCTCCATGTGATAGATATTTTAAAAAAATAAAAAAATCCAAAAATATTACATCTCAAAAGTTGAGTTATTAAAAGTGATAAATGTATTTAACATTATCATCATCAACATAATCAAGAAAAAATGCCAATGTTTTAGAATTATAGAGGTTCAGATAGAGAATTCTTTGCCTTTTTTTTCCTGCACTTGGACTTTTAATGACGATTTGATTATGATGCTGATAATAAGCCCAAACTTTCCAGCTCAGCTTGAAGGATGAAAATTTTAAAAGGCTTGATGGGGAAAAAAAATCTATTATATTAGCTACTCCTTTCATAGAGGCATCCTTGTGGTTGCACCTTTTGAATCTGAAAAGCTGTGTAATTTCTAGGTGATTATACCAAATCATCTTGATTAAATATGACATTTGTCATAGGAAAGGTGCTATATTTCATACAGTTTGCCAGGATGTCATTATAGGCTACCCAAAGGCCTATTGCTCATAGCAAGGCTGGAAATAACACTCAGCACAGTTTGGTTCCTGTTTGAAAAAAAATGTACTTTGTGGCTGGTGTTTAAAAAGGTGGCAGGTGTTGTTCATAAATGAAATTAAGGGACACAGGCCCTGCCCTCAAACTTATTGCTTCAAACTTAAGTACAAGGAAAGGTGATGCATTTTATAGGAGGGGACATTTAGTAAGACTTAACCAGTAAGGATCCCCCCCCAGTTGGCTAGGAATAGCAGAGTCAATGAAATCCTCCCTAGATATTGGTGAGAGAGAACCAAGATGGAATGGAATGGAATGGAATGGAATGGAATAGAATAGAATAGAATAGAATAGAATAGAATAGAATAGAATAGAATAGAATAGAATAGAATAGAATAGAATAGAATAGAATAGAATAGAATAGAATAGAATAGAATAGAATAGTTCTTTATTGGCCAAGTGTGATTGGACACAAAAGGCAATTTGTCTCCGGTGCTTAAGCTCTCAGTGTACATACAAACAATAAAATGATATAATCATAAGATCCTAATAGGAGAAGATAATAGGAAAGATAAGAAGGATAATAGTAATACAGTCCTCCTCAGTGGTGGGATTCAGCCAGTTCGCACCTGTTCGGCAGAACCTCTAGCTAATTTTTTGTTCTCCAGGCCCAGAATGGACTTCCAGAAGTGGCATCCACACAGAGAACTGGTTGTTCACATATCTGAATCCCACCACTGTTCCTACTACATGGGTAAATATCCTTAGACATAAGACACTGCTATGGGAATAAGATGTACAGCAAAGTGATGGTATGGGGGAAGAAAATGTCTTTGTGTTTAATTCTTTTGGCATGCAATGCCCTATAGTGGCAGCCTGAGGGGAGGAGTTGAAACAGTTTATGTCCAGGATGTGAGAGGTCTGTAGAGAGTTTCACAGCCCTCTTTCTGGCTCAAGCTGTATCTAGGTCCTCGATGGAAGGCAGGCTGGCTGCAATTGTTTTTTTTTCTTCCTGTGGTTCTAACTTCTAACTATACATTGAAGTCTGTACCTGTTTTGTTTGGTTGCTGAACCCAACCAGACAATTGCAGAAATACAAATGACAGACTCAGTAACTCAGCAATTGCTCTGCAGAACTGTATCAGAGGCTCCTTGGGCAATCTGAGATGGAACTGCATCCAGTAGTTTTATCTGATTATGGAATTGTCCTAAAATTATTTCTTTATAACAGACGCAAAAGACTTTATCAAATTAGATACACAAAAGGGAACGATGGTGTAAAAAAACAAGAGCTCACGTCAGGGAAAAGTTAAGCTGTACAGTTGTTGGTGCTCTGAGTTTGGTTGCATGCTTGCAGATGTTTCATTACCCAGCTAGGTAACTTCATCAGTGCAAATGAGCGCGGGTTTTGCTCCCTGCTTATATAATACAGAAGCCTGCCCTATTAGTGTTGGTGAAGATATGGTTTTCTCCTTAGTAGTTCTTTGATAAATGTGTTGTTTTTTTGCTTGATAATTAGGGGTTAATCGCTGCTTATTTGGGTGTTGGCTGTTGGAGAGGATATGTCCCAGTCTTTTTGTTTGCTTCTTAGCTTTTTTGGGTCTCTTTTGAATGATATGTAAGTATGGTTTGTTTCCATGTGCTTGTTGACAGGTCATTTGACTGAATGCCAAGCATCCAGGAATTTCCTAGCATTTTTGGCTTTAGCTTTTAGAATCCTTATAGTTTCCCAGTTGTAAATGTTGTTGAATTTGCCAGGTGTTGTGAGATTAAGGAGTTTTCATTGTGTCTTCTGACTGCTAGCTGGTATTCAAGGATGTACTTTACTAGACTTTTGCCTTTCTCCTGTATTGCACTGATGGAGTCTTGATCCCTTTAGATATTTTATGGCATTTTATTATGTTGGAAAGAATAAATATAGATGAGGTGACAAGTCTTACTTATATCACATCCAGCATTCCCAGATGATAATAATAAGGTCAGCACCAGTCAGTTCTGAAAACATTTTTCCCAATATGCAACATGTACAAACACCTTTACCCCAAATTTTCTCAGGTAATTTTGTGCAAACTAGGATTTAAACTAAATTTATCTTGTAAGCCAAACTGCTAATGTCTGTATCCTACCAATTCAGAAGTACCTTCAATCCACTGATGTACACTCAAAGTACAGATTCCTTCACTAGATACTTAAGAAGCCACCGCGTCCCTGTTAAGAAACTCATACAGTATCTTAAATAAAATTAAAAATTTCTTACATATATATGTGTGTGTGCGTGTGTGTGTGTGTGTGTAATTTTTTTGGATTGCTAACAAAGAATTAAAGGGAGACTGATATGCATTTCAAATTTATTTGTTCTCATCAGTCAGCCACACCTTTCTGAGATTCGAACCTGGGCCGATTGCACCTCAGGCAAGGTGTAAGAGCAATGTTTCGACGAAATCTCATCCGTCATCCTCAGGCTGGTGGCTTCAGCTTCGTTCTTCTGGGAGAAGTGTGTGGTAGTGGCTGTTTGTTCCTCTTTTTTAAACTGCCAGAGGGGGTGTGTTCTGTGGGTGGAGGTGTGCTCTGATTGGGTGGGGGGTTAGCTGTGTTCTGATTGGGTGGGGGTGTGTTTTGAATGGGAATGAAGGCAAGAAAGCTGACTTTGATTGAATAAAACTATCGATTCATTTAGTTCAGGTACATTTACAGGCAGTCCTTGACTTACAAATATTCATTTAGCAACATTTCAAAGTTACAATGGAACTGAAAAAAGTAACTTACGACTTGTACTCATACTTACAATAGTTGCATGTAGTTCATGGTGGCAAATGAAAATTCAAGGGCTTGGAAATTGGCATATATTTAAAAGATTCAAGTGTTGTGGGGTCATGTGATTGCCCTTTGTGAGCTTCCCATCCAACTTTCAACAAGCGAAGTCAGTGGGGGAAGCCAGATTCACTTAACAACTGCAGTGATTCACTTAATGAGAAACTAAGGAGAAATTTCCTGACAGGTAGAACAATTAATCTGTGGGTCAGCTTCCAAGCAGAAGTTGTGGGTGCTCCAACACTGGAGGTTTTTAAGAAGAGGCTGGACAGCCATTTGTCTGAAATGGTATAGGGCAGGGGTGTCAAACAGGTGGCCCATGGGCCAGATACATCACACACACAGGCCACACCCACCCCAGGTCTGCAAAGGCAAAAAATGTCATGATACATAACGTGACGCAATCAGGCTTGACTCCATCGGTATAGAGCAGGTGTCTCCAACCTTGGCAACTGTAAGATTAGTGGACTTCAACTCCCAGAATTCTTTACTGAGGAATTCTGGGAGTTGAAGTCCACAAGTCTTAAAGTTGCCAAGGTTGGGGACCCCTGGTATAGAGTATCCTGCTTCAACAGGGAGTTGGACTGGAAGACCTGCAAGGTCCCTTCCCACTCTGCTATTCTGTTAACAACTGTGGCAAAAAGGCCACTTAATCTAGTGTGACATACTTAACAAGCATTATACTTAACAATGGAAATTTTGGTCCCCTTTGTGGTGGTAGGTTGAGGACCACCTGTACAGTGACTGGCATGATAGCTAAATAATGATTTTTTTACATGGGGCAGGAGCTTTATTAACAGCTGTCCAGGAGTGGCCTGGTCTAAATGCCCTATCCAAGTTTCAGGATCAGGAATTAAAAATAACAATATAGTTTTACTGTTCAAAGAAAGAACTTGCAGCAAGACTATACAGAAGTTTAGTCAGTTTAATCCAACCTGAGATCCCATAGATAGAACCAAAACGAAGGGCAAAAGTCAAAATCCAGCAATTAAAGATCAAGTTGCATAATTATCCAGCAACGCAAACTCTAGACAGCTGTTGCTTTCAGCCCTGGGGCTCTGCATCACTTTGCATTCAAAGGGCAATGTGTGATTCACAGCACAGTGTGTGCCTTTCCTTGGAATCACACAGCTGCACCATTTTCAACAGGTGCTACCAGTGTTCCTTTACATACTCCAGATCACATTTGCCCCTTCATATCCACTTGCTACACTTCACTTGCTGTCCATCAAACCTGTTTTGATTGTATCATTATCTAAGCCAGGGGTAGGCGACCTTGGCTCTTTTATGACTCGTGGACTTCAACTCCCAGAATTCCTGAGCCAGCATAGCTGGCTCAGGAATTCTGGGAGTTGAAGTCCACGAGTCATAAAAGAGCCAAGGTCACCTACCCCTGATCTAAGCTAATGACTCACCAGCTGGTTCTCCTTAAGCCTGATTCAGCTTCAAACTACCCAAGATGTTTAGCTCATCAAGCTGGATGAGGTCATCCAAAGGTGATTTTGTTTAATATCTTCAAATCAGTATTGACCTCACTGAAATCCCTGCCCTTTCTTGGCAAGAAGTGGTCTTTTTCCTAGGACTGAGAAAGAACAGATAACAGAATAACAGAGTTGGAAGGGACCTTAGAGGTCTTCTAATCCAACCCCCTGCTAAGGCAGGAAACCCTATATCATTTTAGACAAATGGTTCTCCAATCTTTTCTTAAAAACCTCCACTTGCTGGAGCACTTACAACTTCTGAAAGCAAGTTGTTCCACTGATTCTAAATCAGGAAATTTCTCCTTGGTTCTAGATTGGATCTCTCCTTGATTAGTTTCCATCCATTGCTTCTTCCTGCCTTCAGGTGCTTTGGAGCAGGGGTGCCAAACTGTCGGTCCGCAAGCTGGTTGCATTATGCGGAGGCTGCACCCACCCCAACTCTGGCAATGAGAAAAAAGTCACAATAAATCATTACACGTCACATGACATGGTGAGTTTGACACCTGTGCTTTGGAGAATAGGTTCAATGAATCTTCCAAGATCACCCAGTTGGCCTCCTGTTTCCCAGTCTCCATTTCCCAGTTCCAATCTGATGCTTTAACCACTATGCCAAATTGGGTCTTCGTCTAGATGCAATGTATTCCCAAAGGCATTTTCCCTCTGAAGTAAGAGCACAGGTGGATCTCTGCCTTCCAATAATTGAAATGCCAATGGCATTCACATGGGCTTGAGACTGTGATGCTCAGTCCTGATCAGAATCATGGCAGAGAGGATCACAGAAAAGCAAGACTCTATTGTGACAGCATAGAGATCATGACCTCATAATGCAATTTCTCCCTTTATATACTTACATCTCAATCTCTTGTCCAAGTACATGAGTTTTGGGTTTTGTATCATGATATACTGTATATTTTGTAGCTTGCTTCTTCTGCAGGTGTTTGCGAATCTTGAACAATGGGTCTCAGACTTGGGGTGGCTAATTTTTTTGGAACATTTTATCCTGGGAAATATGATCCCCCTTACCTTACTCATATGCCATTTATTAAGCTTGAACTGGCTACATAGCCATAGCTCAACTAATGTCCATTAAGTCCAATTTGCTTTCAAGACAACCCATGACACCCAGAGTCACCCTTGAATCATGACATAGGTGGCATATAAGTGTAATAAATAAATGGTGACTTAATAGTTTTAACCTACTGGTGCTTATCAATTATACTCCAAGTATAACTACTTATATTGGTGTAGGTTCTCCTGCTTGAGCAGGGGACTGGACTAGAAGAACTCCCAAGGTCCCTTCCAGTTCTATTCTATTCTATTCTATTCTATTCTATTCTATTCTATTCTATTCTATTCTATTCTATTCTATTCTATTCTATTCTATTCTATTCTACTCTACTCTACTCTACTCTACTCTACTCTACTCTACTCTACTCTACTCTACTCTACTCTACTCTATTCTATTCTATTCTATTCTATTCTATTCTATTCTATTCTATTCTATTCTATTCTATGCTAGAAGCAACCTAGAACTAAGGAGAAATTTCCTGACATTAGAACAATTGAACCAGTGGAACAACCTGCCTCCAGAAGCGGTGAATGCTCCAACACTGGAAGTTTTTAAGAAGAGACTGGACAGCCATTTGTCTGAAGGGTTATAGGGTTTCCTGCCTGAGCAGAGGGTTGGACTAGATGACCTCCAAGATCCTTTTCAACTCTATTATATTATGATGTTGATGATGATGTTGTCAGTATCTCTGGCTGTAACGACAGGAGTGGAATTAATCCCTACTCATTTGCTTGTGGTCTGTAAAGCATACAGTACATTTGAAGATGCTAGTGACAGTTACTGGTGACACATCAGGAAATTTGCTGACAACAATCAATAAACCCTGAACCCCAATGCTGTCCAATATAATTAGATACCCTGTAGTTGATCTTTTTTTCCAAGACACATCCTCTTGAAAGCAGGAACTTTGAGAGGGGGTGGACAACCATAACCTCTTTACGATCCATGGACTTCAACTCCCAGAATTCTGGGAGGTGGTCCATTGGTCAAAACGGGGGCGTAGTTGCCATAGGCCATGGTTGCCCAACCCTGCCTTTGAGGCATCTCTGTTTCCAACATCCAACACATCAATGTCATTTCTGGTTATTCACACGACTGACCAAAAGATCCTGGGCTAGGGAAACATATTCCAGTTCTTAAATTCTTCTCTAGCTCTGCAGAACTTTGCAGCAGGAAGAACTGACAGTTGACTTTCATGGAAATAGAATAGTAATGTTCCTACACTACAATTTAAAGTTTTTTTTAAATAAATAAATAAAATGGAAGGAAATATTTGCTGTACAGATAGTCTTTGATTTACAAGCGTTCATTTAGTGGCTGTTTGAAGTTATGACAGCATTGATAAAAGTGGCTTATGACCAATCCTCTCACTTAACAACTGTTGCAGCAAACCCCCACCTAATCAAAATACACAGGTTTGGCAACTAGCGTGTACTTACCATGGTTGTAGGGTTGTGTCCCAGGGTCACGTGATCATCCTTTGCTACTTTCCCAGCTGGCTTCTGAGAAACAATGTCAGTGGAGGAAGCTGGATTCTCTTAGCAACCCTATGATTCACTTAACCACTGCAGTCCTTCGCTTAGCAGTGGCAAAACATGGTAAAGTTGGGCATGACTCACTCACTTAACAACCATCTTGCTTAGCAACAGAATTTTTGTTCTCAAGGGTGGTCGTAAGTCAAGGACTATCTGTACTATGGCCAAGCCATAGGAAAACAAGGGAAGCATATTTCATCTAGCCTGGGCAGAAACTGAAAAGATGTTTACCGAAGGTTGTAAGGAACAGAATAGGACTAATTGAAAAGTTATGAAAGAAAACAAAGAACTTGGAAGGCACAAGCGGGCCAGTTCCTGCAACAATCAGAATCTAGCCTACTTAGAACATAGAACACAGAATAACAGAGTTGGGAGGGACCATGGAGGTCTTCTAGTCCAAGCCCTTGCCAAAGGAGGAGACCCTATATCATTTCAGACAAATGGTTGTCCGATCTCTTTTTAAAAGCCTCCAGTGTTGGAGCACCCACAACTTCTGAAGGCAAGACTTTCCACTGGTTGATTGCTCTTAGGTAAAGGTAAAGGTTCCCCCGCACATGCGTGCTAGTCGTTTCCGACTCTAGGGGCTGGTACTCATCTCCGTTTCAAAGCTGAAGAGCCAGCGCTTGTCCGAGGACGTCTCCGTGTTCATGTGGCCGGCATGACTAAAACGCCAAAGGCGCACGGAACGCTGTTACCTTCCCACCGTAGTGGTCCCTATTTTTCTACTTGCATTTTTACGTGCTTTCGAACTGCTAGGTTGGCAGAAGCTGGGATGTGTAACAGGCGCTCACTCTGCTACGCGGCACTCGGGATTCGACCCGCCAAACTGCCGACCTTCTGATCGACAAGCTCAGCGTCCTAACCCACTGAGCCACCGCATCCCTATATTGGTCTTACTGCTAGGAAATTCTCCTTAGTTCTAGGTTGCTTCTCTCCTTCGTTAGTTTTGAACCATTGTTTCTTGTCTTGCCTTCTACTGCTTTGGAAAATAGTTTGACCCCTTTGTCTTTGTAGCAGCCCCTCAAATATTGGAATATTCCAATCATGTCTCACCTTAGTCCTTCTTTTTCTTAGACTAGACACACCCAATTCCTGTAACCATTCTTCATATTTTTAAGCCTCCAGTCCCCTATAATGCAATCCTGGCTGGGGAATTCTGGAAGTTGAAGTCCACAATGTCTTAAATTTGTCAAGTTTGAGAAATGCTATTTTAGATGAGAATGAAGCACTGGGAAAACTATGCTTTCTGAAGAAGTTATGTGATTGGAAAACAGCCATTTTTGAACTGAAAGTGGAAAACGCAGCTGCAGGGTGCATTTTCACTGGGCAGGGAGCAGGGTGATGTCATCCATCCCATTACTCAGGAAGTGATGGTTGGTCCCTACAGGGGAGGGTCAAGTAGAAAGTGCAGATCAGGTCTTTAGTCCCCTGATCAGCTTCCTTGCCTTTCCGTGGATCTGCTCAGGGTTGTCTGAATTGTTCTTAAAGTACGATGTCCAAAATCACTATTACCGGTATTTAAATCTGGCTGATGGGAAAGGCTGTTGGTTCACCTGGGGTGAAATGAGCCAGTTCCATAGTAGAAGCTGTTTAGAGATCAAATCATTGGAGGAAAGGCACTTGGCATTCCACAGAATCGCATCTAGAACGCAGGAGGGTTAGTGATCATTCTTCAGAGCAGAATGGTAAACAGATGGCAGAGCTGGGCAGCTAATGCTCAGTGACACACACACACAGAGATACACACACACACACAAAAAAAAAAACAACAACAACCACATTTCAGAAACAGAGCTGAAGCCTGCTTGTCCTAGGCCAGCATTTCCTGTTCCTCAAACCCTGACACGTATTTTCCCCTGACTATTTATTGATCTGATAAAACAGACAATTGCAGCTATCATGCAAATCATGTTGACAAAGTTGTAGTATATTTAATCTGTTATTTTCATCTTATGGCTGTATTCATAAAACCCATACAACCTGGTTATGGAATTAATTCATTTTGTGGACAACGAATCCAAATCACCTCATAGCTAGATTAGAACATCTTATTGCAAAGGGAGGGGGGAGTAGGAGAGAAACCTCACCCAGATAAATACCAGCCAGTCTTAACATATTATGCACCCGTTAGGTTTTTAATTAACCTGGTTAATTATGTTGCATGGATGAAGCTTACATATGAACCTACAGAACACCGAGCTGAGTAACACACACACCCATTCTCCAAAACCCTCTCTTTCTTTCGCTAGCAATTCTACCTCCCAACGTTCCTCGTGGCATTAGTGTAAGTACATCAGGTGCCTTGCAGAAAGCATCAGATGGATGCAACTACCAAGAGACTACTGCTGACAGCTCAGCCCAGCGTTTCTTCAGTGAATAATTTTAATGGCATGTTAGTGAGAGAACTAAGGATGTTATCAAGCTGGTTTAATCCAGTTCATTTAAACTGGTTGTTGAATTGCTTTTGGGTCATCCTGGGATTCTTCTCGAGGGGTGCCACACTGGGCTGAGCTTATGAGTCGACACTGGGAAGCTCCAGAAGACCAACACACCAGGCAGCTTGAAGTAATTGGGTTTTGATTAGCTTGCAAAACAGCTTTCATGGAATAAGCACTGTAACTGGTTTGCTGTGCTTCAGGATAAGAGAAGAGAGAGAGAAAATGGAGAAGACTGGAGCAGTAGAACTGGTTATGGCCTAATTTTAACAGAATAACAGAGTTGGAAGGGACCTTGGAGGTCTTCCAGTCCTGCTTAAGCAGGAAACTCTAAAACCACTTCAGACAAATGGCTGTCAAATCTCTTAAAAATCTCCAGTGATGGAGCACCCACTATCTCTGGAGGCAAACCATTCCATTGCTTAATTGTTCTCAGTGTCAGGAAAATTCTCCTTAGTTCTAGATGGATCTCTCTCTGATAAATTTCCATGCATTATTTCTTGTCCTGCATTCAGGTCCTTTGGAGAATTGGTACAACCCCTCTTCTTTGTTAAGAAAATTAAGATCATGGCATCCGGCCCTCTTAATTCCTGGCAAATAGATGGGGAAGAAATGGAGGTAGTGACAGATTTTAATTTTCCTGGGCTCCAAGATCACTGCAGATGGAGACTGTAGCCAAGAAATTAAAAGACGCTTGTTCCTTGGGAGGAAAGCCATGGCAAATCTAGACAGCACAGTAAAAAGCAGAGACACCATCCTGTCAACAAAAGTGCGTATAGTCAAGGCTATGGTCTTCCCAGTTGCAATGTATGGCAGTGAAAGTTGGACCATAAGAAAGGCTGAGCTCCAAGGAATTGAGGCCTTTGAGCTACTGTATGGTGCTGGAGAAGACTCCTGCTAGTCCTTTGGACTGCAAGGCGATCAAACCGGTCAGTCCTAGAGGAGATCAACCCTGACTGCTCTTTAGAAGGCCAGATCCTGAAGCGGAAACTCAAATACTTTGGCCACCTAATGAGAAGGAAGGACTCACTGCAGAAGAGACTAATGCTGGGAAAGGTTTAGGGCAAGAGAAGAAGGGGACGACAGAGAATGAGGTGGCTGGATGCAGTCACTGAAGCAGTAGGCGTGAGCTTAAATGGACTCCAGAAGATGGTAGAGGATAGGAAGCCCTGGAGGAACATTGTCCATAGGGTCGCAATGGGTCGGACATGACTTCGCAGCTAACAACAACAACAACAAACAACTCTTCTTTGTGGCAGCCCCTCAAATACTGGAACACTGCTATCATGTCACTCCCTAGTCCAGGGGTAGGCAACCTTGGCTCTTTTATGACTCGTGGACTTCAACTCCCAGAATTCCTGAGCCAGCCATGCTGAGGGGAAAGAGAGAGGTTTCCAAGCTGAGCCATGCTGGCTCAGGAATTCTGGGAGTTGAAGTCCATGAGTCATAAAAGAGCCAAGGTTGCCTACCCCTAACCTAGTCCTTCCTTTCACTAGACTACACATACCCAGTTTCTGCAACTGTTCCTCATATGTTTTAGCCTCAGCCCCTTAATCATCTTTGACAACACCCATGGGGAAGTTAAGCTGAGGTTGAAGGTAGCAAGTCCTGTTCTACAGCTCCAATTTCTGTGGGGTCCTTGATGCTGTCTGAGCTTGGTGGTGGTTTGTTTGTTTGTTTTTTTACAGACATTTCATTACCCAACTAAGGAACATCATCAGTGCTAGGGGTTTGCTCTCTGTTTAATATACCCTGCCTTGTGAGTTCTGGTGGGAATGTTCTCAGTGGTTCCTTGATTGGGCTGTTGTTTATTGTTTGATTGTTTGTCTGAGTTAGTAGTGCCTTGACTGGGATATTGTTTACTGCTTTCGGTCATGACTTTGCAGCATGCAATTCCTTCCAAGTTTCCTTCTCCACCCCAGAAGTAATTAAAACAAATGCCTGCTTTAAAATCTGCAATTGGATCCCTTACCAATGTATCAGATTTATTGGTGAACAAAGGGTGTAATTCCTTAGAAGGCCTGGAGGAAGATATATGAATCAATTCTGGAAGGGCACAGTTTGGGAGTGCCAGCTGCTGCTTGATGGAATATTCAGAGAGCAGCTTCGAAACAATAGCCAAGCACTTTGCGTAGTCTGCAAAAGCTTCCCGCTTCTCTTGCTGCTGGCACTTGTGGAACTGGCTGGGGCAAAAGTCCAAGGGACTCTAAATCCTGGAGAATGTTGGCAATCCTGATATGGAACCATTGTCTGATTCATATATGGCAGTGTAACTCATCAGCTTCTGCTGCAATTCAGAAGCCAGATCTGGGATTGAAAGCTGAAATCCCTCAGACATCTCCTACGCAAAATTTCTTCCAGCTGCTATCAAACTGATTTTCACCAAGCTGCCTGTTAACATTAATATTTCCACTCACAGGGGGAGCTCCAAACATTATTTCCTCTTCTACTAGAGCCATTAAGATGCAAGATACTGTGCAGAAAAAAGTTTTATCTTAATGACAACTATTCAGATTGAAAATCAGAATTATACCAGTGCAGGAATACAAGAGTCATTTTATATGCCTTTTTTTAAAAAAAAGAAAATTCAGTAGGAAATATAGCATTGCTTTCCCCATGAATCCTGAGAGAGACATATTTGGAGAATACAATCTCTTTCTCCATTAGTTATTATCTATCTAAATACTGCTACAACCCTTGCTGTCATGACCTTTTATCGGCTGAAACAGTGCATCATAGGGGAACAATTTTGGAATCAAGGTACCCCAAATTCATTAATTTACAGGAGGTGTCCCAAATCTGCTACCCATGATTCCTAAATGAATGAAATTTGGGAAAGTTGTAACTGCTTCAGTGCTACTGGCTGTTGCTGTGATGCTGCAGTGGTCACATGAACTTCATTTTCAATGTTTCATGGCAGTTTCCCGGCCACTCTCATAATCCATCCTCTCCTCCCCTCCCCCCCCAGCCAGCAGTAGTCACTTGCCTGCCAGATGGGATAGAATGGGAAGGGAGAGGGGAACCCCCATGCATGCTTACTGGCCCATGCCCCCCAACACTCCCATTGCTTGCCCGACCTCCCCGTGCACCTTCCCTTACTCGTGCCGCTCTGCATGTGCCTTCTCTGACCTATGCAGCACTTCCTGCACACCTCACACATCTTCCCTGACCCCCACTGTCCCTCATGTGCCTTCTCTGACCCGTGACATCCCTGGCATGCCCCTATGCACTGTTTTCAACCTGTATCTCATTTAAGAACTGTGATGGTGGCTAGAATGCAGTTTTTCAGGTTGATTCTATTCACTGCCAGGAGTTTGATCCTGACCACCTCAAGGTTGACTCAGCCTTCCATCCTTCCAAGGTCAGTAAAATGAGAACCCAGAAGTACTATTGGGCAGTATAAAAATCTAAGTGTGATTACTATTGCTATCATCTCCCATACACCTTCTCTGAGCTATGGAACACCACTTGCATACCCCATACACCCTTTCCAGCCCAATATCACTCTTTTCCTTCCTCCAAAGTTACAAGATGTCAGCATGCTTTAATGAGGAATGGCAAGATGCTGTGGACTTGGGCATATGCATGCATTATTCTTTCTCCTCTCTATTCCAATGGGCTAATATTTTTCATCCCAAAGTAACATACTTCTCACAAGCAAGGAAGCAAAAACAATATTAGGGTGAGCCCCCACTGCCCCCTAGGTGAACAAGAGAAACAGATTGTTGATATAATTAAAGCTTATTCCATAATTAGGACAATTTAAAAGGTGTTAAATTACAGTTTGGTTCCTTCTCAAAGCCATCCAGTCACTTTGTCTTTTCTCTCCTTCTATAATATTTGCTGTTCATATTGAAATCACAAAACCTGTGCTTATTTTATTCCTCTTGGCCCATAATAATTTTTTCATGAATAATGGAGCCTTTAAAATTATCATGCAATGAGGCTGTCAGCTGAATCATTGTTTCTTAAAAATACTTGTCTCTACCATTATGATTAATACAGCTTTACAAGGCTAGTGCCTTCAAAAAAACATGCATCAAACTCAACCAGCCATCAGGGGATTGGCTTAGAAAATAGAGGCAACACAGTAATAGAATATTTGGTTTTAAAATAGAATGCTCTGTAGATGCATATCTTGGCTTTGCAAAACTACATGCAATGTACATTCACACTAAATAAAAAGAAACATCAACATCAACTTACACCAGCCTAATCAGTTGTTATCACTGACTTCACTTGCTCAACACACTTCACTCAATTCCTAAATTAATCTGTTTTCTGGTTTGGCACAATACATCAAATTGTAAACTGACTAAATGGGTTAAATTCAATAACAATCCACCTGAGAATATCACCTGGTCATTTTAGGACATTTCTGCTGCTGTTGTCAACAATCTTCCTACAAGTAAAGCCAACACTGATCTTCCCACTGTCTTATTCAGTCAGTCCACCTCAATCAATGACTCTTGGTGGCTTACAATTTCGAAAATATAAAAACAAAACAATAAAAATCCTGTTGTTATTGTTCTTAGTTGTGAAGTCGTGTCTGACCCATCGCGACCCTATGGACAATGTTCCTCCAGGCCTTCCTGTCCTCTACCATCTTCTGGAGTCCATTTAAGCTCACGCCTACTGCTTCAGTGACTCCATCCAGCCACCTCATTCTCTGTCGTCCCCTTCTTCTATTGCCCTCAATCTTTCCCAGCATTAGGCTCTTCTCCAGTGAGTCCTTTCTTCTTCTCATTAGGTGGCCAAAGTATTTGAGTTTCAGCTTCAGGATCTGGCCTTCTAAAGAGCAGTCAGGGTTGATCTCCTCTAGGACTGACCGGTTTGATTGCCTTGCAGTCCAAAGGACTAGCAGGAGTCTTCTCCAGCACCATACAGTAGCTCAAAGGCCTCAATTCTTTGGCGCTCGGCCTTTCTTGTGGTCCAACTTTCACTGCCATACATTGCAACTGGGAAGACCATAGCCTTAACTATATGCACTTTTGTTGACAGGGTGATATCTCTGCTTTTTAGTGTGCTGTCTAGATTTGTCATGGCTTTCCTCCCAAGGAGCAAGCGTCTTTTAATTTCTTGGCTACAGTCCCCATCTGCAGTGATCTTGGAGCCCAGGAAAATAAAATCTGTCACTAACTCCATTTCTTCCCCATCTATTTGCCAGGAATTGAGAGGGCCGGATGCCATGATCTTGGTTTTTTTAATGTTAAGTTTCAACCCAGGTTTTGCACTCTCCTTCTTCACCCGCAACAAAAGGCTCTTTAGTTCTTCTTCACTTTCTGCCATTAGAGTGGTATCATCTGCATATCTTAGGTTGTTGATATTTCTTCTGGCAATCTTAATTCCAAGTTTTGATTCATCTAGCCCTGAAAACGTGCCCCACAAGCCACAGTCGAGCAAGACACCTGCCTGCCCACCCGGTGGCGCTCTTCCTCCTGTCTGCGGTTTTCATTGTTGTGAGCATTTCTGTTGAGGATTGGCAGTGGGGGTAGGGTGGGGTGGGGGTGTTTGGTTTTTATTCCCGCCATCTGCTGGGTAGTTGTAGCAGGTTTTTGCAGCAGCTGGAGCCTGGAGCTGATCCTGGCGCTTCTGCTGAGCCCTGACAGCCCTGGCGGACGATTGTTCAAAGAAGACTGGTATTCTGACCACTTCTCAATCAACCGTCATATAGACTTTTCCCCTGCATACCAAGCCCTTAGGATTTGGGAAAAGGAATGGCATGGACAACATGAACGCAGACAATGTGAACACTTACAGGGCACATAGCCAAACCAGGATCAGGATTGCATAACTACACAACAACCCCACACCATAGAACGTGAAAAAGAAGAGCAACCATTAAGATCCCTCAGAATGAAAACATGTGCAGTGACAATAGCAATGGCTATGACTGATAAAACAGATAGTGATCCCCCACAGACAGCAAACACTCAGAGACAATCGCAGCGTACAAAAATGAGTGCACGGCAGCTTAAGAAAATACGGCCAACAGAAATGAACAGACCGGTGATGCATTCAATGAGTGGAGCGCAAAAACGCCAACAATATAAATGTAGTTTCACCGCTCCAGCGCTTTTATCCTGATGACATTGGCAGTATGGCCAATGAAAGCTCAATTTTATTAAAAACTGTTCTAGTTTTTTACCTTGTCCCAGTGTTCGAATTTCTTGCTTCTATATCTATATCTATAGGTAAAGGTAAAGGTTCCCCTGCACATGCGTGCTAGTCGTTTCCAACTCTAGGGGCCGGTGCTCATCTCCGTTTCAAAGCTGAAGAGCCAGCGTTTGTCTGAGGACGTCTCCGTGATCATGTGGCCGGCATGACTAGACGCCAAAGGCGCACAGAACGCTGTTACCTTCCCACCGTAGTGGTCCCTATTTTTCTACTTGCATTTTACATGCTTTCAAACTGCTAGGTTGGCAGAAGCTGGAACGAGTAACAGGCGCTCACTCTGTTATGCGGCACTCGGGATTCGACCCACCAAACTGCTGACCTTCAGATCGACAAGCTCAGCGTCCTAACCCACTGAGCCACCGCATCCCTGATCTTATCTATATCTATATCCAGGGCTTTTTTTTGTCATAGAACGCTCAGAACAGAGTTCTGGCACCTTTTTTAGATGGAACCTTGTAGGGTAGGAAAGGTGGGTTGTATGACATGTGTGAGTTCCGGCACCTTTTTCTTTTACAAAAAAAGCACTGTCTATATCTATATCATCTCTATCTCTATCTCTATCTCTATCTCTATCTCTATCTCTCTATCTCATCTATATCTATATCTATATCTATATCTATATCTATATCTATATCTATATCTATATCTATATCTATATCTATATCGATCTATATCGATCTATCGATCTATCGATCTATATCTATCTATCTATCGTGATTCTTTGATACCGTTATCACTTACAGGCTTCCCAGTTTTCATTCAAGTGTATGCCATAGCCTTGCTTTGTTTTAGCAGATAGCCCATCGCTCTTTTGTTAGATCTACGGGTCCAACAGATCCTCATGCAAATTGTAATTCTTCCTGAGTCTTCTCCCAGGCCCAGCCAATTCTTAATTGGCCTCCCTGACAGCCAAGATGCAAATCAACTGGTGTCAATGCAGCAAACCGAAATGATGGAGGAAATGGGGCCTGAACAATCACTTCAGGTTTTAAATCATGATCAGAGGGATTTTGCCAGGTATATTATTTAGTGGTTGTGAATTAAGAGATGGTGCTTCTGCAAAGTTTAGCAGATAACTAAGTCCTGAATCTTAAATAGCTTAAATCCTCTAAGAGACACAGCTCAGGGACAGCTGATTTCTTAGAGTTCAGACCTCCAATTTGAAATTCCACAGACACAACAGCACAATCTTTATGTTTGTCAGGACAACCAATTATTTATAGCTTCTAATCCAACACCACAGGATTGACTGCTGCAGGAGAAACATCTCTCGCTCCCTCTCTTGTTCCTTGTAACATTGCTATGCAGTTTTGGGGGGAAAATGATTCTTCTTTTTTAAGTTTGATCAATGGATTTGACATTGTCCTCCAACGAACTTGGGAGACTGCAGTGCTCAAGGTGGGTGGTTTTGCTTTACACTTCTCACAGGTCACTCCTAGTCTGACAGTAATCATTTTCTGTTCATCATTTTTGGATAGAATAGAATAGAATAGAATAGAATAGAATAGAATAGAATAGAATAGAATAGAATAGAATAGAATAGAATAGAATAGAATAGAATATAATAGAATAGAATAGAATAGAATAGAATAAACAGAGTTGGAAGAGAGGTTTGGAGGTCATCTAGTCCAACCCACTGCTCAGGCAGGAAACCCTATAGCATTTCAGACAAATGGTTGTCTAATCTCTTCTTAAAATCCTCCAGTGTTGGAGCATTCACCACCTCTGGAGGCAGGTTGTTCCACTGATTAATTGTTCTAACTGTCAGGAAGTTTCTCCTTAGTTCTAGGTTGTTTCTCTCCTTGGTTAGTTTCCATCCGTTGCTCCTTGCCCTGCCTTCAGGTGCTTTGGGGGACAGCTTGACTGATATGAATGCTTATGTGTAAAAATAGATTTTTTTTAAAAAAAAAATAGCATTAAAAAGTCAAACCTAATGGTGAACAACATCTCCCTTCCCCCAAATTCTCTGGACACAGTTTTAGTGAGTCCCTTTGCAGTGAGTGATAATTAGGGGTCCTTAGTGCTCTGTCAGTTTTGGGTTGTCTTTTTTTCTTACAGACATTTCATTACCCAAACTAGGTAACATTATCAGTGCATTCTTGATGCACTGGTGATGTTACCAAGTTTGGGTAATGAAATGCCTGCAAAAACAAAAAAACAAAAACCCAGACTGACAGAGCACCAAGGACCCCTCATTTTAACCCTGAGCTACAAATATTCTCCTTTATTAGTGAGTGGTAATTTTGATGGATTTGGGGTTATTTTTCTTAGGCACACAGAATCCCACCATGCTTTTCAGTAGCCCCAGGTAAGAACAACATTCTAAGGTGGAAAAAAAAATCCCTCCAAAAGTTTAACAGCCCTTTTCAAGATAACATTTATTAAAAGGCAGAAGGTTTTGTGATGCATGGAGTGTCTAAACTGATGCAGGATTTAAACTGAGATGAGATGCTATACAAGGGGAAGAAGCAGAAGGCAGAATAATTGTGCAGATGTAGTTACAGGGGAGATTGCTTTCAAGACTGTGATCAATTAATTGTAATATGATAAAAATCTAATTTTAGTCTTAAAGTTTGTTCAGGCTTTGTTTTTTTGAGAAAGCCTAATGTCTTTGGACATACAGTATGTGAATTCCATACTTTTTTGCTCAGGTGTGCCTGTGGTTTGTTGCCAATATGGATACAATATTTTGTGATTTATAAGGGAGTATCTGTGGAGATTAAAATGCTCTGTTTTTAGTTTATCCTTATTTTAAGTCCTGATGTGCATCCTTTCCTGGACCAGAGGTTCTTGGTCACAGTCACACATGCCTCGGTCACTTCCCATTTGGATTACTGCAATGTGCTCTACATGGGGCTGCCCTTGAAGACCACTTGGATGCCAAGAATGTGGCTACATACAGTATACAGGAAGTCCCCAACCTATCACCACTGAGTCCAGAATGTATGTTGCTAAGAAATTTCCTGACAGTTAGAACAATTAATCAGTGGAACAACCTGCCTCCAGAAGCTGTGAATGCTCCAACACTGGAAGTATTTAAGAAGAGACTGGACAGCCATTTGTCTGAAATGGTATAGGGTTTCCTGCCTGAGTAGGACTAGATGATCTCCAAGGTCCCTTTCAACTTCATCATCATCATCCCTTTGGGAAGGGATTCTGGTGTGATTAGGTTGAGGTTTAATCATTGCAAGTGTCAATGCTGCAAACATTGACATGTTTTTGCACTGACAATATAAGAGACAGCCTTTTGTTTAAACTGCTTCACTTTGAATCTTGAAAGGAGGGGAATGTAATGACTATTTTGAGAAGATAAGATTAGCCGTGTACAGAATGGGAAGTGAAACTTCATATGTAAAACTAATTGGATAATGTGATTTATTATGTGTAGATAAGGGCAGGAATTGTGTACGTTATGATGGGTTTGGGGGGGGGGGAGAGGAGATTTCAGATTCTGGCATCCCTCCATGAGTGCCAATGTTTCGTTTCATTATTAAGACTTTTTAGATAAACAATGCCTGCATTTTGTTTGAACTGTCTCATTTATCGAAACCATGACATCAAGTTGCACACAGTGATGGTGGTGTGTGGCACCTAGATTGGTAAGATTATAAAGATAATGTAGTAACTTCCACAAGCATGAAAATTGTGGGGCATAGACAAATACAAATTCTAGTAGGATGCTCCAGTTTCATTAGCAGAGAAGCCAACTGGCAACTGAGTATATCCCTAATTAGCAGAGGCAGGAAACAAAGATTTGTCCATCTCAATCCTCCTATCATTAGCAATGAAATGAATAATATTCCTCATTTAAAAGAAGTGATGGACATTTGCATAGTTCTGCACTCAATTCTAAAAAGGTACTTTCCAATTTGGGCAATTTCTAGACCTACCATCATTATCATCATATCTTTATTACAGTCAAAAATCAGCATAAGGAAGGCGGGGTACAGTTAATTACAAATCATAAACAGATCAGAATAATAGTGAAAAGCTAAAACATATAAAACAGAAAAATATATATGAAAACAAAAGTCTAAGAGGACTCTAAAAAGAGGGGTAAGGGACGTGGTGGCTCAGTGGGTTAGGACACTGAGCTTGTCGATCAGAAAGTCGGCAGTTTGGCGGGTCAAATCCCGAGTGCCGCATAACAGAGTGAGCGCCTGTTACTCATCCCAGCTTCTGCCAACCTAGCAGTTCGAAAGCACGTAAAAATGCAAGTAGAAATATAGGGACCACTACGGTGGGAAGGTAACAGTGTTCCGTGTGCCTTTGGTGTCTAGTCATGCTGGCCACATGACCATGGAGATGTCCTCGGACAATTGCTGGCTCTTCGGCTTTGAAACAGAGATGAGCACTGGCCCCTAGAGTTGGAAACGACTAGCACACATGTGCGGGGGAACCTTTACTTTTACCTAAAAAGAGGGGTAGGAACATAAAAGTTAGTATGTGGCAAACTAAGTCTATTATCACAGTAGAGAGCACTCTACTATAACATAAGGACAACAAGAAAGTTCTGATATCCTCAGGATAGGTAGAAAGCACTTTGAATAAGCAGTGGGGAAAAGCTATTAGGCATTCTTAAAATATACAGTACTGTAGGACCCATAGTAGGACATACACATGGTAGCAATTACAGAGTTTAGGGTACCATTCCATTTAGGTTTACAGGAACCAGGTGTCTGTTTTTGCTCAAGTATAAGGGGGGAGGGGGAATAACAATAGCACTAAGATATATATGCCACTTTATGGTGTTTTCTGAGCAGTTTACAATGTCAGTATATTACCCCCTAACAATCTGGGTCCTCATTTTACCAACCTCGTAAATATACAAGGCTGAATCAACCTTGAGCCGGTCAGGATCGAACTCCAGACTAGGGACAGAGTTTGTCTGCAAAACTGCATTCTAACTACTGCACCACCAGGTCAGTCTGTATACTTGCCATTTAGCCTATGGATGCTGGCTGGCTGAGGAATTGTGGGAGTTGAAGTCCACAAGTCATAAAAGGGCCAAGTTTGAAGACCCCTGTTCAAAACTGTTTATTTTTGGCATCTGAAATTTCATTATTAGAAAAGCCAGACATTCGGTACATGAAGAATCTCACATGGAGAGGTTTAGGAAGACAGTGGACCATATACCCCTTCCAATTTGCTTATCCCAATATTTAGGGCAGTGTTTCTGAACCTCAGCAACTTTAAGATGTGTGTACTTCAATTCCCAGAATTCCCCAGCCAGCACACTGGCTGGAGAATTCTGGGTATTGAAATCCACACATCTTAAAGTTGCTGAGGTTGAGAATGATTGATTTAAGGTAACAAATGCTACCCCAGCATACCTTTTGTTCTCTTGGCCTGTTCCTTGGATTATGCTGGATTATCACAGTAGTGGGTCTGTTATTTTGTTAAACCCTTAGCTATCTGTTGGATATATTCAGTCAAACATCTCTGTATTTTAATGACCAGTTTAATAAAATATGGTTTTCCAGCATATCCAGAACTGTAATTTATAACAGGTCCTTAATGAAGTATTGACTTTCCTGCAGAAAAAGAAAGAAATAGCTGTAACTATATCAAGTGTTTTACTTTGAGATATTCCTCAAAACAGACAGGGATTCTAGACAGTTCTATTCTTTATTGCAAGATATAATGAGGACATATAGCTAGGCATATTCTGTATTATTCTTCAGCCAGCAAAGTAGATTTCCTGAAGAATGTACAAACTCTAGCAATAATCCAATATCAGCAATAATCATCCACCAGACAATTAAATCATGACACTGTGAGCAGAACCCCATAAATGTCCAACTCTACAAAAGGAAAGGGAGGGGTTTTTTGGCAGGTTTGTGTGTGTGTGTGTGTGTGTGTGTGTGTATGTTTGTGAAAATAATGTTATTCATCTCTGATTTGTAGGTTCATATGTAAGCTTCATTCTTACAACATAATTAACCAGGTCAGTTAAAAACCTACCGGGTGCATAATATACTATGGGCTCGTTGAATTTACTTTGTAGTAAATTAATCAGAATAGAGCTAGAAGGGACCATGGGGGGGGTCTTCTAGTCCAGCACCCTGCTCAAGCAGGAGACCCTATACCATTTCAGACAAGTGACTGTCCAGCCTCTTCTTAAAGACCTCCAGTGATGGAGTGCCCACAACTTCTGTAGGTAAACCATTCCATTGCTTAATTATTCTGTCAGGAAATTTCTCCTTAATTCTAGGTTGCTTTTTTTCCTTGATTAGTTTTTGTCCATTGCTTCTTGTTCTGACTTCAGGTGCTTTGGAAAATAAGTTGGCCCCTTCTTCTTGGTAAGCTAGAAAAAGGTGCAATAGACAACATCCCCACCAGATGGATCTGTAGCTGGCTGGCAAACCATACTCAACGAGTAGTCCTCAACAGCACTACATCCAGATGCAGAGTACTACACACCAATCAGTTTATTATCAATACCTGGGAAGATCCTAGAAAAGATAATAAAAAAACAGATTACGAACAACTAGAAGCAAACAAAGTCATAACTAGTAGCCAGCACGGGTTTGTTAAAAACAGATCATGCCAAACCAATCTTATCTCATTCTTCGATAAAATAACTAAACTAGTAGACCAGCGAAAGGCAGTGGATATAGTATACTTAGATTTCAGTAAGGCATTTGACAAAGTAGACCACAACCTACTCCTTGGTAAGCTAGGAAAAGGTGGAACAGACAACATCACCACCAGATGGATCTGTAGCTGGCTGATGAACCATACTCAATGAGTAGTCCTCAATGGCACTACATCCACATGGAGAGAAGTAAGAAGTGGTACCACAAGGTTCCGTCTTAGGCCCAGTACTCTTCAATATCTTCATAAATGATTTAGTTGAGTGAATTGAAGGGGAACTCATCAAAGTTGCAGATGACACTAAACTGGCAGGAGTAACCAACACCCCAGAAGACAAGCTCAGGATTCAAAAAGATCTTGACAAATTGGAACAATGGGCCCTGTCCAGCAAAATGAGTTTCAGTGTGGAGAAAAGCAAAGTCTTACATTTAGGCAGGAAAAACCAAAGATACAAATACAGATTAGGTGAGACCTGGCTTAAAAACAGTAACTGTGAGAGGGACCTTGGAGTCCTAGTGGACGATCACTTAACTATGAACCAGCAGTGTGCAGCAACAGCCAAAAAAGCTGATACATTCCTGGGTTGCATAAACAAAGGCATAAAATCAATAATACGTGAAGTATTAGTACTGCTCTATAAAACCCTAGTCAGACCACATCTGGAATACTGCAGCCAATTTTGGTCGCCATATCACAAAAAAGTTGTTGAGAGTTTGGAAAAAATTCAGAGAAGAGCAACTAAGATGATCAAAGGCCTGGAGACTAAAACATAGGAAGAATGGCTGCAGGACTTGGGTTTGGCTAGTCAAGGGGTAGGCAACCTCGGCTCTTTTGTGACCCATGGACTTCAACTCCCAGAATTCCTGAGTCAGCATAGCTCAGGACTTCTGGGAGTTGAAGACCATGAGTCATAAAGGAACCGAGGTTGCCTACCCCTGGGCTACTCTAAAGAAAAGAAGAGGGAATCAATCTATTGTCTAAAGCACCTGAAGGCAGGACCAAAAGCAACATATGGAAACTAATCAAGGAGAGAAGCAACCTAGAACTAAGGAGAAATTTTCTGACAGAACAATTAATCAGTGCAACAACCTGCCTTCAGAAGTGGTGAAAGCTCCAACACTGGAAGCTTTTAGGAAGAGACTGGATAGCCATTTGTCTGAAATGGTAAAGGGTTTCCTGCCTGAGCAGCAGGGGGTTGGACTACTAGATGATCTCCAAGGTCCTTTCCATTATTATTATTATTATTATTATTATTATTATTATTATTATTATTATTATTATTATTATTATTATTATTATTGACATGATAGCACTATTCCAATATTTGAGGGGCTGCCACAAAGAAGAGGGAGTCACGTTATTCACCAAAGCACCAGAGGGCAGGACAAGAAACAATGGTTGGAAACCGATCAAAGAGAGAACCAACCTGGAATTAAGGAGAAAGTTCCTAACAGTAAGGACATTTAACCAGTGGAACAGCTTGCCTCAAGAAATCGTGGGTGGGACTTCCGGTGGCGACGCGACGTCGAAAGACAGCCGTTTTCGGGCTGCCCGCTCCGCAGCTGTGTTTTTCCATCGTAAACAGCGCCTATCAGCTGTTTAGATGGATTTGAAGCCCCCTCCTCGGGAGAAGAGGAGGGGGTGAGGCCCCAGGTAGGGGTTGAGCTCTCCGGGGCCGCCTGAGCTGAGAGCTTGGGCGGCTGAAGGATGAGCCCCCCCGAAGCCTGGGTTGCTCCGAGCTGCGCAGCGCCTCTGCTCTGGGATTCTTGGAGCAGAGCCAGGCATTAGCAACCACCCCTGCCAAAAGGAAATACTTTTGATTATCAAGATGCAGGCAGAGCGGTACAGGAGGTCAAGGTGAAGTGGACTCTTTATTTTTACTCTCTAGCTCAATGGATTTTATAGCTTTAAAGTGAAAGTGCGTAATAAGTGAAAGTGGGGGAAGATGGCGGCTAAAACTTCTAAAGCTCTTCGGAATGCGGGGTCTTCCCTGGTGCAAGAGACCTCACTGCAAGCTTTGCTTCCTCCTGCATCTCTCCCGGTATTGACGCTTAAGGATTTACAAGATGCTCTTGGAAAGCACGCACAACTGATGTCTGATATGATGGATGAAAAGTTGAAAAAGCTGGAGAAGAAATTGGAGGAGAAAATGGAGAAATTGGAGAAGAAGATGGAAGAGAAGCTGAGAGCAATGAGGGTGGACATCTTGTCTAAGGTTGTATCCGTAGCTGAATGTGTGCTACAGCTGGATATAAAAGTGGAGGATCTCAGTCAAAAGAACTCTATATTAGAAGCAAAGGTATTAGAAAATGAAAATATAAGGGATAAAATGGATGAAGAATTGAGCCGTGTTCAGTATAATCAGATGCAGAATGCTATTAGAATTAGGGGTTTAAAGGAGAATGGTAAAGAAGATCTAAAGCAGCTGATTTCTGAGGCTCTGGAAGGGGTACTGGGCCAGTCAGCATCTGAAATTGAGGGAAATATGGTCAAAGTTTTTCGTGTAAATTCATGGATTGCAAGACAGAGGAAGTTACCCAGAGATGTGGTGGTCTATTTTACAAAGAGAGTAATTAGAGATGAAGTCATTCAAGCTGCTTATGATACTAATTTGGTAGTGGCTGAGCAAGAAGTTTTGGTTTTAAAAGAGATTCCTCCGAAGATCCTAAGGAGAAGGAAAGATTTCGCATTTCTAGTACAGGAACTTAAGAAACGTGATATTAAGTTCAGATGGGAGATTCCAGTTGGGTTGGTGACAACGCACGAAGGTAAAAGACATCGTTTGGTTACTGTGGCTCAGGCACGTGATTTTTATAGTAATGTGTTAAAAGCAACCCCCCTATCATTTTTGGAAGTTGCAAAAGGACACGGTGTGGGAAAGTTTCAAGATGTTGCAGACAGACAGACAGAGGACAATGGTGTTGGAGGGGATCAAGCTACAGTCTCATCGGTTGCTGCAGGAGGCCAGAAGATGACGCGTGCCGCCCTAAGAAGAGCGAGACGAGAGCAAGAGCAAGACCAGCGGAAAGTTATGGAATCTTCAAAGTGTGCTTACAATGAAGATGTAGGAGGAGAGCGGTCTAAAGAAGTTTTGGGGGTCATGACAGAGGTGCTCCAAAAGTTTTGGGGCGTTAAGATTGCTGATTAAATTTTTAGATTAGAATGTCAATGGAGTAAAATTATTATAGAGGAGAAAGAAAGTTTTTTTTTCTTTTTTTTAATATTTTATACAATTTAAGATTGATGTTATTTGCTTGCTAGAAAAGTATATTAGGGTTACGGACTTAAAGTATGTGTTGAACTAAGAGTGGGTATGTAAGCTCCTAATTAATAACAAGTTGTCTTAGAGATTGCTTAATTTTTTTTTTATATATACTCTTTTTATTTGAACTTTTATTTGAACTTAAGGATGATTTGGAACTGTGAGACATTTGGCGTGATACACGCAAGAACTATTTTAGATTATAGTTTAGTTTGGTTGGAGATTATTAAGATTAACAGAGATAAGCGCTTTTGGTGCGTAACTGAGAATTTGTTTGGAAATTAGAGAAAGGTGGGAGAATGCAAATAGCAGGTGAAAGTTTTTTTTTTTCTTTTCCCCTTTCTTTCTTTTTTTTTTTGAAATTAATATGAATAAGGACTGGGATTAAGAAAATTTATTTTGAGTAAAGATCTTTTTTTGTTTCCCTCTTTTTCTTCTCTACTTTATTTGTAATATTAATATTGTTTGTATTCATTTTATATGAGCTAGAGAGAGATAGAATTTATAGTTTATTGTTGATAATATAGGGGTGTTTATGTTTGTTTTTTGATTTTATGCCCTGTATTTAGCTCTGGGAAGTCGGGGGGAGGGAGGAGGGAGTGGGGGAGAGGGATAGGGGTGGGGGCGGGGGGGATTAAAGTCAAAATGTATTGTAAAACTTTTAAATAAATTAAAAAAAGAAATCGTGGGTGCTCCATCACTGGAGATTTTTAAAAAGAGGCTAGACAGTCACTTGTCTAAGATGGTATAGGTCCGTGATGGCGAACCCATGGCATGCGTGCCACAGGTGGCACGCAGAGCCCTCTCTGTGGGCATGCGCGCCGTCGCCCCAGTCCTAGGTCTTCAGCTGGGTTTTATAAACCCTTTTCGCTTTAGGCCTCTGCTGCTGTGTGCAAAAAAACAAACAAAACAAAGTTCAATCAATCAATTTCGACTTCTCGCAAAGTTGGAATTGATTGATTGATTTTTTTAGTTCCACCCATTCTGCCGTTACCACCACAGCCACGCCTACCCAATTGGCCAAACCCACCCAATTGGCCACACCCACCCAATGGGCCACGCCCACCCAGCACCCGATGATAAATAAGTGGGTTTTGGGTTGCAGTTTGGGCACTCGGTCTCTAAAAGGTTCACCATCACTGGTATAGGTTCTCCTGTTTGAGCAGGGGGCTGGACTAGAAGACCTCCAAGGTCCCTTCCAGCTCCTATTCTGTTCTGTTTTGTTCTGTTCCTCAAATACTGGAATACTCATCCGTTTTTTCTCTAGACTGGCCATACCCAATTCCTGCAACCATTCGTTATATGTTTTTCTCACCGTGCACTTAATCATCTCAGTTGCTCTTCTTTGCACTTTTTCCAAAAAGTCTCAACATTTATTTTTTGGTGCTGACCAAAACTGGATGTGATATTCCATGTGTGGAATTAGTTCTAATTGCCTAATACACATTACCACATAAATAGAAAGCAAACTAGTTTCTGTTTCATTTGCTTCACACAATGTTACTATATCCTCTAATGATTGCCTGCTAATGTTCCATACAATTGCCCTTCGGGTTGCCCTTCGGGTGAGATTCAGGGTGCTGGTGATGACCTATAAAGCCCTAAATGGCGAGGGTCTGGGATATTTGAGGGAACACCTGCTGCCAGCATCAAGCTCCCTTTATCCAGTGCGCTCCCACAGGGAGGGTCTTCTCAGGGTGCCGCCGGTTAAAGATTGCCGGCGGGTAACACCCAGGGGTAGGGCCTTCTCAGTGGGTGCGCCTGCCCTGTGGAACCAGCTGCCTGCGGAGCTTACGACTGCCCCCGACCTCCGTTCGTTCCGCCGGGACCTAAAGACCTGGCTCTTCGAGCTCTCTGGCCTAGGCTGAGAATTTTTTAATTTTTAATTTTAACTGGGTTTTTATTTTTCTCAGGGTCTCATTTAATCTTTTTTAATTTGTTTTTAACTTTTGTATTGATTTTCTTTTAAATATCCTGTAAACCGCCCTGAGTCCTTCGGGAAAGGGCGGTATATAAATAAATAAATAAATAAATAAATAAATAAATAAATAAATAGCAGATTTATATGGGTGACATTTAAATCAGCAATTCCTACTTAGGGCAGTTATGATGTCCTATAAAGACAGCCCCATCTACAGGTAGTCCTCCACTTACAACTGCAACTGGGGCCAGAATTTCCATTGCTAGGCAGGGCGGTTGTTACATGAGTCATGCCTGATTTTACAGTGTTTTTTTTTTTGGCAGGTTGTTAAGCGAATCATTGCAATTGTTAAATGAGCCATGTGATTGTTAAGAGAATTTGGCTTACACCCCCCCCCAAATGACTTGGCTTTTTGGAAGTTGGTTGGGAAGATCACAAAGGACAATTGTATGACTCTAAGATGCTGCAACTGTTGTATATACATGCTGGTTGCCAAGTCCCTAAAAATCGATCCTATGACAGTGGGGATTCTGCAACAGTTGGAAGTGCAAGAACCAATTGTAAGTCACTTTTTTCAGTCCCATTATAATTTCAAACAGTCGCTAAACTAATGGCTGTAAACAGTGGTGGGATTCAAATATGTGAACACCCAGTTCTCTGTGTGCATGCTGCTTCTAGAACTCCATTCTGGGTCTGGGCAACAAAAAAATAGCTATCGGTACTGCCAAACTGGTGCGAACTGGCTGAATCCCATCACTGGCTGTAAGGCAAGGATTACCTGTATTAAAAAGTTTGCAGGATCAAAGTGTACAAAAATAATAATTCGGAGGAGAGGAAAATAAAAAGCATCCATGCACTCACACAATGCAGAATATCTACTGGAAGAAAGGATATAAAAGGGTGACAGATGGAACATTGATAGTCCTCAACTTATAACAGTTCATTTAGTGACCATTCAAAGTTACAACAGCATTGCAAAAAAAGTGACATGACCATTTTCCACACTTACAACCATTGCACCATCCCCATGGTCATGTGATCAAAATTCAGATGTTTAGCAACTGATGCATATTTATGATGGTTACAGTATCCCGGGGTCATGTGATCACCTTTTGTGACCTTCCAACAAAGCCAATGGGGAAGCCAGATTCACTTAACAACCATGTTGCTAACTTAACAAGATTGCCATGATTCACTTAACAACTGTGGCAAGCAAAGTCATAATATGGGGCAAAACTCACTTAACAAATGTCTCACTTAACAACAGACACCTTAGGCTCAACCGTGGTCATAATTCAAAGACTACCTATACAGCACTAATCCCAATTTGGGGGAAAGTTAGTTTGAGGAGCCAGACAACCTGTTGTCGGTGATCTCACAACCTCCCCCAATCTTTAGAACATGGGTGTCAAACTCGCCGTGTCACGTGACGTGTTGTGACGTATCACAACTTTTTTTACATTGCTGGAGCTGGGGTGGGCACAGCCTCCGTATGATGCAACCGGCCCGTGGGCTAGCAGTTTGACACCCCTGCCTTAGAACAATCCTTGTTGCTTGTCAGCTTCCTGTACTTAAAATAATATTTTAAAAATGGCAAAGGTCAATTGAGTTCAGAGAGTCCAACAGGTATCAAAAAAGCTAACCAGGGCACCTTTCTGATTTCAGGGATACCTAATAATAATAATAATAATAATAATAATAATAATAATAATAATAATAATAATAATAATAATAATAATAATAATAGAGCATCCTGGATAATGGCCCAGCTCCATACCTGGCTTGTTGGTAGAAATCCCAATTCGACCCACCTCTTGGGCAGAACCGTAAATGACTGGATGCCATCTCAGTTTATAGACTGAGTAGAGTTGCATGGTTTCCAATCTGCTCCATAAGCTGCCAGCCTTCTGTGAAATATTTTGAACAGCGCTACAGGCAACAGCAGAACAAAGAGGAAACATCCCGTTTTATCAGAAAGTTCTGCCTGTCTAACATTAGGTTCGCGTTTCTCAAACTTGGCCACTTTAAGCTGTGTGCGCTTCAAACCACCACCCCCACCACCCCCACCCCACCCAGAATTCCCCAACCAGGCAGCAACACTGCATTAAAATACATTAAATATTTCCTGACAGTGCATGGTTTTGTAAGTCAGCTCTGCAAGTTTCAAGAAGCAGAAAAAATGCCCCTTGATCGGGCTTAATCCCACTCCCTCAGATTTTGAGGCACATTTCACCTCACAATCTCTCCATCCGTCTCTCCTTAACCAACGTTTCTCAAACTCGGCAACTTTAGGATGGGGTGGTGGTGGTGGTGGTGGTGGCACTTGCTGAGGAATTCTGGGAGTTGAAGTCCCCCCCCCCTCACAACTCAAAGTTGCCAAACTGAGAAACACTATTCTGAAGCAGTACAGAGCCTCCCTCCCTTTGCACTTCCAGAAAGCCTCTTCTGTGCCTTTAAAATTCCCCTCTCTTTCTCTAAGCAGAGCCTCAGTTCCTTCAAGACCATCCAAATCTATTTTTAACAATACCACCAGGGTCCCTTTCGTTGAATATCAGCAGTCCTTTCAATTACTACCAGCCGGGATTCCATCCAAAACTCTCTTCAGGTGCCTTCAACTCCAGCTGTTTTCTTTCTTCCTCTCTTGAAGGTAAGACCTTGCTCCCTTTTCTGGTTCTGCTGCAATGATTTCCAGTCTTTGGAAGGAAATCAGCTTCTGTTTTTAGGGGGAAGAAATGCACCAAAGCTCTTACTTTCCCTCCTATTTCTTCTTTTTCTATTAAAAAAAAACACCAAAAAACACAGGATTTGGGCTTGCTCTGGGGAAGCTTAAAAGATGCCTTTGCATAAAACTCAGCTGGATCCAGTTTTTAACCCCCTCTAGGATGGTTGGGAGTGAGAATTTTGAAGAAGGAAAAAAAAAGCACACATGCACACACACACAGGCAGGGTAAGTTGTATAAATAAAAGTATTTGGACTTTTATTATCGAATCCTAGCCTTATTTGGAGAGCTGGAGAAGAGCGGGGCAATTTTTTTTTCACCGTTCAAAACATCCTTCCATAAAGACAGATTTTTATCTTGTTTTCTCAGATTAGCTTGCAAGCGTGGTTTAGATTTAAATTATAAAAGTCTAAAATCCCCACACATGCAAGAATGGGCTCCTGCTACATATACATGTCCTTGCAGAAGAAAATATAGAATTATAATATCTCTATCCCTGCCTCCATTTCATGGAAAGGGATATTCAAACATGGGCAGAGGAGGGATTGCTGAATGACTGCAAGCCATTTGAACTTCTAAACACTGAGTATCTAAACATCTGACTGGTATAAGCTTTCCTATTTGAGCAAGGGGTTGGACTAGAAGATCCCTTCCACCCTGTTATTCTATGTTCTATCTTCCACCTCTCTTTACCTGTAGGTCCCAGTGTGCTGAGTGTGGCTTACTTACCAGTCACTCCCTATGGGTTTGCAATGTCTTAGAATCAGGATTCTAAGACTTTTAAAACGGACTTTGCATTGTCCATCTAAGCAATAGTGAGCACAAATTGTTCTCAGCTCAATCTATTTATTTTTTGTTCTGTTTAGCTTCTTTGGATGGTTTGAGAGGCAGTAAATGTTCAGGGACTGTAAAGGAGAACTGCACAGTACTCGTGGGGTAATTTGGAATTAGGTGAGAAATAACTACACAAAGCTTTTTGGCAACACGGCTTGCCATTACAGGTAGTCCTTAACGTATGACCCTAACTGGGGCCCCAAACAACAATGTGGTTGTTAAATGACTCATCAGGTGACCACACCTGATTTTGCAACCACTTTTGCCATATTTGTTAAGTGACTCCAGCTTCTCCCATTCACTTTGCCTATTGGAAGCTGGCTGGGAAAGTCATAAATGGTGATGAATTGATTGGTGGGACACTGCCATGGCCATATCTGCCAGTTGCCAAGTGCCTGAATTGCAATCACGTGACCATGGGGACTATGATGGTTTAAGTGTGAAGACAGGTCATAAATAACTTTTTCAGTACCATTTTAACTTTGGTCATTAAATGAATGAATGGTCATTAAGCAAAGACTCCCTCTAGGCAATTCTGCAAGGAGACATTAGCAATAGCAATAGCACTTACACTTATATGCTGCTTCACACTGCTTTATAGCCCTCTGTAAGCAGTTTACAGAGTCAGCCTATTGCCCCCAACAATCTGGGTCCTCATTTTACCGACCTCGGAAGAATGGAAAGCACAGTCAACCTTGAGCCACTCAGGATCGAACTTCTGGCTGTGGGCATTAGAAATAGTTTCTTCAGAATGATGCATTTTTTTTTAAAATAATGTATATTTGGGATTAAACAAAGGCTCTTTTTAAAGGAATGTTTTAACTAAGGGGGGTTGTGAAGCAAGTAATCAGCTGTTTCCAGCATTGATGTAACCTGATATGATTGTTAAATGAATAGTCATAAGTCAAGGACTATCTGTACTTTCTGGTAGGATGTTTGTCATTTTCCAATCTAGCTTACAGCTCAGAGAATGCCTGGTGATGTCTCATCTGCTTACTAACTATATCCTCTCTGCTCAGCTCTTTGAGATCACCCAAAATCAGTTAAATGTTGCATACAGTATGTCCAGAGGGCTCTTTAAATCAGAGATCCCCAACCTTTTGGGCACCAGGGACTGATTAGGTAGAGAGAGGTTTTTCCGTGGACCAGAGGGGGCATGGTTTTGTATGCTGCCTGCATCCTGTGGATGGGGCTTTCGTTGTTTGTGCAGACAGGTTGCTGGCATGCCGCAGCTGAGTACTGGTCCATGAACTGGGAGTTGGGGACCTCTACTTTAAATGATACTTGAAGCACGATACATCCCTTGTTGAAATGCTTAGCTTTTTTTTTTGCTTTTATCTAATGAATTTTCATGTGCTGTATCATAATAATTTCAAAAGGAATTTTAAAAAATCTCATGAATGGAAAGTGATATTCCTGCATTGCTTCATTATGAGGGCACCAAGAGGTATGTGTGAAGATTTTTTCCTGTTTTTCATGAACAAACTATTCTGATTTGCAGCCTTCCTGATTTTTTGTGCTCTGCTAAATCCTAAAGGAAGATAATCAGAAGGAATCGATCCCAAGAGTCTTTTTCAATCATAGCTTCACTCTCATTGCTAAAGGTGATTTTTACCTGTGAGAAATTCTTGGATAAGAGCTCCTTCCTTCTAAAGAATTTCAAAAGAATCACCCATCCAATTTCTCTGCCCAGAGATATTGTGGAGGGTTGCAAAATGTCGTGCTAATTTGAAAAACCCACAGAATCAGTCCTGGTTCATATGTGGATCCCATCCTGGTTTATATCTTCATCCAATTTTGGCAGCCATGAAATTAAAAAGTTGTTGAGACTCTAGAAAGAGTACAAAGAAGAGCAATAAAGATGATTAGGCAACTGGAGGCTAAAACATATTAAGAAATGTTGCTGGAATGGGGCATGTCTAGTTTAACAAAAAGAAGTAGGGGTGACATGACAGTGTTCCATTATTTGAGGGGATGCAATAAAGAAGAGGGGGTCAACCTATTCTCCAAAGCATCTGAATACAGGACAAGAAGCAATGGATGGAAACTAATCAAGGAGAGACCCAACCTAGAACTAAGGAGAAATTTCCTGACAGTGAGAACAATTAATCAGTGGAACAACTTGCCTGCAGAAGTTGTGGATGCTGCAACATTGGAGGTTTTTAAGAAGAGACTGGACAACCATTTGCATGAAATAATATAGGGTTTTCTGCCTGAGTAGGAGGTTAGACGAGAAGACCACCAAGGTCACTTCCAACTCAGAACAGAATAATAATTCTTACTAATAGAGAAGACATAATAGAGGGAGTTGATGTTGCCAGAAGCTCAAATCAAATCAAATCAACCTTTATTGTCAGAGTACATGTGTACAATGAGATTGGCTGAGCCTCCCTTCATGCACCACCACCCCCAATACAACTCACAGTGAAGACAAAATAATAATAAAAAATCCCTAACCCAGTGAATCCTACTAACAAAGACCTTGGGGGAAAGTGACCACACCCTACTGGAATTCAATTTAATGCAAACACAAGGAATAGAAAATAATTCAGCCAATGTCTTAAATTTCAAAAGAGCTGATTTTAACAAACTCAGAGTGAACCTAGGAAAGATTCCATGGATGAAAATCCTAAAGGGGAAAACAACTCAAGAAGCATGGAAAACTCTGAAAAATGCTATCATAAAAGCCCAGAACAGCACAATACCACTGAAAAAGAAAGAAAGAAAAAAAAAACAAGAAAGTCAAGTAGAAACCAGCAAGGCTACACAAAAATCTCTCAGGACAAACTGAAAGACAAAAAGGACAAGTACAAAAAATGGAAAGAGGGACACATAACTAAGACCAAATAACATGCAAAGATGAAGTCAGGAAAGCAAAGGTTCAGAATGAACAAAGACTTGCAACAAGAATAAAGGATAATTAAAAAGTTTTTTCCCCAACATATTAATAACAAAAAAGTCAAGGAAACTGTAGGTCCACTAAAGAGAGTAGATGGCAAGGAAGTAACAAGCAATAGAGAGAAAGCAGAGCTGCTTAACTCATTCTTTTCATCAGTCTTCACACAAAAAGAAATTATAGCACACCATACCAAAACAAAAATACTGCAAAAGACAACTAGAAACAAAACTTAAAATAAGCAAGAAAATGGTAAGAGAACACCTATCCAACCTTGACAAATATAAATCACCAGAACCTGACAGATTACATTCCAAAGTTCTGAAGGAGCTGGCAGATATTATCTCAGAACCATTACACCACATCTTTCAAAAATCCTGGAGCACTGGGGAAGTACCTGAGGATTGGAAAAGAGCTGATGTGGTTCCCATCTTCAAGAGAAAAAAAACAGACCCAGGAAACTACAGACCAATCAGTCTAACATCAATATCTGGGAAGATCCTGGAAAAGACAATAAAAAAACAGATCTGCGAACAACTAGAACCAAACAAAGTTATAACTGGTAGCCAGCAGTGGTTTGTTAAAAACAGATCTATAGGCATGATCACTAAATCATCTTCACTGGAACTCAATATGTGATCCCAATTCTTTGTGCCTGACAGAAATTCATGAATTCCATGAAAGTGGGAAGTTTCTGAAATTCAGTTACATATATTGAAGGGTGTGTTGAAAGCAAGTTTATCAACTTTTAACGTTTGACCTAGTATGACCCCTACTTGCAAAGAATCACCCTTTGCTCAAGACTAGTGTTGTGTACTGGGTTCGTTGCTTGAGAGAAGAGACGAGGCGAGTGAGTTCGTTCAGTCAGGAACATTCTTTATTTGCTTGCAGGAACTGAACCGGGGAACAGGGCTGCAAATGCAGCTATTTATACCCTGGCCTCTAGGTGGCGGCCAATAGGTTTAAAGCAATCTATTGCTGCCCTAGAAGCAGCCAATGGCGGCCCTGGAGACGGGTTGTCTGAGGAGCTGGGAGCCGTTAGCCAGCTCCCTGCTTAAGCAACCTTCCAGCAATCAAACCCACGTGATACACTCAGCCCAATACATTACAACTAGACATACCCAATTCCAGCAACTATTCTTTATGTTCTAATCAAGACTTTTGCCCATTGTTCCAGATATTATCAGTGTAAGAAAATGTTACATTTGAGGGAAAATCCAAAAAGGCAAAATGGATGGAGGAAATTTTACAATGGCACCTAAATTAGATCTGTTTAGTTGAAAATGTTTATCTTCCACTTCAGTCTAAAATAAGACTCAGTCCGGTACTTTATTTATTCAGCCAGTTAGGTAGTGAAAGCTCAGACTTCATTGTGTTATACGTTGCTGTTATCATTAATTAATTAATCATATGAAGCTGAAAGGTAAAGCAACTGCAAACTAAAGAAACATTAACAGTCTTTGCAAAGTACCATTTGTGAAGGAAAAAGTATTACTATTACTAATTAATTGTTCATTAATAATTTATTATTACTAATCTATCAGTAGTAATATAGCTAACAAATGCAATATAACTAAAAATGATGATCAAAGTGAATTCAATTTGGGACAGTGTACACATTGAAAGTACTCTGTGGGATGTAAACTTTTCAACCAAAGTAATTTCCCACATTTTTAAACATCATCAGGCAGACAGTGATTGTTTTTCCAATAATTGCAATAACCAACTTAACTGGCTGCTAATAATATACACTGAATCAATTGTGTTTGATTGTTTTATACGCTTTGGAAAATACTAATAGTAAATCAGCCTTAGCATTTGTCCAGGCAATTGTCCAGTTTCTTCATTCAGCTTCAGCCCAAAATACTGACCAACTGATTATTACACCCAAATATAATAATACCTACAATTGGTTTACATCCCCAGTGTTTCTCGACCTTAGCAACTTTAAGATTTATGGACTTCAACTCCCAGAATTCCCTGGCCAGCTTTCACCATGATGGGCTGGGGAATTCTGGAAGCTGATGTCCACACATCTTAAAATTGCCAACATTGAGAAACACTAGCGTACAGTATCATTGTCTAACATAGTGAAGAAAAATATCACAAGTAGCATTTTATTTTGTCCTACTTTTGATGATTTGCTGAAACAGTTTTGGAAAAATTCCACACTGCAAAGAGTTCCAATCAGTTTACTCAAGACTTCAGTCCTTTACTTAATGTTTTTGAGGGAATTTGTTAGATTTAATAATTTAAAGTTTTATCCATTATTGTTGAAATGACCTTACTCTTCAGTAGAACTGATTCATGCTGACTTCAGATATTGCTAATGGTCCACATTGATATGATCTATATGCTTTAGGAAGAAATGATTGAGCTTGTCTCTTTTGGAGCCAGAGCAGTAGTTACCTCCTCCCCAATTTCTTGTGCAACGTATATTCAGAAGTGATAAGATTGCCATCTATAATTAAATCTATAAAATCTTCCATCCTCCAACTTATTGAACAAAGTTATTCTCAGGATTAAGAAGCAAATAATGTTCAAGAAAGAGCCCACTTGCTAGGTGTGTAGTCATGTGATGACCCAGCACAACTTACAATCATAATCAAGAGCTCAATTACAGTCAGAAGTCAAGGACTACCTGTACTAGTTTTTACCTCAATTAAAAATTTGTTGTAAGCCACCCAGGCTGACCATATAAATTGAAGAAATTATTAAATAAATGAAATAGAGGACTTTCACACACACCCTCCCCACTACAAGTCTGCCCTCTTCTAATCTGGAATTACAATCCCTCAAAAGAGTTTGATCCCTCAGCTAGCATGAAGCAAAGGTGAAATTGAATTCTGAACACAGTAAAATAAAAGCATTGTAATAACACTGTAATAATATCCCTGTTCATAAGAACTTTGACAGAAGACTATTTTCCCCAAATCACTGCTTCAGCAGAAACTTTCACTTTCTCTCACCCATCATTTTTGTCCACATAGAATCCTAGTTCTGAAAGATCCGTTTAACTTTCTGAATTCATTATTGTCATTAGGATTCAAATTGCAGAAATGGAAGGGCCTCTGTAGTCCTTGAGTTCAGCCTCCCATAAAAAAACAAATTTAAACTATTCCAGACAGATGACAGCTTAGCCCCTGTTTGAACACCCGTTGGGTAATTCTGGGCATTGAGGCCCATATCTCTAAAGTTGCCATGATTGAGAAAACATTGTTCTAAACTCTGTTCCACTCATGTCTTCTAGTGATACTGGTCCAGTGTGTTGCTTCTCAGCTACAGTAGCTTGTTTCCCATGGCATAAAATTTCTCAAACAGGCTGAAAATATTCAATTTTTGCCTCTCAATAACCTAGAGCAGGGGTGTCAAACTCCTGGCTCACAGGCCAGATGCGTCACGAGGAAACTGCGTCCACCCCATTGCCAGCAATGGGGAAAAAGTTCTGATACATCGCACAACATCACATGACATTGTGAGTTTGACGTGTCTGACCTAGAAGCATAAATTGTCATGCCACTCTTTCAAAAGTTTCAAGAAGGCTCCACAACCATTTGCACTACTCAGGTGACCCTGATGACACATATCAGCCTCCAGGTTGGTTTTAATGACTTGATAAAAGAATGCAAATGACCAGTTGTCTGCAAGGAGTATATATCCTTCCATTCCCCACCATTTGGTCAGAGTGAAGAAGCTTCTTGGATGAGAAGCAAAATGTCTTCAAAGAGAAAAAATAAAGAAGTCCAGTTGCGTTGTGAAAAAGCACCTTTGGGACAACCATGACCTGAATGACTGAGAATCTCCACAGACATACCACTATTCAGATTTTTCAGGCAGGAACAAAATTTAAATCTGGGCTCCAAATCTGAAAAGGGACTTTGTGTTAGAGTTAGATGCTAATCATGTGGGTGATTTAGGCTTTGTGGGGCACTGATGAACCACAAAAAGAGTTTGAGTTGGTCTACGTGAGCCAGCCTGGGGAGGAAGAGGGGGGCTCCAATTAACTGCACTTCAGTTCCCCAAGATTCTCATCAATGGCCATGCTGGCTAGAATTTTGGTACTCAGATAAATCAGCCATCAACAGGTACACAGACATAAATAACATCTACATATCATTCAAAACAGATAAAGCCAAACAGGAAACAAAAAGATCAAATGACCTCCTCACCAGCAACCAACATAGAGATGAGCACAGATTGGAAAAATGTCTCCTGTCTTCTAAGACAGATCTCTGTCTTACCCTGTAGTAAGATGGGAGGCCAATATATTTTATATGGAGAGAATAGAATAACAGAGTTGGGACTTCCAGTGTTGCACTGTAACAACACAGCCGAAGGATTGCAGAGCTCCGCACCCTACAGCTGTTTTCGCCCTGCCAGGACATAGACATATAGTGACTTAATAAGGTGACTTTTATTTAAATTTTTAAATTTATTACATTTATATACCACCCTTTCCCGAAGGACTCAGGGCGGTTTACAGTGTGATTCAAACAAAAAATACAAAAGTTAAAAACAATTTTAAAAATTATATCCGTCCCTGAACAAATAAAACCCCAGTTAAAATTAAAATTAAAATTAAAGTTCTCAGCCTGGGCCAGAGAGCCCGAAGAGCCATGTCTTCAGGTCCCGGCGGAATGAACGGAGGTCAGGGGCAGTCCTAAGCTCCACTGGCAGCTGGTTCCAAAGGGCAGGCGCACCCACTGAGAAGGCCCTATCCCTGGGTGTTGTCCGCCGGCAATCTCTTACCGGTGGCACCCTGAGAAGACCCTCCCTGTGGGAGCACACTGGACGAAGGGAGCTTGATGCTGGCAGCAGGTGTTCCCTCAGATATCCCGGACCCAAGCCATTTAGGGCTTTATAGGCCATCACCAGCACCTTGAATCTCACCCGGAGGGCAACCGGGAGCCAATGCAGCTCGCAGAGTAGAGATGTTACATGGAAGTATCGAGAAACCCCCATCACAACTCGCGTGGCCGCATTCTGCACCAGCTGAAGCCTCCGAGTGGTCCTCAAGGGCAGCCCCATGTAGAGAGCGTTGCAGTAGTCTAAACGGGAGGTCACGAGCGTGTGAGTGACTGTGCGTAGGGCATCTCAGTCCAGATAGGGTCGCAACTGGTGCACCAGGCAAACCTGGGCAAAAGCCCCCCTGGTCACAGCTCCTATATGGTCTTCAAAATTGAGTCATGAATCCAGGATGACGGCCAAGTTGCGAGCCCTATCAACGGGGGGTAACACCTCACCCCCATTGTTAGAGGTGGAATAGTCTGGTTAGCCCGATATGCCGATATGCACAGCCACTCAGTCTTGGCGGGATTGAAACGAAGCCTGTTTCTCCCCATCCAGTCCTGGACCGCCTCCAGGCATGGGGACATCACGGCGAGGGCATCGCTGGGTTGGTTCGGGGTGGAAAGAAAAAGTTGGGTATCATCAGCGTACTGATGATACCCCACCCCGAAACCACGAATGATCTCACCCAGCGGCTTCATATAGATGTTGAACAGGAGGGGCGAGAGAACCGACCCCTGAGGAACTCCACAAACGAGAGGCCTCGGGGCGGATCTCTGCCCTCCCGTCAACACCGACTGTGAACAGCCCAGGAGATAGGAGAACCACCGTAAAACGGTGCCTCCCACTCCCAACCCCCTGAGACGCTGCAGTAGGATACCATGGTCAATGGTATTAAAAGCCACTGAGAGATCTAATAGGACCAGGACAGAGGAACAACCCCTGTCCCGAGCCCGCCAGAGATCATTCACCAGCACGACCAATGCCGTCTCCGTGCTGTATCCGGGCCTGAAACCCGATTGGTACGGGTCCAAATAATCAGTTTCCTCCAGGAACAGAGGAAGCTGATGCGCCACCACACTCTCAACAAGAGCCTTGGTGGAGCAGTGGGCTAATGCCTCCTTAAGTAACACCAGCTGCCTGCAATTAGTGCAGGTTTGCATCCCACCAGGCTCAAGGTTGACTCAGCCTTCCATCCTTCCAAGGTAGGTAAAATGAGGACCCAGATTGTTGGGGGCAATTAAGCTGACTTTGTAATAATGCCGCTTGGGGTGTGTGTGGAAGCCCTAATAATCAGGCATATACATAGAATGAAGGCTACTGCTAAGCTTGTAAGCCGCCCTGAGTCTTCGGAGAAGGGTGGGATATAAATGGAATTAAAATTAAAAAAAAACCTTTGCCAAAAAGCGAAGGTTGGAGACTGGACGATAGTTATTTAAAACAGCCGGGTCCAGGACAGGCTTTTTGAGGAGGGGTCTCACCACTGCCTCCTTCAAGGCGGCAGGAAAGACACCCTCCTTCAAAAAAGCAGTTATTACTGCCTGGAACCAGCCTCGTGTCTCCTCCCGGGCCGCATAAACCAGCCAGGAGGGGCACGGATCCAACAAACAGGTGGTGGTGCTCAGCCTCCCCATGATCCTGTCCACATCATCAGGGGAAACTGGATCGAACTCAGTCCAGATAACATGCTCAAGACCGTCCGATTCCTCCATGTCAGACTCTGCCCAGTCAGAGTCCAGACCGGCCCGGAGCGATTTTGTCTGCCAGATGATGACTAAACTCCTTGGCTTGTCCCTGTAAGGGATCCTCTCTCACCTCCTGGTTAAGGAGGGAGCGAGTCACCCTAAACAGGGCGGCCGGGCGATTATCTGCGGACGCGATGAGGGCAGCGAAGTAATTAGACTTCGCTGTCCTCATCGCTGCAAGATAAGACCTTATAAATGTTCTTCACTGCAATCGGTCAGATTCGGATCGGCTGGACCTTCAACCGCTCTCTAGACCCCGTCTCCGAAACTTCATCTCCCGGAGCTCTGCAGAGAACCATGGAGCCCAACGGGATCTGCGCCGGGTCAGAGGTCGCAAGGGTACAACACAGTCAAGTGCCCCGGCAGCTGCCCTTTCCCAGGCATCCACCAAGGCATCGACTGCACTGTGGGTGAGGTCGATGGGTATAGACCCAACCTCCATCTGGAACCGTTCAGGGTCCATTAAGCACCTGGGGCGGAACCACCTGGTCGGTTCCGCAGCCCCGCGGCGGGGGGTGGCATAACAGAAGACCAGTCACAGGAGATAGTGATCTGACCATGACAGGGGAACAATGGTTGGTGAACCCCCTTCCAGATCATCCAACCACTGTCCAGACAGGAACACCAGGTCGAGAGTGTGACCCCCCACATGAGTCGGGCCCTGAATCACTTGGATCAAGCCCATGGCCATCATGGAAGCCATAAATACAATTGAAATATAAGCTGATAGAAAAGATGTTATATGCAGATGTTATTGTTATTTGCACAAACAGAAGAAAAACATTTGTATCCAACTTTGTACAGTATGTATCAAAAATATTAAGAACTATGTTTGTTTAATGTTGACAAAAGGAGAACACTATTGGAAGAAGAGAAGATCAAAAAAATCTATCATTAATTAATATATTGATTATGGAACTACAGACATTAGTTAGTATTGATTTTTTTTTAAATATGTGAATCCAGACAACATGCTGTTTACTAAAAACTAAAGATTGTTATTGTAAAAAATCAATAAAATATATTTTAAAAAAAGAATAAGAGAGTTGGAAGGGACCTTGGAGTTCTATTCTTAAAAACTTCCAGTGTTGGAGCATTCACCACTTCTGGAGGCAGGTTGTTCCACTGGTTAATTGTTCTAACTGTCAGGAAGTTTCTCCTTAGTTCTAGGTTGCTTCTCTCCTTGATTAGTTTCCATCCGTTGCTTCTTGTCCTGCTTTCAGGTGCTTTGGAGAATAGCTTGATCCACTATTCTTTGTGTGAGCTCCTTAAATATATATTTTTATTGAAAAGTTTTACAGTACATTTTATTTATAACAAAACAAAACAAAACCCCTCCCAACCCCCTCCCCTCTTCCCAACCCTCCCCCACACCTCCCTCCCCCCCTCCCCCCTCCCCGACTTCCCAGAGCTAAATACAAGGTATAAAAGTAGAAACAATCATAATCTACCATATGCAAACAACAATAAACTATTAAATCTATCACACTTTAACTCTTAGAAAATGACTACAAGCAATATAAATATCACATCAATACTTATTCAAATGCTAAATGAAACTTTTTAGTCCCATATTTATTCTGGATGTAATCAATCCATTTTTTCCACTCCACAATATACAGTATCTCTGTTGCGAATGGTCTTTCAAATACGCTGAGATCTTTGCCATTTCCACCAGGTTGGAAACTTTTAAAGTCCTTAAATATTGTAACACTGCTATCATGTCTCTCCCCCTCCCCCCAGTCCTTTTATTCATTAAACTAAACATACCCAATTCCAGCAACCATTTTTTCTTTGTTTTAGCCTCCAGTCCCCTGATCATCTTTGTTGCTCTTGTCTGCGCTCTTTCTCAACACTTTTTTTTAGATCGTGCTGACCAAAACTAAATGCAGTATTCCAAGTGTGGCCTTACCAAGGCATTATAAAGTGATATTAACACTTCACATGATCTTGATTCTCTCCCTCTGTTAATGCAGCCTAGAACTGTATTGGCTTTTTTGGCAGCTGTGGCACACTGCTGGCTCATATTTAAGTGATTGTCCACTAGGACTCCAAGATCCCTCTCACTACTACTATTGAGCAAGATACCACCTATAATGTACCCGTGCATTTGGTTTTTCTTGCCTAAATGTAGGACCTTACATTTTTCACCATTGAATTTTATTTTGTTAGATAGTGGCCAGTGTTCAAGTCTGTCCAGATCCTCCTATATCTTAAGCCTAACTTCTGGAGTGTTGACTATTCCTGCCGGCTTGGTGTCATCTGCAAATTTGATGAGCTCCCCATCTATCCCCTCATCCAAATCATTGATGAAGATGTTGAAGAGCACTGGGCCTAGAAATAGAGCCCTGGGGCACCCCACTACACACTTCCCTCCATGTAAAAGCAGGATGGATGGATGGATGGATGGATGGATGGATGGATAGATAGAGATAGATAGATAGATAGATAGATAGATAGATAGATAGATAGATAGATAGATAGATAGATAGATAGATGATAGACAGACAGACAGACAGACAGACAGACAGACAGACAGATAGATAGATATAATCAAGCTATGAAGACCCCTTGCATTTGAACTGCCATGCTGCTTCTAGCTTGCCCACAGTTGTGAGGGGGGAAGGGAAAAGGTTTGGAAAGGTTCCTATCAGTGTGAGTTGAGGTCACTGAAGAGATATTTTGGCAAACAGAGACTTCCTTCTCATTGTTCAAAAACTGGTTGTACAATGTGACCCGGTCTGTCAGAGAGGGCAGGGGAGATTTCACTCTTTTAATTATCTTTTTCCCACCATATTGCCAGAGCTGGCTTTCCTTCTATTGTGTTGATATGCTATGCCTAATAAAGTTTTACATTAAAGATTGCAATGTCTCTGGTGGATTTACTTTGTTGGGCTTTTCAACTGGAACTGTGACACATAGATTCTGAGAGATACATTTCACACTTGTGGTGGAAACCCAGGTTGAAAGGTATTTGTCTAGATTATTTTTGCTAATGCTAATTATCATATCTAAGCAATTTGGCTTTTCATATAATGACAGAGTTGGCAGAGAGCCATTTAGACCATCAAATCCACCCACATGCCTAATGCAGAAATCCATACGACAATCCAACTTCTGCTTGGATCCATACAGAGAAGGTACTGCCTGTTTCAGCCATTGTCCCCACCTTTGATCCACTCGTTTTTTTTAATCATATTCTGCTCAGTGAGTAATTAGGGAGGCCTATAATTATATGAATGGTACATTGTGCTGTATAATAACAAAGCTTGCATTCTGTATTAAGATGTATTATTTTTAACTTGGCTAGCTTTCTTAATCTTTCTAGGAAGGGACCGATTGTTCAAGACTGGGTGACCTCCAATTTAGCAAATATCTAAACACCTTGCATAAAAAGTATCATATGTGCTGGTGTAGGATGGAATTGTTGCACCATAGCTTTTTTTTTTTACTAATTTCAGAACAACACAAAGACAGATTTAATTAGTATCTTTCTTTGGTAAAGTCAACACAATGGTTACTCTTGTCTCTCTTTATAAAACTGTTCTCCAACACTTTATCTAATTTAGAATTCATAGCTTCTTACATGCCATATGGTATACAACTCAGGTTTGCCTGCAACAGGTGCAATGATTATCTATATCATAGTTCTGAGAGATGGTTAGTAATTTGTCCAGGTCATTTAAACATGAAGTTATATTGTTCTACTACCTTATGCACCTGATGCTTTGAATGAGTACCAATATTCATAATATGGTTTGGCAGCTTTGCCCCCAGATGATAAGCTAAAGGAGTCCCTGTGGGTTTTACTCTGCTAGCCAACTTTAGGGGGAGGTGGTTGGAGGATTCTGGGAGTTGAAGTCCACAGGTCTTAAAGTTGCCAAGGTTGGGGACTCATGGACTACCCCATAAGATTGACTAGTATTAAAAGCTGCCGAGAGATATAAGATGGCCAGAATGGACTCACCACTGCCATCCTGAGTCTCAGAGGTCATTCACTAGTATAGCCAATGGCTTCTCATATGTAACTCAGTCTATACCCTGATTTCATTATGTCCATGGAGATTCTCAATCATCCAGGTCATGGTTGTCCCAAAGGTGCTTTTCAAAAGGCAACTGGACTTTCTTTTTTGTTTTTGAAGACATTTCACTTCTCATCCAAGAAGCTTCTCTTCTTCTTCAAAGAAAAAGAAAAAAAACCAAGAAAGTCCAGTTGCCTTTTGAAAAGCACTTTTGGACCTGACTACATTACCATTACTGTGATGTGTCTGCCCAGGAGAACCAGCCCCCACTTCATCCTTGGTACTAGTTTCAAGACAGAAGGAGAAAGCAGATCCCTCCAAGCAGATCCCTCCTTCTCCAGCCACTTCTTCTGATGAACTGTAACATGTCTTGGCTCCTATGAGATACCACCCATCAGCCGACCCCAAAATAGCTGATCTGCTAATCCATTTCAGAAAAAAAATAAGAAGAGGAAATGCAGATTTTTTTTTGCCAAGTAGTAGCTTGAGATTTCCTTTTATTATATACATAAAAACATCAATCACATTCTTGTTCCAAGGAAATTGCACAGAGAAGTAACCAAAATGCATGAGCCAACCACAGGCATAAAACACACACACTCATACACACACACACAACCTTTAATGCCTTGCTTGTAAATAATGCAAACTAAACAGCTGCAACTAAAGTTCTCTGTGTTCCTAGCATCAATCACTGTCCCTAATAGCTTTCCTTTTACACTTCTGATTTCCTTTTCATTGACCGCTTAAATTATGTGCCAACACGCTTGTGTCCAGGCTGAGTGACCACGCTGATAGACTTTTCCAGGATGATCTTTTTCATCTGAATTTTCAAATAAATTCTTCTTCACTTGCCATTGTTTTGACCATTCTAACTTGCTTCTTACATGGGAATGTAAGGTTACGAGATACGCCTTGAAATAATCTTGAGGTAAGATTGCCCCATTTTTTTGCAATATAACAGAATAACAGAGTTGGAAGGGACCTTGAAGGTCTTCTAGTCCATACCCCTGCTAAAACAAGAGACCCTATAGCATTCCAGACAAATGGCTGTCTAGTCTCTTCTTAAAAGCCTCCATTTCTGGAGCACACATAGTTTCTGAAAGCATGCCATTCCACTGGTTTAATTGTTCTCACTGATAAAAACTTTTTCCTTAGTTCTAGGTTGCTTTTTTTCCTTGATTAGTTTCCATCCATTGTTTCTTGTCCTGCCGTAAGGTGCTTTGGAAAATAAGCTGACCCCACCTCTTATTTGTGACTGTTCCTGAAATATTGGAAGACTGCTATCATGTTACCCCTAGTCCTTCTTTTCTCTTAGCCATACTCACTGAATTCCTGCAACCGTTCTTCGTACGTTTTAGCCTCCATCCCCCTAATCATCTTTGTTGGTCTTTTCTGAACTCTTTCCAAAGTTTCAACATCTTTTTTATAATATGGTGACCAGAACTGAATGCAGTATTCCAAGTATGGTCTTACCAAGGCTTTAAAAGTGGTACTTTATAAACATATATAAACTGTAACAGTTCAGGGCATTGTTCCCAGGAATGGTGCAATAATTACAAGGCTAACAGGAAACTGCTGCCTGCCGTTGATTTGATTCTGTGCCCAGACACCTTTTGAACTTATTTTGCTGGCCTTTTCCCCACCTTTTGCTAATGAACCCAATTAATGGCTGTAAGCGTATCTGTAGAGAGGCTACTCCCTGCTGCCCTTAAATGACTCTAACAGAACAGAATAGGAGCTGGAAGGGACTTTGGAGGTCTTCTAGTCCAGCCCCCTGCTCAAGCAGGAGAATCTATACCATCTTAGACAAGTGACTGTCTAGCTAAGCCTCTTCTTAAAAATCTCCAGGGATGGAGTGCCCACGATTTCCAGAGGCAAGCTGTTCCACTGGTTAATTGTCCTCATTGTCAGGAAGTTTCTCTTAATTCCAGGTTGCTTCTCTCTTTGATCAGTTTCTAACCATTGTTTCTTGTCCTGCCCTCTGGAGCTTTGGTGAATAATGTGACCCCCCTCTTCTTGAACATTTTCATACAATCTGGCCATAGTTATTGTCAGGCCCCAAACCAAGAATGACACATGGTGATTCTTCCAAGCGAGTTGATTATTGTTTTCACACCTATTGACAAAATCTTGCCAGACTGAAGACTCAGTAAAATACTGTTTTATAAAGCCTTAAAGATCTGCATCTATAATATACTCTGGAAACTGTTAGGGAGGGGCTGTCTTTACCCTCTTTCTCTCACAGGCAGTATCCAGGCTGAATTGCCTCTTATTCCTCTGGAATTCTCCCTCCTCCTAGAAATCCACCTATAAACATGTAGTCCTTGACTTATGACCATAATGGAGCTTGTCCAGTACAGTCATAAGTCTTGATGGGTCACCAGATGACCAACCTGATTTATGGTCTTTTGTGCAGCCATCAAGCTTCCTCTCAAGTTTCCTCCTTCCATTATATATTCAAGATGGACAGTATTTAATATTTTATTGTTATGTATATGTAGGGGTGTGGGTCTATACATATGTTGCATATAGTATGTTTAGGTGTGTGTCATGTATGTGTTTCACTTTGAGAGCGGGCAACTAAATTTCATTTTTGATGTGTGCCATTGTGCCCACAGTAAAAAAAAAATGACAATAAACCTTATCTTATTTTATCTTACCTCACCACATCTCACCTCACCATACCTCACCTCACCTCACCTCACCACATCTCACCACATCTCACCTCATCTCACCTCATCTCACCTCATCTCACCTCATCTCACCTCATCTTATCTCATCTTATCATTAAGTGAATGCTGCAGTTATTAAGTGAACCCATTGTTCACTATGGGACACTTTTGCCTAAAACCAAAGTACAGTTTTCAAGCAAAGTACAGTTTTCAGCAAAAATCTTGTAAATTGTGATTTTGGTATACTGCAAATGGCCATAAATGCAGGCCACTTGTCAAGTGTCCAAAATGCAGTAACATGATCATGAAGAGGTGCCCATTGGAACTTGGAACTGGAACACTGGGGAAAAAAATTGGGGGGAGGGTTGTCATAATTTCAAAAGATTATTAGGAAACTGGACATAAGAGCCTTGGTGGAGCAGTGGGCTAATGCCTCCTTAAGTAACACCAGCTGCCTGCAATTAGTGCAGGTTCGAGTCCCACCAGGCTCAAGGTTGACTCAGCCTTCCATCCTTCCAAGGTAGGTAAAATGAGGACCCAGATTGTTGGGGGCAATTAAGCTGACTTTGTAATAATGCCGCTTGGGGTGTGTGTGAAAGCCCTAATAAGCAGGCATATACATAGAATGAAGGCTACTGCTAAGCTTGTAAGCCGCCCTGAGTCTTCGGAGAAGGGCGGGATATAAATGGAATTAAAATAAAAAATAAAATAAAAAAAAAAAGTTAAGGACTACTTTTTCTATATTCCATCACAGTTAATGCTTTATACAATGTCAAATATTTCATCACTCAGTGTTTTCGGATATCATTTTTCTGAAATGATTATTTTATTTTTTATATTTATTTTTATTTATTTCCTGCCTTTATTATTTTTACAAGTAACTCAGGGCAGCAAACATATCCAATATATCTTCCTCCTCTTCCTATTTTCCTGCAAAATAGTTGGGTTGAGAAAGAGTCACTGGTCCCAAGGTGTTCATGGCTATGGCGGGACTTAAACCCATGATCTCTTGATTTCTAGCTTGGTACTTTAACTAGAGCAAAATGGCTCTCTTGACTCATATCTTGATTCATATCTGCTTCTCAGTTTCCAGATTCACCCAATTTATCTAGCTTCCTAAGCCCATTAGCATATACACTGGGTGCTTATATTCTCTATCCAAAATTAAAATGTTCCACAGCAAAATTTCAGAGGGGAATGAAATATTTATCTGGTGCAACTTCAGCTTTTGATCCTGGTGCATTTAGAAAAACCCACTGTGCTGGAAGTCCCAAACAGTGCAGCAATGCAGTCCTTTAAATAGCAACTTTTTTCTTTTCCATCTTGATAAAAATTTCATGGAATGTTTAAGTGTATCTTCACTGTTTGAATTCTGTATGGGGGTGGGCTATATTAGGCTGGGGGCTAGCAAGAGCAGACTGTCCCATCTTATGTGATTTTTTAAGATCCCCCCTCAAATAAAACTAGAACAGTCCAGCACTCCCATAAGGCAGCATGTGATTGCCTCAGCTTCATGTTTCTTATATTTTTATTTTTCTTCAGTTAATTGGCCTGAAAGTTACTGAACGTTTACAGTGGATTCAGTTGGCTGCAATTTGAGAGGATGAAATACAAGTAGCAGTGTAGCTACAAAGTTAGCAGAAATGGTCACAATAACTTATAAATAAAAATGGATACTCAGGAAAGTCTGAGCAAGGGAATAATGACTAGCTTAGTGGACTAAGGGAATGCTGGGGATGTAATGTACTTAGACTTTATTAAGGTATTTGATAAAGTGGACCATAGCTGCCTTCTTGACAAATTAGAACAATATGAAATGGATGGTTATGTTATTAACTAATATATATCTCAGGTGCTTTTAGACTTACCCATCATAAGTCATCCAAAACTCTGTTATAGGATGGTATGTAACAAACAAACTCTACAACTTTTTTTAAAAGATATGAGTGATCTTCTTATGAGTGATGTTCTTATGTGTGCATTCATATCCTGAAAAAAGCACAGATGGTGACATTACCATTTCCAACCCTATTATTCTATGTTCTACGTTCATGAATTTCTATAACGGTGCTTTTCACAGAAGTGTACCATATTGCATAATGGATTCTGTATCATTTACCAACTTGGCAACCTCTTAGTGACATGCTGGCTGGGGAATTCTGGGAGTTGAAGTCCACACAGCCTAAAGCTGCCTAATCTGAAAAACCCTGATATAGATACTGAAGTGGCACAATTGTTTCTGTGTGGTAACCAACCAATATGGTGCAGTGCACATGGCTTAGCCCAATGGCCTGCTTTGAAGTTGAATCTACGTTAGTTAGTGCTAGCAGTTGACCTATTGAAGGCAAAGGAACTTGGGAAAGCCATATCACATTGCTTTCAATGAGTATATGCTAAGCCTGATGAAAGCTCAGCCCAGCCCAGAAAGAAAATCCTGGATGAATTATATAAATAAACACATGGAGAAGCCTTCTTTTGTTGGCAACAAATCAGTTAGCTTTGCAATGACTCTACACATCAGTGACATAATTAAATATCCTTCAGAAAAAAGTGACACAAATCTGTTGGGCAAATGTTAAACAAAGCTAAGGAGAAATGTAACAAAATATGTGTAAAACTGAAGGCAAGAAAGGGAGAGACCAACCATCTTGGTGCTTTGTCTCCATGTATTACAACCTTTGATGGCTTTGAACTTTTGAATTACTTTTACACACTTTAACTGTGATTGGATCTTTACAGTCTAATTTGCATATGAACATTTGTGTATTTGCATTGTCCTTTAATCAGCCTGTCAATGAAGCTACCCATTCTTGGGTAACTAGCCCTCATTAAACATTCATTAAATAGATTTATTGCAGTCATCTTTTAAACAATGTCTCCGTGCTCCTCACCTTAATACAGAAAATGGAGAGCCATAGAAAGTGTGTGCTCTGCATACAAATAGAAGCCGACACTGTAACATTTTGTTTTAAGACACAAAATGTGTCAAGTCACAAAATAGTTTGGCTGCATACTATGTATGGAAGCTGTGGCTCATCCATGCAACCAATTAAAAAAAGCTGCACACAAAAGTGTATACATGTTTCATTCATATGTGGTTCTTTTCTGTTTCAAGTTAATAGTTGGATCTGGAACATCTGGAACATGACAGCAGTAAATTGCTTTGAGGAAGTTCCTCTATTCAGAAAATCAAACTGTTGTCTTGCATTGATGTGGGCTAAGTTGACTTGGATGACCACAGGTAGTCCTTGACTTATGACCGGGTAAAGTTATGACCTACCTGGAGTTGGAATACTGCATCCAGTTTTGGTTGCCATAGTGTAAAAAAAAAGATGTTCAGACTCTGGAAAGAGTGCAGAGAAGAGCAACAAAGGTGATTAAGGGACTGGAGGGTAAAACATATAAGAACAGATGCAGGAATTGAGTATGTCTAGACTAGTGAAAAGAAGGACTACGGGCTAACCAAGGAGAGAGGCAACCTGGAATTAAGGAGACATTTCCTGACAATGAAAACAATTAAGCAGGGGAATGGCTTCCCTTCAGAAGTTGTAAATACTCCATCCCTGGAGTCTTTTAAAAAGAGACAGCCATTTGTCTGAAATAGTATAAGGTCTCCTGCTTGAGCAGGGGGTTGGACTAGAAGACCTCCAAGGTCCCTTCCATGACTGTGCACTATGGATGTAGAAGCACATAGTAGATACTGTGCTATTGCAGCAGTATTCCATTTCTTCTCTGCATGGCACCCTGATACATCTTTATGTTGCTGGCATCCCAGGGAAGGAATTAAATAAAGCTGAGAACTCTCATTCTCTCTGAGTATTTGTCAATATCTTCTGAGTACAGTAATTTATTGCTTGTAGTTTATTGAACTAAAAAAAGAACAATATAAAGCAAGTTGAATTCAGGATGCTTGCCTGCTGTCACAAAAAACAATGTAGTGGGCCTTATTCATGATGACAATGTGGATGCTTACCACAAGGAGGTTGAGGGTTGGTGAACAGAAGTGGTGAATGCTCCAACACTGGAAGTTTTTAAGAAGAGACTGGCCAGCCATTTGTCTGAAATGGTATAGGATTTCCTGCCTGAGCAGGGGGTTGGACTAGATGACCTCCAAGGTCCCTTCCAACTTCTTCTTCTTCTTCTTCTTCTTCTTCTTCTTCTTCTTCTTCTTCTTCTTCTTCTTCTTCTTCTTCTTCTTCTTCTTCTTCTTCTTCTTCTTCTTATTATTATTATTATTATTATTATTATTATTATTATTATTATTATTATTATTCTTATTATTATTCTTATTATTCTTATTATTATTATTATTATTATTATTATTATTATTATTATTATTATTATTATTATTATTATTATTATTATTATTATTTGTAAAGAAAACAGCCTAGTTTTAAATACCGGTAAAACCAAAGAAATCATTGTCGATTTCAGAAAAGGCAGGCACATCCACACTTATCTGTGCGTTAATGATTCACCTGTGGAGGTGGTTACTAGCATCAAATTCCTGGGTGTGCATCTCACGAGTAGGCTGGCTTGGTCGCTCAACAGTGAGAAACTGGTGAAGTGGGCACAGCAGCGCCTGCACTTTCTGCGTCGCATGAGAAAAGCTCATCTTCCTTCCCCTGTCCTGACCACTTTCTACAGGGTGACGATCAAGAGCATCCTGTCATACAGCATAACAGTCTGGTTTGGAAGCATCCCTGCTTCAGACAGGAAGGTGGTGCAGAGAGTGGTGAGGATGGCTGAAAAGATCATTTGCAGTTCCCTCCCTCCCATCCAGGACATAGCACAGAAGCGTTGCTTCAGCAGGGTCCATAAGATTATTTGGGACACTACACACCCTCTTCACAACCTGTTTTCCTTGTTACCTTCTGGGAGGAGGCTTCGTGGCATCCCTAGCAGAACACCCAGATTCAACCATAGTTTCATTCCATACAGCATTAACCTTGTGAACTCTTAGGCTTCCTCCTTCCGTTATATATTCAAGTTGGACAGTATTTAATATTTTATTGTTATGTATATGTAGGGGTGTGGGTCTATACATATGTTGTATATTGTATGTTTCAGGTGTGTGTCATGTATGTGTCTCACTTTGAGAGCGGTCAACCAAATTTCATTTCTGATGTGTGCCATTGTGCCCACAGTAAACAAATGACAATAAAGTTTATCTATCTATCTCAGCTTACCTTAAATGTTAATGCATTTACAGTCACATTAATACCCTCCCCAGTAAAGCAGACATTCTCAATTGACAAGTACACAGGCATTTCTGGAAAAGGGGTGTAGGAATCACTCAGTATCCAGTTTGAATTCTTGATTTGAAGCTTCAAAAAAACCTCTCTTTGGAAATAATGGTCAGATTCAGAACAATGTGGAGCTTTAAACCAAACTGACAAATCCATTTCATTCAAAGACATCAGTTTAATGTGATATCAGGTAATTCAGAACATCAATTCCAGCCCAGTCAATAGGAAAAGTCAGTTCAGTTTACAGCAGGGGTCTTCAAACTTGGCAACTTAAAGATTTGTGGACTTCAACTCCCAGAATTCCTCAGCCAGCACTGACCTCTGAGGGCTGGCTGAGGAATTCTGGGAGTTGAAGTCCAAAAGTCTTAAAGTTGCCAAGTTTGAAGATCCCTGGTTTAGTTTCAAATGAACTGTTTTCATATCCAATCGCCAAACTGAATTTTTGTAAAGCTGTTAGCATGGAGACCCAGTATGAGGCAGGCTATTCCACTGGATACATCTCATTCACTTGGGACTCCATACTAATAGCTACTACAGTAGTCCTCAACTTACAACAGTTCATTTAGTGACCATTCAAAGTTATAAAGGCATTGAAAAAAAAGACTTATAACCGTTACAGTACAACCATTGCAGTATCCCCATGGTCATGTGATTCAAAATTGACTCATACATATTTATGACAGTTGCAGTGTCCTGGGGGGGTCATGTGATCCCCTTTTGCAATCTTCTGACAAGCAAAGGCTATGGGGGAAGCTAGGTTCACTTAACAACCGTGTTACTAACTATTTACAAGTCAAGGATGTTTTTTTTTTTAATTTAATTGCTTGTCATGAGCAAAAACAGCAACAAAATACAGTAGCAAATATTCACTCTTTAAGGGGACAATTCTGATCAAGCTTCCACACAGCAATATTTATTCTTTCATAGCTTTCCATTCCAGATCATTCTACTACATTATTTTACTCCAAATCATTTTACTATTAAAACTGGACTCTGGAAAAAGTGCAGAAAAGAGCAACAAAGATGATGGGGGTGGGGGTGGTGTTTAAACATATGAAAAATGGTTGCAGGAATTGGATATGTCTAGTGAAAAGAAGAAGTGGGGTGACAGGATAGCATTGTCCCAATATTTGAGGGGCTGCCCCAAAGAAGAGGGGGTCAACCTATTCTCAAAAACACCTGAAGGCAGGACAAGAAACAATGGATGGAAACTGATCAAGGAGAGGAGCAACCTAGAACTAAGGAGAAATTTCCTGACAGTAAGATCAATCAACCAGTGGAACAGCTTGCATTCAGAAGTTGTGGGTGCTCCAATACTGGAGGCTTTTAAGAAGAGACTGGATAGCCATTTGTCTAAAATGGTATGGGGTCTCCTGCTTGAGCAGAGGGTTGGACTAGAAGACCTCCAATGTCCCTTCTAGCTCTATTATTCTGCTATTCTGCTATTCCATTATTCTGTTACTACTGAGCCTTTAGCGTGGATGTGTATATGTCTGCCTATATACAGCTAGTAAATGACTTAAGAATAATGGAGCCTGAAATTTCCATCTTATGTCATGACAGTTGTAAGTCAAGCCACCCACGTGGTCAATCTGATTTTACAACATTTTTTTTAGAACACCAAAGGTAGTAATGGTTAAGAAAATATTGTGGGTGTTAAGCAAACCCATTGTCCACAATGGTGTTTTTTTTCTGGAAACTTCCATCATGGAAGTAGACTGGATGGCCATTTGACTGGGATAGTAAGCCTTGAGCAAAGGTTGATGGGAAGATGTCAAGGTCCCTTCAGTCTCTGTTCTAAGAAGACCCTGTTCTTTGCAAAACAACATATGTTTGTTTGTGTGCCACTAACTCAAAGGTACATCTAGCCTGCTGATACACTCTGGGTACTTAGGTGATGCAGAAAAAAAATATTCATTTTCAAGTCTTCGTCTGGGAGTTGTGTAGTTTATTTGGGATTGGCTTTACTCAGATGGAAGTGATTAAAGATGCTGAGCTTATTAATTGGAAAGCTGATAGTAGCTGGATTCGAGACCCAAGCACCGTGTGACAGGATGAGCTCCTGTTATTCATCTAGCTCAGGGGTAGGCAACCTCGGCTCTTTTATGACTCATGGACTTCAACTCCCAGAATTCCTGAGCCAGCTGGCTCAGAAATTCTAGGATTTGAAGTCCATGAGTCATAAAAGAGCCGAGGTTGCCTACCCCTGATCTAGCTCCTGCCTACCTCGCAGTTCAAAAGCATGCAAATGCGAGTAGCTAAATAGGTACCACTTCAGGGGGAGGGTAACAGTGCTCCATGTGCCTCGGCGTGTAGTCATGCTGGCCACATGACCATGGAAGAGTCTTCAGATAACTCTGGTTCCCTTGGCTAAGAAACGGAGATGAGTTACTGCTCCCTAGAGTTGGATTCGACTGATCAGGGAAACCTTTACTTAATTTACCTTTAGCTCACCTAAAACAATTTTCAACAGCCTTTCCTTCCTGATGCTCACACACTGCTTTCAAAATAGTTACAAATTCCATGCAAAAGTGCTGATCGACATTTTTGGACCCTGGTAAAGCCTTCCCCATATTGGCAGGCTGAGAGGCGGGTGAGGGAGCTGCATAAGCCTGCTGCAGTGCTGAGTGTCTTGTTGTCAATCTCTTTAGTAATGATCTCTTCCACGAGAGCTGTCATTTTGACCAGTGGCCGCCCGTTTAGTTGGTGCTTCCTTTGAGCAATCTGTCACTATCCCAAGATTTCTCTCTCTGATTAGTCATTGCCAGTTCAGGCCCCATCAGCACGCACCAGCTCTCCGACATCAAGGTGGAAATTAATAAAGGACAGAGTGAAAGCATCCAACCATATTGTCAAGTCCTAAATATAACGCAGGATCTTCCAGAGGGAACTTGAGGGTCAGATTCATTTGGTTCATCCATCTCTGCCAGCCCTGAACTTTTGTGTACTTATTTTTCAGCCTCCTGGGGAAAAAAAGAGAGATTATTTGCTCGTGTTCTGTCTAAAGGAGCATACAGTATGATTAACTGGCAGGATGCAGCCTTTTGGATGTCAGTGGATTCTGCCAGTAATGCAGGGATGCAATGAAGAGTTCAAGATGCATTTCTGTAAGCCGGGAGAAGCAATTGCAACAAACAGAGGAAAAAGGGATCCTTTGGTAAAATCCCCTGGAATCTTCTTTTTTTTAATTAAAAAGTTTTAGAATACATTTTAAACATACTTCCCCTCCCTCCCCCTCCCCCACCTGACTTCCCAGAGCTGAATACAGGGTATTACCTCTAACAAACATAAACTAAAATATGCAAACTAACTATAAAAACACTTTAAATTCTATCACACTTTAACTCCTCTTAAACATAACAAATAACTAAATAATAATAACTAAATAATAATACATCATATAATGCTAATGCTCACTCATATGCTAAATGAAACTTTTTAGTCCCATATTTATTCTGAATATAATCAATCCATCTTCTCCATTCCAAAATATATCTCTGTTGCGATTGTTCTTTCAAATATGCTGAAATCTTTGCCATTTCCGCCAGGTTTGAAACTTTTAAATAAAATCCCCTGGAGTCTTGTTCTGCTGCTACAATTCCATTTCTTTCCCTTTCCAATATGGCTAGACTGGTGTTTCTCAATTTCCACTGCCTTAAGAAGTATGGACTTCAACTCCCAGAATTCCCTAATCAGCAGGACTGGTTGGTATATTCTGGGAGTTGAAGTCCACACCTCTTAAAGTAGTTGAGATGGAGGAACACTGGTTTAGACAGTGAAGACATAATTGCCTTTCTGTGTGTTCAGTTATTCCCTGGAAGTCCATTTCAATCTGTTAAAATAAATCAAAACACATGATAAAATTAATCATAAACTCACTAAGTATGGCTCCAACAAAGGAGAATGTTCGTAGTTCAGGGCTAAAATGAGGGGTCCTCGGTTGTTTTCTTACAGATGTTTCATTACCCAATCTAGGTAACAGCATCAGTGCTAGTAAGGAGTGGGGTTTGCTTTCAGGTTATATTTTAGTGCAGGGGTGTCAAACTCAATTTCATTGAGGGCCGCATCAGCATTGCGGTTGCCCTCAGGGGGCCGGGTGGATGTGGCCAGGGTGGGCGTGGCCTACTGGGTGGGCGTGGCTAGAGTGCATATGGCCTACTGGGTGGGCGTGGCCAGCTCTACATGGTTCGCATCAAGGGTGCCTATGGGGGCCCGGGCAGGAGTGGGACAGATCTGAGGGTCTCTGGCAGAAGGAGGGTCTCTGGGCCAGGGCCAAGGCCGTGGGGGCCGTTCCCTCACTGTTTCCAGGATGGCTTTGCGGGCCTCATGAAACCACTTCGCGGGCCGGATCTGGCCCCCGGGACTTGTGTTTGACATGTCTGTTTTAGTGGCTTGCCCTGTCAGTGTTGATGGGAGTGCACTTGGAAAGTCTTTGGTTGGGCTGTTTACTGTTAGCTTGTTTGGCAGTTCTTGATTGCTATGATTCAGCTTACTAAGGAAATATTTTGTGCTGCCTAAAATTGCAAGTGAAACCTTGCCTAATCTGAAGCAAGTCCTATTGAAATGAGTTGGATTGCTTTTGTAGGAAGAGATAGACAGTCCCAGTCACAGACTTTAGTTCGCTTGCCAGAATATGGTTTGCTTGGCTTAGCATATTGTGTAAAGCCAGACTTTAGGTTTTATAATCCATGGCTTATGGCTTATAGGGATTTTGCGAATAGGGAAACTGCATTATATTAAAACACAATGACAGCTGTCATAGGCCGCTTTTACGCGGCCGCACTGACAGCTGTCAAAAGACTACATGTGCGCAGCCGCCCACGCGGCCTACAAGCACACGCGGCCGTTTGACAGCTGTCAAACAGCGCGCATGCGCATTACCGACGGAACTGTCAAAACCGCGGCAGGCCCCCGGCGGCCGCCGCAAGCTGTCAAAGTTAGCGCATGCGCAGTAGCGGCGGCGAGCTGTCAAAACGCCGGCCGCGCGCCAAAACCAGCTGACGGGATTCCCCTGCCTAACTAACGCGCTAGCGCTGTCTCTGGGGAGATTCTGCCCTAACAGCTGACCGATTGGCCCCCTGTTCTTGGCGGGAAAACGCGCCCCGCTGATTTGCTGTCCCGTTTGACAGCTGCCTATATAAGGCATGTTTTTTTCCCTGTTCTCTTGTCCGGGCTAACAAAATAAACAACCTGTTAATGAAGACGCGTCTCCCTTGTCCTTCCTGCCGATAATCCACCTGGCGACGAGGATGGGATCCCGGTACTAGCTGAAGTCACGGGCCAGGAGCGTTGCTGTCCGGTCAACCGCTGAAGTCACTAGCTAAGTCACCGACCGGACAAGCCAACCTTCCAGGTGCCCGAAGTACCGCGGACCCGGGATGGCAAACCTAGGACACATAAGGGAGTTCGACGTCCGGCACCCCGAAGGATGGGAGTCGCATTTGGGCCAGGTCGAGGGGTACCTCCTTGTGAATAAAATCACGGAGGACCGCCACAAGGCCGCCGCGCTCCTATGCCTGAGCGGGCCAGCGGTATACGATGTCGCCATTGGCCTCTGCAGCCCGGACCCGGTCGCCACCATTCCGTATGCCGAGCTCACGGACCGCCTCAGCAAACACTTCATGCCAAGGCGGTCAGAACTCTATTGGCGGCTCTCTTTCGCCCGACGGAAGCAGCAGCCGGGTGAAACCTCCACTGCTTTCATCGCGACCGTCAGGCACGCCGCCCGCAAATGCCATTTCCCCGACCTGGAGGACCGGATCCGCGATCAAGTTATCGCCGGTCTCCAGAACATGCGTCTGCAGAGGAAGCTTGTGGCAAAGCCCACAATGGACCTCGCAGAGCTCACGCTGGAGATAATGGCGTTCGAAGACAGCCATCGCGACGAAACCGAGACGTTTGGCGAAAACTCAGGCAACTCTGTCCATCAGGCCAGGGAGCTCGACCAGGGGCCGCCAGAGCCCGAATCCGGGGTCGATGCGATCCTCTCCCGCTTCAACCGGATGACCGCCGGCCGGGAAAGGAGCCGCAACCAAGACCGACAATCGGGCCCCAACACGAAGAAACCGCAGACCAACGCCAGGGCAAAGTGTGCCAGTTGCGGCGGAAGCCATGCCAGAGCCACCTGCAGGTTTAGGAACGCGAAGTGCCACGGCTGTGGCAAGACCGGCCACATCCGATCAGCATGTCGCAGCCTAAACCGGGAGACCCTCCACGACCTTGACGAGATCCCCGCAGGTAGGACAGTCCCTCCCCGCCCTCAACCAAGGGTTATAGGGTCCGTATGCTCCCTAACAAAAACTCCCGCTAACAACATCCCCAGAGCCAAGGTTAGAACGTGGGTCAAAATACAGGGAATCCCCTGTGAAATGGAGGTCGACTCAGGATCCTCCGTTTCCATCCTGTCAGGGGACACCCTCCAGAAGATAGCCAACAAAACAAATCACCGCATTCCAATCCAACCCTCCAGGGTCTTGCTGGCAGATTTTCAAGGGGCGCAAATAGATTTAAAGGGACAAGCCGTCCTGAAAGTCGATTTTAAAAAATTCTCAGGCCACTTAACAGCCCAAATAACCAAGCAACCAAGAACTAGCTTAATAGGATTAGATTGGTTTGAGGCATTAGGCATTCGCCTCGAAGGGACAAACCGCATCCAAACCGATTCTTTAGAAAATATCTGCAAAAAATTTGTGGATGTGTTTGACGGCTCACTGGGCAAATACAATGGCCCCCCCATCGACCTCAAGTTCAAACCGGAGGTTGGACCAATTAGAATAAAAGCCAGGAAAGTTCCCTTCGCCCTAAAACCAAAAATAGACAGGGAACTAGACCGCTTGCTCAAACTAGGAGTCCTAGAACCCACTGACAGCGGAACTTGGGAAACCCCCATAGTGACACCTGTCAAACCCAATGGTGACGTCAGAATCTGCGCAGACTATAAAGCGACCCTCAACCGCGCACTCAACCCGCATGCGTACCCAGTCCCGTCAGTAAGAGATGTTCTTTCAGAAATAGGGTCCGGCTCCATTTTCGCCAAATTAGACTTGGCACATGCCTTCCTGCAACTCCCTGTAACCAGGGAAACCGCAGAAGCCCAAACCATAGTGACGCACAGAGGGGCGTTCAAAGTGAACCGCCTCCAATTTGGCATCTCCGTGGCACCTGGAATATTCCAGGAAGTCATGGAGCGCACTCTCAAAGGCATCCCCGGAGTCTGCCCGTATTTTGATGACGTCCTCATCGCGGGCGACTCCTCCCACTCCCTAGCAACCAGGCTGCACGAAGTCCTCTCAAGATTCCGCGCAGCTGGCTTAAAATTAAAACGTGAGAAGTGCTCAATCGGAGTACCCTCCGCAGAGTTCCTGGGGTACAAAATAGACGGCAAAGGCATTCACCCCACCAATGCAAAAATACAAGCAATACAAGCCGCACCCCCCCCTAAAAATAAAACGGAGCTCCAGGCATTCCTAGGGCTCCTAAATTTTTACCATTCATTTCTGCCCGGAAAAGCCACAATAGCAGAACCCCTTCATAGACTCCTGGACAAAGGGGCCCCCTGGAAGTGGACCCCACTTCACAATGACAGCTTCAAACAGCTAAAACAATTACTTTCCAGCGATACAACCATATCGCACTACAACGAAACCAAACCTCTATGCATCGCCTGCGATGCTTCACCTTATGGCATCGGGGCAGTCCTCAGCCACTCCCTTAACGATGGCACGCAAGCCCCAATCGCATACTACTCGAGGACACTTTCAAAAACCGAGCGTAATTACGCGCAAATAGATAAGGAAGCCCTGGCTATTGTAGCTGGAATTAAAAAATTCCACGATTACCTCTACGGCAGACCTTTTACAATCTATACAGATCACAAACCTCTCCTGGGCATATTCACATGGGACCGCCAGACCCCGCAAATTTTATCCCCGCGAATGCTTCGCTGGACAACATTCCTCTCTGCCTACTCTTATCAGTTAATCTACAAGCCTGGAAAGGAAATGTCCCACGCAGACGGCCTTAGCAGGCTCCCACTGCCCCAAATAGACCCTGATCCAGCCCCAGCCGGCCAAGTCCTGGCCATACAAGAACTCACAGAATGCCCAGTAACAGCTAAAGACATCGCACTTGCCACAACCAGGGACCCCACCCTCAGCAGGGTACTCTCATGGGTCACATCAGGTTGGCAATCAACCTGCCCCTCACCCCCCATCCAACCTTATTTTGCAAAAAGACAAGAGCTTTCAACACATTTAGGCTGCATCCTTTGGGGCTGCAGAGTAATAATCCCTTCATGCCACAGAGCACGGGTTCTCCAAACACTACATGAGGACCACCCTGGCATTTCAAAAATGAAGGCCCTGGCACGCAGCTATATCTGGTGGCCATCCTTAGACAGGGACATTGAGCAGCATGTAGCCGGCTGCTATCTCTGCCAGCAAACCAGACCCTCCCCTCCACACGCCCCAGTTCACAAATGGGAAACCACTTCCAATCCTTGGTCCCGCATCCACCTCGATTATGCAGGACCATTCCAGGGACAAACCTTTTTAATCATTGTAGATAGTTACTCTAAATGGCTGGAGGTTCTCCCGGTTTCAAGCACCACATCAGAGGCCACCATTCAAGCATTAAGGGGAGTTTTTGCCACCCACGGTCTACCAGATGTCATAATCACTGACAACGGACCTCAATTTACCTCCCGTGACTTCCAGATCTTCACGAGGAGGAACTGTATTAGACACGCAACATCGGCTCCGTTCCACCCGTCCAGTAATGGCCTCGCAGAGGTCATGGTGAAGACCACCAAAGACTCTCTGCGCAGAATGATCGTCGGAAACTGGCACCGTCGACTCGCCCGCTTCCTCCTCGCTCACCACACCACTCCCGTGTCCACCACCGGCAAATCTCCAGCAGAGCTAAGATGGGGTCGCCGACTGGTCACTCGACTCGATAGACTGCACCCAGACAGGCCAGCCTAACTAACGCGCTAGCGCTGTCTCTGGGGAGATTCTGCCCTAACAGCTGACCGATTGGCCCCCTGTTCTTGGCGGGAAAACGCGCCCCGCTGATTTGCTGTCCCGTTTGACAGCTGCCTATATAAGGCATGTTTTTTCCCTGTTCTCTTGTCCGGGCTAACAAAATAAACAACCTGTTAATGAAGACGCGTCTCCCTTGTCCTTCCTGCCGATAATCCAGAAACTGTGGCTTATTTAGGTAGTTTTTGCTTAAAGGGACCAGCGTCTGTAATTACTAAGCAAAAAAATGACATGACTGCAATGGGTTACAACCTCACTTCTCTTTTGGTTGTTAAGCAAAACTGTTGTCAACTGTCCAGTTGGCATTTCCAGGAAAAGAAACTCCTGGGATGTAATTTAACCAAGAGTATAATACTTTGCTGAGAATCTACATTGGCACAGAAGAAGCAAAAATAGCTCTGATTTCCCGCGCAAACACTGGCAGCGTTTTTTTCTCATTTTCCTCCAATCCACCCATAGCCCAATACGTTCACCAATCAGTTCTGTTCATTTTCTTGTGTGAAAACAATTAGCCACACTCAGTGTTCTTGCAAACTTCCAAAGATATTTCGGTTGCCTAGACATTATCCCTCCCACCTTTGCATTCCATTCCACAATCTCTTCCCATTTTTTGTTAAGCTATGAGTAAGGGAGAAAATGTAGGTGAAAGGGTGAACCAGTCTTGACATGCTGACCCCCCCCCCCCCAGAAGAAGGGTAGACCTGGAACAGCAACAAACATAAATACACATTATTACATATACTGTAACCCAATTACTGCTACATTTCTTAATGGGACCATTGAGGATGCCTAATGTGAAATTTCTCAACTAACCTTACAATTTTACTTCCAGCTTATCTATTTAACTCTGCTTGCCACAAGCCAATTGTGGAGCACTTGAATGGTGATCATGTGATCACAAGACCTACAATGGTCATAAAAGCAAGGATTAGTTACAAAACTATTGTTCTTACACTGTTGTAACTTCAAACAGTCACTAAACCAAGTTAGTAACCAAGGGCTACCTGTGTGGTTAAAACAGCCATGACAAGTGGAGTGTATAAACCCATCCTTTGTTACTTGTAGATTATCTGACAATTAAGTGAAGTCCAGATTCATGTGTCATTTAAATAGCATTTGGAAAGCTCTAAAGACAGTTTCTTACACTTGCAATAATAGTAATGGCAAATATCGATCTCTTTAATATCTAAATCTATAATAATTATAATAGCAATAATGCAGTCATGAGCAAAACATCTAAGCATCCGTCACTGGTCTGACTTTGCTTAGATTCTAAGCCCAGACAAGGAGGGAACTCAAGAAGGTGACTTGTTTTGATAAGTGGTTATCACAACATCCCCTGCAAAATAAAGCAGGAAAAGTGGCTCTCTACTTAACCATACCCAAACTCACCAATTAGCTATTCAGCAAGTCTGGCCATGCAGCTCTCCTAATGCATCTTTCAGCTGGCTGGCTGGCTGATTTATCAAGTGATCACCTCTCTTAACAGAGTAACAGTATTGGAAGGGACCTTGCAGGTCTTCTACTCCAACCCCTTTTCAAGCAGGAGACCCTATATACAGGCAAATGGTTGTCCAATCTCTTGTTAAAAACATCCATTGATGGAGCACCCATGACTTCTGGAGGCAAGTCATTCCACTGATTAATTGTTCTCACTGTCAGGAAAACTCTCCTTGGTTCTAGGATGGTTCTGTCCATGATTAATTTCTATCCATTGCTTCTTGTTCTGCTCTGTTTTTTTCACCATCTTAGTGCCTCTGTCAGGTCCACTCTTAAAACACCAGGTTTCTCCCATACATTTTAAAATGGGCAAATCTCTTACCTGATTGCACTGGGACTTGTTTTCAGTGTGGCTGTTTGTTTGGTGGTTTCAGAAAGTGATGTTTCAGTAGGTGATCTGGCTGCTCAAATACAGTTCTTGTAGTGTCCATAGGACACTTGATCTTCAAGTTTCTGGCAGTGTAGGAGAGGCAAGTTGGGTTGAAAGTCTTGACTTTGCAGCTCTGCAAAACAATAACAGCCTTGCAGGAGAATGCCCAGTGATTATCTATGTCTATACCATCTTGAAGAAGCCAGTAGATGCTGAGCTAAATCCTCTTTCCATAATCACCTAACACATCCCCTTCAGCAAAAGAGAAGATTTTGAATATCTTGAAATTGACTCATATCACCTTCTCAAGACGAAGAGACCACTCGTTTCCTGGAGCAGCTAAAAACGACTTAAGGTAGCTTCAAATATGGATTGGGGAACGAGGTGGAAAGCCTATAGCTTCGGATTTAGAATAGTTTGGGGAAGAATTTTGGAAAGTTTTGCTTTGAAATAAATATATACAGAGAGATTTGCAACCACTAGGGTGTTGAAGAGAGAACAATATATTAAAGCTATTTCCAATTCCTGCAGTTACGGAACAAATAGCTGGCTTTGAAAAGCAGAGGAAAAGTATTAGAAGGTGGTACACAATCTCTCTCTTTCTTGCTCTTCCTTCGTCTTTTTACCACCTTTGCCACAGGGCATTTGAAAGCAAGCAAAATAGTTGACTTACTGGGGAGGGTACCTGTTTAACTTCGGGCACTTGCCTCGTTATTAATGATCAACTTTTTCCATTTTCAATCCAGAAATGCAGCAACTTAGCTAGTCAGCATCTTTGCTTACTGTGCTCAGCATTATACACTTTAGACTCTGTAGAATTGATTTACAATTAGTTGCTGCTGCTGCTTCCGTCGCCTCCACTACCACCAAGTAATTACTGTTCTTGCTTTACTACACTGTTACTGATTTCTTGCTGGCAGGATCAAATTCGGGATGCTTAGTGGGCTAAGCTACTCAGGAATGGCTGTGAAATCAGATATGGGATGTTGGCCCTTTAAGGGTTTTCAGTTACTTCTTGAAAAAGGAAAGGATGAAAAGAAGTGAGCATCTCCACATTTTTTTTAAAAAATTAAGTTTGCATCATTTTATTCCATCTTTGCAAGGCATTGCCGGAATCCTGGTTCTTTTTGGACAGTTTAACCAGCCACAACTGTTCACCCCGTGGATCACAGAGATGATTTTTTCTCACGTCCTTCTTTGGTAAGCATTTTTTCCCCCTGAAAATTGGGACTAGGATGTGATTTTGCAGATATTTATGGTGAGGAAAAGAGAGAATAAGGAAAGAAAGAAAGTTATTTCTGCATAGCTTATTTGCCTTCTCAAGTTGGTGTTTCTGTCTGTTTTTTCAGGACAAGGATGTCAGATGTATTCATTTTGACTTCTACCTTCCCTTGCAGTGGTTGAAAGGCAAAAAGAGAGAAGTTTCATTTCTTGAATTCTAATTTGTGAGATCTAACTTTCTGTTAAGGATTAGAATGGGGGAAGCATTTTCCAATTAAGACCAATAATTGAACATTTCCCTCTCATGAAATCTGGAACAGAATCCATGAAGAGAATGTGTTTTGCTAGAATAGATTTTGCTAGATTACAGCAAAGATTTATGTAGCACTTTCAGCAATTGCTGGCCAGGTCTAAGGGGAAATCTTTGGTGGAGAAAGCCATCTCATACTTGTTTCACAGCATTTGGTAATTGTCAGCAAATAGACCCAAATGTCGATCTGATATCACTCATTACTGCTGCTTGATTAGCCTTTGGGAATATGGATAAGAGATAGACAGACAGATAAACAGACAGACTGATAATATATCTTTGGTCATCTGATTCCATGATAATCACTGCAATCTGCTTATTTGGACAAATAAATATTGAACTGTTTTTTGCTATATTTAGCCACTTCTAACACTGCAGTGAGGTTTTCTTTTTTTAAATGGTAATGTTATTGAATATTACATGCAAAAATAAAGAAAAAAGTATATATATATATATATATATATATATATATATATATATATATATATATATATATATATGTGTGTGTGTGTGTGTGTGTGTGTGTGTGTGTGTGTGTGTGTATTATATATATGTATTATATATGTGTGTGTGTATTTTATATATATATATATATATATATATATATATATATATATATATATATATATATATAAATATATATTAGAGAGAGAGAGAGAGAGAGTATAATATATATTTAAACCTTAATCAAATAAAGTAACTTTATATTCCTTCTTTTTAACAATTTTGATCTTTTTATATTTCTTCCCTTTGCTTTTAATCCCCTCAAATAATGCCCTAGAACTTCATTCTTCTCACTTTTTCATCCTCAAAACTTTAACAGGTCAGCTTTGTAAATCCAATAGAAGGTCACCCTTTTGTTTTGTTAACAGTAACAGTAAGAGAGTTGGAAGGGACCTAAGACATCACCTGGGTTCATTTGTATATCCACTGTAGCATCTCCTTCTATATCATGCCTGCAGCCCATCATTTTTAAACCCACATTCAAAACAATTTCCATCCTGTTTGGTAAATCTTGTTCCTCTTCCATAACATCTTCCAAACATAAAATGGCTATTTCCTGATAGCTAGAATCAGTGGAATGACTTGCCTTCGGAAGTTCTGGGGGCCCCAACACTGGATATTTGTAAAGAAGAGATTGGACAATAATTTGTGTGAAATAGTATAGTGTTTCCTGCTTGAGCAGGGTGTTGGACTAGAAGACCTCCAAGGGTCCTTCCAACTCTGTTATTCTGTTAAATATGCAAATCTGGTGTCCATAAAAGTGTTGACCTCATTTGGACACAGTTAGCAATCCCTAATCTCCCCGAGCAATATACCCATCAGAGACTATTGTCTTATAATCTCCTCTCAGGAAACAAATGTCTGGAATACATGTGGGTGATCCCAAGTCCTCTCCTTGTCCAGAGAGGAATCCCAATGATCCAATCCATTTGCCAAATCTTTAGTCTCTTGTAGTCACTAGTTCTGCTCTCACTGGAGCTGTTTCCACTTTGCCATTTCTTCCTGAGTTTTCTGATGGCACAATTTTGAAAGTGTGCCTCTGGAATGGCACTGTTTAAAATTGCACACTGTATTTTTTTTTCCTACAAGGCTATGGTTAGTATGATTAAAAGTGTCTGTTGTTTAATCATAATTGATTTATTCCACCTTTCTAAATTGCCTCTCAGGCAAAGCACTTGGTAATGAAATCGTGTAAAACTTCATCCACCAATTGATTATTATGGTGGACATTTTTCTTTCCTCCATGGTGTCGTTTTCGGCTGAGGGATATTACAATTCCTATTTCCCAGCAATTGAATTGCCTCTGTAAATTACTGTTCAGTTGACATTATTTCCATATTATAGTTAAGTTCTCTGTGTTCTTGAGCTTCTTGAGCCAGTCAAAAGTGGAGAAGTAGACTGAATAAAGATGAAAGAGGCTAAAAAGTGATGATCTTTCTGAGATTAAACCACATTTTATGAAGAAAGCATCTCTTTGATTTGATTTTAAACTAAAAAACAGAATTCATAGATGCATACAATAGCTCATTTTAAAAGAGGGCAGGATAGCTATATAGACGATTAAGCTACTAACAGCTACTTCTGTCTTATCCTTTTTGTAAGCTTCCCAGATCTATCTGACTGACTCCTGCTTATCACAAAATGTAGGATTCTATGCACCTTGGGTTTTCTTACATTCTTTCATAGATATAAAAGACTTTAAACTCTTTTTTTATTGAAAAGTTTTAGAATACATTTTATCTTTAACAATCCCTCCCCCCCTCCCTCCACCCAACCCTTCCTAACCCTCCCCCCCTTCCCCCCTCCCCCCTCCCCGACTTCCCAGAGCTAAATACAAGGTATAAAAGTAAAAAAACAATCATAAACAACCATATGTTAACAACTATAAACTATTAAGTCTATCGCACTCTAGCTCATATGAAATGACTACAAGCAATACTAATATCACATAAAAAAAAAACTTATACAAATGCTAAATAAAACTTTTTGGTCCCATATTTGTTCTGGATATAATCAATCCACTTTTTCCACTCCATAATATAACGTTGCTGCGAATGGTCTTTCAAATAAGCCGAAATCTTTGCCATTTCCGCCAGGTCAGAAACTTTTAGAGTCCATTCTTCTATAGTCGGCAGTTCCTCCTTCTTCCAATATTGGCCTACTAAAAGTCTTGCTGCCGTAATTAAGTTCAGCATCAACTTGGTGTCCACAGCAGTAGTATCTGTAATTATGCCCAGTAAGAACAATTGCGGACAAAACTTTATCCTTTGCTTAAATATCTTCTGCATATTCTACCAGATTTTAATCCAAAAAGCTTTAACCTTTTTACAGGTCCACCATATATGAAAATACGTTGTGTCTTCGCCACCACATCTCCAGCATTTAGGTTGATAGTTCGGATACATACTTGCAAGCTTTTTAGGATCTAAATGCCACCTATAAAACATTTTATAAAAGTTCTCTCTTAAGTTTTGAGCTTGTGTAAATTTTACATTCCTCACCAAGATCTTCTCCCAAGTGTCCATTGTGATAACTTCTTGAATATTCTGAGCCCACTTTATCATACAATCTTTAGCAAGTTCTGTTTCTGAGTCAATTTCTATCAATGCAAGATATATCCATTTGATATGTGCTGGACCCAAAGACTTTAAACTCTTGTAATGAGTTCCATGTAATTTAACTCTGTTCTATACTGAATAGCTTCCTAGATATTATTGGATTCCAGATCCATTCATTTTTAACTCTAGGTAGTCCTTCACTTACAGCTGGTTGTTCAGCAACCATTTCAAGTTACGATCTACGTGTAAAAAAGGAGTTATGAGTTACAGATCCAAAGCTCCAATGGATGCCCCTCTAGATCACATGACCACACTTTGGGTCCTTGGCAACCCAGCCATATTTACAGCTGTTTGCAGCATGCCACAGCTATGTGACTGTGTTGTATAGCAGTTTTGCCCCCAAGATAGCATTTCACTTAGTAAGCTTAAGGATTGCAGTATTTGCTTAACAGCTACAATGTTGGCTTTACAAACAGTGCATTTGCTTAATGTCTGCAAAAAAACCCAAACAAACCATAAATTGGGTCAGTCACATGACCGACCCAATTAATGTTTATTTTGACTTATGACCATAATGGAAAAGCTCCATTACAGTCACAACTCAAGGACTACCTCTATTGATTATGCTGGATGTGAGTGATAAGATTTAGAGATTAAAATAAATAGATAATAAGTGATGACCCACCTTTCATCTACATGGATCAGGAGAGATTTTCAGAGATATTTTTTTTTTGAAAACAATCATCTACAACTCATCAAATTTGCAGACGACACCAAGCTGGCAGGAATAGCCAATACTCCAGAAGATAGGCTTAAGATACAGGAGGATCTGGACAGACTTGAACACTGGGCACTATCTAACAAAATGAAATTCAATGGTGAAAAAAGTAAGGTTCTACATTTAGGCAAGAAAAACCAAATGTACAGGTATAGTATAGGTGCTACCTTGCTCAATAGTAGTAACTGTGAGAGGGATCTTGGAGTCCTAGTGGACAATCACTTCAATATGAGCCAGCAGTGTGCTGCAGCTGTCAAAAAAGCCAACACAGTGCTAGGCTGCATTAACAGAGGGATAGTATCAAGGTCACATGAAGTATTAATACCACTTTACAATGCCTTGGTAAGACCACACTTGGAATACTGCATCCAGTTTTGGTCACCACGATGTAGAAAAGATGTCGAGACTCTAGAAAGAGTACAGAGAAGAGCAACAAAGATGATTGGGGTACTGGAGGCTAAAACATATAGGGAACGGTTGCTGGAATTGGGTATGTCTAGTTTAATGAAGAGAAGGGCGAGGGGTGACATGATAGCAGTGTTCCAATATCTCAGGGGCTGCCACAAAGAAGAGGGAGTCAAGCTACTTTCCAAAGTGCCTGAAGGCAGGGCAAGAAGCAATGGATGGTAACTAATCTAGGAGAGAAGCAACCTAGAACTAAGGAGAAATTTCCTGACAGTCAGAAAAATTAACCAGTGGAACAAACTGCCTCCAGAAGCAGTGAATGATCCAACACTAGAAGTTTTTAAGAAGAGACTGGACAGCCATTTGTCTGAAATGGTATAGGGTTTCCTGCCTGAGCAGGGGGTTGGACTAGATGACCTCCAAGGTCCCTTCCAACTTTGTTATTATTAATATTCTATCCTAGAAATGCCAAGAAATAAATTTGGGGTCTTTTACCTCCAGGGAATGGGACAACTTGCCACAGCCAACTCACAATGGCCAACTCACCATGGGACAACTCGCCATGCCCAACTTGCTGTTGGACAACTCACTGCAGAATAATTTAACTATTCTGTTTAGTTATTTAAAATAAATTAAAATGTATTTTAATTTTTACCATTTCCATTTCATTCTGTCCTTCCTTTTGCACAATTTATTTAATGATTCTTTCCCATAATTTCTTTGATATTAGTGTAACTTTTGTCCTGCAACGAGTTGTCCTGAGGCAAGTTGGCCATGGCGAGTTGTCCCACAGCGAGCTTGATGTGGCCAGATGGCCATGGCGAGTTGGTCATGGTGAGTTGGCCATGATAAGTTGGCCATGGTGAATTGGTCATGGCAAATTGTCATATATCCTATTCTCCATGCCTTCCAGTTAATTTTTCCAAGCTTTAGATTGGTGCTCATTGTATGCTATGCATTGTCCATGAATTAGTCTGAGGAAGCTTTTAACTTTTTCTATGTGATGCTGCCCCTGAAAACAAACAAATAGAAACAATATTTTGTTTTGTAGGAGTGGGAAAATCAAATATTTGGGCTCTAAATCTCAAAATGCTTTTGAATCCTCAAAGAAATCCCACCCGATTGTATACATAACCTGCACCAGCACAGCCTTAGGGAAGCAAGAATCAAAAGTACGATGAACTACAGTAGAGGCTAATAATCTCACAGCTTCCAGAAAGTGCCTATTTTTAAATAATGAGGAGCTGAAAATGGGGATATTACTTCTCACCTTCTATGCCTGGAGTTGTCAGGTGCTATTGGCAGATGCTATTGCAGAAAACTCATCAGATGTTATTGGTTGTGGAATGAAATCACAGGCCAGGGGAGGATATTCACCAGGGCTCTCAGACTGCCAGTCACTGTTTCACCCCTCAAAGTTCCTCCTTGCTACAGTTCTATATGTTATACAGCCATGGTGGCGCAGTGGTTAGAATACAGTATTGCAGATTAATTCTGCTCACTGCCAGCAGTTTGATTCTCACCAACTCAAAGTTGACTCATCCTTCCTTCCATCCTTCCGGGGTCGGTAAAATGAGGACTCAGATTGTTGGGGGCAATATGCTGACTCTGTAAACCCCTTGAAAGGACTGTAAAACACTATGGAACAGTGCTATTGCTATTATGTTAGTAGTGTTTAGCCTGAAGATCTGGGCATTTTATGGCCCCCAGGTCACATGACCATGGAAATTGTCTTTGGACAGTTCTGGTTCCCTCTTCCAAGAAACAGAGATGAACACCGTGCCATAGAGTCAGACATAACTGGACAGGGAAAACTTTACCTTTGTCTTTTACTCTTTTCTCATCCCAGCCTAAACAAAAGTGGAATTTTAGAGAGGGGCATTGAAGAGGCAAATAATAATATCCCCATCTTTAACTGCTCATAACAAGCCCAAATTGTGCTGCCAACATTTGCGGCCTTACTTGTGAATTTCAGTAGGCTGATTTTGCTCCATTTGGGGGGGGGAATGGATGAGTTTTAAAGGTAGTAAAGGGAACAGTTTGCTTTTAAGAAGACTGTTCCCATTCTCAATGTTAACACCCCAAATCATTAAAAAAAAAACTAGGTCAAAAATATTCAGTTACATTGACTCTACACATGAGACCCAGAAGGCCAGGAGACTGAAGACTCTTAAAAATTGTCCCTGAATTGGAGTATCTCTTCTCTTTCAACCAAATTTCTTCTGAATAATAGTTAAGAAAAAGAGAGAGAGTAGTACAACTAAAGATGGAACACACTTTCCACCAAGGAACAAAAGTAATCTTTTGATTGCTTTTCCTTTAGACCTGTGCTGTCTGCTGGCTCCAGAGATCACAAAAATGACAGAATAGGCCAAAGCTTTCAGAGCAGTGTGTGAAAGATTTTCAATCCCCATGCAGCCCTGAGGACATTGAGTTAGGCCTTGGGGCATCCAGGGTGAAAGAAAGACGTGAGAGAATAATGTTTGGAGTGGCTGATTTTTCTTCTTGTCTTGTCTAAATCAGGAGAAGCAGACTGGCTTACAAAATGCTCGTTCATACTCCCTCCTTCCCTCTGCTGGAAAATTGAAAAGCTGAAAAATTAGGACTTTTCATCTAAACTTTTAGTGATAGAAAGATTGTTATTGCTGCCTTGGTAGGACCACACTTGGAATATTGCATCTAGTTTTGGTCGCCACAATATAAAAAATGTTGAGAATCTAGAACAGGGGTCTTCAAAGTTGGCCCTTTTATGACTTGTGGACTTCCAGAATTCCTCAGCTAGCGTGCCTGACTGAGGAATTCTGGGAGTTAAAGTCCACAAGTCATAAAAGGGCCAACTTTGAAGACCCCTGATCTAGGAAAGTGTACAGAACAGCAACAAAGGTGATTAGGGAGCTGAAGGCTAAACTCTATGATGAACAATTAAGGGAACTAGGTATGTCTAGTCCAAGGGTAGGCAACCTTGGCTCTTTTATGACTCATGCACTTCAACTCCCAGAATTCCTGAGCCACTATAGCTGGCTCAGGAATTCTGGGAGTTGAAGTCCACGAGTCATAAAAGAGCCAAGGTTGCCTACCCCTGGTCTAGTCTAACAAAGAGAAGGACTAAGGGTGACATGATCCTCAAATATTTGAGGGGATGTTACAGGGAAAAGGGAATAAACCCATTTTCCAAAGCGCCCAAAGGTAGGACAAGAAGCAATTGATGGAAATTAATCAAGGAGAGAACCAACCTAGAACGGAGGAGAACCTTCCTGACAGTTAGAACAATCAATCAGTGGAACAGCTTGCTCCATCATGGAGGTTTCAAACAAGAGATTGAACAACCATTTCTCTGAAATGTATAGGGACTCCTGCTTGAGCAGGGGGTTGGTTTGGAAGTCCACCAAGGTCCCTTCCAACTCTGTTATTCTGTTATTATTTTGTTAAAACCAGAACAAAAATGGTGAAGACTTACATGCTATGTTTCCCAATCCACTTTCAGATTATCTGTGAATCCTGCCTAGCAATCCACACCTGGAGAAGTGTGTCAGGGTATGGAATGGATATTATTTAGCTGGTTTGGTTTGATTCTTGCAAACTAGTTGTGTGCTACTAGGTTTGTAAATTACTTGCTTAAGGGGGTGGTGTAAACACAGCCAAGTAGTTGGGTGTGGCCAGACTTTTTCCATTGCTGGCAAAAATTGTCCCTGGCCAACAATGGGTTCACTTTTGCAACTGCTACATTTTCTTAATGACCCCTGGGGGGGAGGTCTTAAAAGCGGACATGGTCATGTAATAATCTGCTTAATGACTGTCACAGCTTATGACTTATGACTGTAATAATTTGAGAACTACACGTACTTGTTTTATTACATTTTTTTTAAAAAAATGAGGGCTAGATTTGTGTTGATGGAAGAATCATGTCACAGACACATAAAAACATGGAATTCATATTTTCGTTGTGCGGGTAAAGCCGAGCCATTGCAATGTGTAGAAATAGAATATTAAACAGACTCTTTTTATCTACATATAGATTTGATGCATGGGGAACCTGGACGTTCACAATCATTTTTAGGATCTTAATTGTGTCTTTTGTCCTTTTTCATTAAACTTTGCCTTTTCTAAAATCTTATTCTTATACATATGAATAGCAAAAAGCAATTGGGAAGAGAGAAGCCACTGAGACATCTTTAAAAGCTAACCTTGTTGTTAATAATAATATTTTGGTCCTTGAATTGTATATAGGTAGTCCTCGACTTACGACCACAATTGAGACTGGAATTTTAATTGCTAAGCAAGGCAGTTGTTAAGTGTGTCATGCCTGAATTTATAACTCAGTTTTTGCTATGCTTGCTAAGCAGGTCACTGCAATTGTTAAGTGAATCTCGCAGTCATTAAGCAAATCTGAGTTCCCCCATTTACTTTGCTCATGGGAAACTGGCTGGGAAGGTTGCAAATGGTGATCACATTACCTTGGGATGCTGCAATCATCATAAATACATGCTGGTTAGCAAGCACCCAAATTTTGATTATGTGACAATGTGGATGTTGTGATGGTCATAAGTGTGAGAACCAGTGTTAAGTCACTTTTTCTTCATTGCCCTTATAAATTCAAATGATCAATAAATGAATGATTGTAAGTCAAGGACTACAATCATTTTTAGAGCAAGTTTCTAAAATTATTATATTTTTAGAGCAAGTTTCTAAAATTATTATATTTTTGAAAATGTCCAGTCTAGACAGTTGGCATCTCCAGAAGTCTACAGTGAAATACTCAGGGGATTCAATATTGATTATCAGTGTTTGCATCTTAATTGATAAGGGGGTTGAGAAAACATTCAAATGTTCCAAACTGTAGTTTTGGAAAGTGCAATGGCAGATTGGAACATACAATTAGGCGAACAGATGGCAGAGAGCACGGTCATAACTAGGGGAGTAACAGGAACTGAAGGATCTTGATATTGTTTGTGTACTAAGACACAGGTGGGAGGGAGTCCAACACACCCCAAATTGCTGTTGAGTTGAAAATATTGTTTGCAGGTTTAAAAATATTGTTTGCTGGTGATGACCTATAAAGCCCTAAATGGCTTGTGTCCGGGATATTTGGGGGAACACCTGCTGCCAGCATCAAGCTCCCTTCGTCCAGTGCGCTCCCACAGGGAGGGTCTTCTCAGGGTGCCGCCGGTTAGAGATTGCCGGCGGGTAACACCCAGGGGCAGGGCCTTCTCAGTGGGTGCGCCTGCCCTTTGGAACCAGCTGCCCGTGGAGCTTAGGACTGCCCCCGACCTCCGTTCATTCCGCCGGGACCTGAAGACCTGGCTCTTCGAGCTCTCTGGCCCAGGCTGAGAATTTTTAATTTTTAATTTTAACTGGGTTTTTTATTTTCTCTCAGGGTTTCATTTAATCTTTTTTTAATTGTTTTAACTTTTGTATTGATTTTCTTTTAAACATCCTGTAAACCGCCCTGAGTCCTTCGGGAAAGGGCGGTATATAAATCTAAATATAAATAAATAAATAAATAAATAAATAAATAAATAAATAAATAAATAAATAAATAATTAATAAATAAAATGGAATTCTTCACTGAGCAGAACAAGCAACAGACTAGTCAAGATTATGTCTAGCCAAATGGTCTGATTATCCCCAACTCACATTGCTCTACCTAAAAAAATTAAGAGAGTGCACAATTAGGAGAGGGCAAAAATGAAACTTGCTCAATTCTCAGCCCCTGACAATTGCTCCTATAATGCTGGAGCATAGATTTGGGTGAGTCAAGATGTTGTTGAACTACAATTACTAGCTGACTGTGTAGGCTTGATTTATGGTAAGGGCTGCTATGGCTGTAGTAGAACAGTATCTGAAGAAGCTTAGAATCCCCTTCATCTTTTCCAACTTGATAACTTCCAGATCCCTGTGGTCTCCAACTGTCAGAAATCCTGTAATGGTATGTACAAATGACCTTGGGAGACAGGAGGAAGAACCACAGCCTGATAAATGACATTTGGGCCTGAAGGAGGTGGAGTAGAGAAAGCATCTCAGATGGGTCTATACCTAGTTTTCAGGACTATGGATATAAAGGATGGGAAGGATACATTCCAACCTGCATGATTTGCTAATGTAACCTTAAGATAAGGATACCAAAAAAAGATGCTGCGATGCCTAGAAAGTGTGCAGAGAAGAATGACAAAAATAGGCCTGCAGGCTAAATCATTTGATGAATGGTTGAGGCAGCTAGGTATATCTCGAAGAAAAGGATTGGGGGAGACATGATAACTGTCTTCCAGTATTTGAAGGTCTGTCACAGGGAATGGGAATTGACTAATTCTCCAAAGTATCAGAGGGCAGGAAAAGAAGTGACAGGTGGAAGCTCATTAAAGAGAGAGCCAACTTAGAAATAAAGTTAGAACAATTAATCAGTGGAATAGCTTGCCTCCCAGAGCTGTGGGTGTTCAGTCACTGAATAGTTTAAAAAATAAAGTGGACCACCATTTGACCGGGATGGTATAAAGTCTCCTGCCTTGAGTAGTGGGTTGGTCTAGAAGAGGTCCCTTCCAGCCCTATTATTCTATATTGTATGTATTCATGGTCATGCTCCTTGTAGAACATAGAACATAAGAATCACAAGGCTGGAAGGGAATTGTCTGAATTATCTCAAAGGGCTAATGTCAATACATGGTTGTCAAGTCTGCAGCTCTTCCTCCTGCCACACAAGGTCATTTTCAGATACCATTGAAAGTCTCAACCTTCAAAGTCATTGTAGGAGCTGGAGTCCTACCAAATCTGGAGGATACCCCCATAAGGAAGGCTATTTTAGACCAAGAGGAGAAAGCACTGCCAGTCTAGGGATTGCTTTCGGATAACAACACCCTCCATTATTTAACAGGAAATCATTTATTGTTTATTTTTATACATTTACACTACACAATGCCCCTTCAATTGCAGGTGACTCTAAGTGGCTTACAAGTTAAGGCATGCATCATAAAAATCAGCAATCTAAAATAGCACAGCTATTTTGGTATAAAATAAGGACAATACATTAGAGTACTAATTTAACAATATGCTTTCAAGTAGTCATACCTTTAACTAGTCTGGTCTCTCAAATATTTCTGGAATAATTAATTTGCATAGTCCCCTGGGATACCACCAGGGCTATTCTCGTCTTTTATTGGCGGGAGTAGTATGAAGTTGTACCTTTGCGAGGGAACTTGCAACTTTACACATATCAGCAAAGCAGGAATCACGTAGATCACGAGGGGCACTATTCTTACAAAGCCAAATCAGAGCGAGGTTTGTGCCCTCACTCCAAAGCTTTATAGGTAAACATAAACTACAATGTGTGATGGCTGAGCTTGTAAGCTGGAAGGCTGACAGCCCAGGTTCAAGATCTGAGTGCTGCACAATGGGTTGAGCTCCCATTACTTGTCCCAGCTCCTGCCCACCTAGCAGTTTGATAGCATGCAAATGCCAGTAGGTAAATAGGTACCACTTTAGTGGGACGGCAACAGCGTTCCATGCACCTTTGGCATATAGCCATGCTGGCCACATGACTATGGAAGCATCTCTGGACAATGCTGGCTCCTTTGGCTAGGAAACAGAGATAAGCACTGCCCCCTGTAGTCAAACATGACTGGTCAGCGAAGCCTTTATCTTTACCTTTACACGCCCCCCACCATTGTCTAAACATTCCAACTTCTCCAGCTCTGCTGCTCTGAAATCTTCATCTTTACCTTTCAAGAAGATGAAAAGCCCCAAGATTCCATCCTCCATCAGGGACACGCCCCCCATTGTCTCAACCTTCCATCTCCATAACAATGGACTTCCCTTCCCTGCCTCTGCTGCCCTGCTGGAAGGCCCATTTAGCTTCATAATAGAACTAAGCTCAGCTATGCAGACAACGGACCTGCCTAGTTTCCCCAAACTATCTAGCCAATCAGATCCCTAGGATTTCCTGCTTTTAGGCTATGTCTTTGGGCAATGCTGGATCCCTCGGCTAAGAAAATGAGATGTGCACTGCCCCCAAGGTTTGGACACAACTGGACAAGGGACATTTTCACCTTTACCTTTACCTTTACCCACCAAGAATTAAAAGGTAAGATTGATATTGCAGTCCAGTATTAAACTGGACTTAAACTGGTAGGAAGACAAGTGAAATTTAAAGTTTCATTAAACCTTTTTTTATTTGCCCACAAAGTCCTCCTCTGACTTTTGAGATATAACGATATTATATCTCAGTTTTGATTAGACCGGAGATCAGTGATATCTTTATATTTTTAATAAGATGACAGGTGGAATGCCCTAAATTAGATTAAAAGCAAAGGTCCTGAGAGATTTGGATTAATTGTTCCCCGACTCTGCCATTTTCTTGATGAAAATTACCCTTTTCTGTCATCTCTTTTTGACCGTGCAGCGGAAAACACACAGGCATTGACAGAGAACTTGGTCATCTTGCCATCACACATACATAACAGTTCTATCCTTCATATTTGAAAAATAACACATGTGTCTGCGAGACACAGACACAAAATTCCGAATGAGATACAATATGTTCTCTGTAGTCATAGTATTTCATTTGGAATTAGGGTCATATCTCAGATGAAGCCTACACATCTGCCAGAAACCCGCCAGGTGGAATTAGTCTTGTAAGTTTAAAATGTTCATAAAACCGTAGAACATCCTTCAACCAAATTTATTATCTCGCATGCTATATATATGCGGTACTAGCTGACACATCTAAATCAGTCCTGTTCCAACAGTAGTAAGTCAATTGATGAGAAGGTTATTCAGGATTTGGAGAATTACGTCTGAGAATGATGCAGTTGCATAGCATTAGATGGGTTGAGCTGAGTTCGACTCCAGCTTCTTTAATATATATTAAGAGTGAAAGCTTCAAGTTCCTTGATTTTGGTCCATAGAACAGGGGTCCCCAACTCCCAGGCTGTGGACCAGTACTGGGCTGCGGCATGCCAGCAACCAGGCTGCACAAACAAGCAAACCCCATCTGCAGGATTCAGACAGCACACAAAACCACACCCCCTCCAGTCCACAGACAAACCTCTCTCCATGGAACCCGTCCCTGGTGCCCAAAAGGTTGGGGACCTCTGCCCTAGAATATAGATAGTCCGTGACTTACAAACATTCATTAAGTACAGGTCAAGGTCAAAAAATGTCCTTGCAAAGAGTGATTTACATCCAGTCCTTGCACTTACAACTGTCAAGATGACCAGTTCCTCCACATCATCACTTTTGATTTCACAATCTAATGAAGATGATTGAATATAATCCAATCTCTTTGGAGAAGTTTTGTTGGTCTTTTTTCTCAATGGGAGTTAGCTCAATACTGATTCAAGGCTTAATCTTTTCACCAGCTTTACTTAGAAGAGCATCTGTCCTAAAAATCCCTCCCCCCTCCCCGTTCCTTCCTAATTTATTCAAGGCCTATTTTAACATGAATAGATATTTTAGTTCAAGAATCAGCAATTTCTCACTTGAGTTCTTTTGGATTTCCAAGTGACTGCCCTCTGACATGCTGATGAGTCATTGCTTTTTAATTTGTCACTTTGCTTAATCCTTAATCCTTCCCTGGATATCTTTTATGTGGCTGGGCAGTTGCATTTTTAAAAAAACAAGACTTCCGTTGTCTGCAAAGTTATCTCTCTTTATCATTTCTCTTCAGATTGAATTCCCTTGGCTTTCTTTGCAGTCTTTTTCTCCTGCATTATCTGCATCAAACTCTTTTCTCCTCATTATCTGCTTCTCTTATTCTGAGGTGCTTTGAAGAAAATGACTAGGAATCATTACTTGTGTAATGTATTGGGCCTATTTACTTGAACTGTTTCCACGTGTCTTTAAATACTGCTTGAGATTGCTTAATGAGGGAGTCTGTGTAACGGTTGCTGGCTTCCCAGGCATGCAGTCTCCAGGACGATCATTGGTTGGCTCTAGGGCGGCAATGTTGTTGTTGTTAGCTGCAAAGTCATGTCCAACCTATCGTGACCCCATGGACAATGTTCCTCCAGTCCTTCCTGTCCTCTACCATCTTCTGGAGTCCATTTAAGCTCATGCCTACTGCTTCAGTGACTCCATCCAGCCACCTCATTCTCTGTCATCCCCTTCTTCTATTGCCCTCAATCTTTGCCAGCATTAGGCTTTTCTCCAGTGAGTCCTTCCTTCTCATTAGGTGGCCAAAGTATTTGAGTTTCAACTTCAGGATCTGGCCTTCTAAAGAGCAGTCAGGGTTGATCTCCTCTAGGACTGACTGGTTTGATCGCCTTGCAGTCCAAGGGACTCGCCTTGCAGTCCAAGGGAGTCTTCTCCAGCACCATAGTTCAAAGGCCTCAATTCTTTGGCGCTCAGCCTTTCTTATGGTCCAGTTTTCACTGCCATACATTGCAACTGGGAAGACCATAGCCTTGACTATACGCACTTTTGTTGACAGGGTGACGTCTCTGCTTTTTAGTGTGCTGTCTAGATTTGCCATTGCTTTCCTCCCAAGGAGCAAGCGTCTTTTAATTTCTTGGCTACAGTCCCCATCTGCAGTGGTCTTGGAGCCCAGGAAAATAAAATCTGTCACTACCTCCATTTCTTCCCCATCTATTTGCCAGGAATTGAGAGGGCCAGATGCCATGATCTTGGTTTTCTTAATATTAAGTTTCAACCCAACTTTTGCACTCTCCTTCTTCACTCGCAACAAGAGACTCTTTAGTTCTTCTTCACTTTCTGCCATTAGAGTGGTATCATCTGCATTGTTGTTAATATTTCTCCCAGCAATCTTAATTCCAACTTTTGATTCATCTAGCCCTGCCTTTCTCATGATGTGCTTTGCATATAAGTTAAATAGGCAGAGTGACAGTATACAGCCTTGCCAGACTCCTTTCCCAATTTTGAACCAATCAGTGGTTCCGTGTCCAGTTCTCACTGTTGCTTCTTGACCCGCATATAGGTTTCTCAAGAGACAAATAAGATAGTCTGGTATGTTAGTGGCTCAAGACAGTCTTGAAGATTGGATGTTCCTTCAGGCATTGGATGATAGGTGAGCTGTCCTGAAACTTCAGTACGGGTGTGGTGTGCCACAACTGAGTGATTTGTTTTAACTATTGAGTTGAAAGTGTTTTGTTTTGGGTTTTGGTTTTGTTGGGGTGGGAGGTAACTGTGATTTGTTTTATGACTGTATGCTGACCCAGAGTTGTATTTTTACAAGTTGGGTAGTTCTTTAAATATTTGAATGAATAAATAAATCAGTTAAATTGTTAACCTTCATTCTGAGTTTGTATTCAAAATATTAGAAAATATTGTGCTGACATTGTATATTACGTTACACCATCCTAGAAATATAGAAATTTGAGAAAAAGGAAGGGAGCGGGAGGAAGGAAGGAAGGATGGCGGGGAGGGAGGGAGAAAGAAAGGAAAAAAAGAAAAGAAAGGAATGCAGAGAGGAAGGAAGGAAGGAAGGAAGGAAGGAAGGAAGGAAGGAAGGAAGGAGTGCCTTTTTTTCAGACATTCCCCAAGTTCTCACTCTAAACCAATTTAATTTCTGCTTACTTTAATTCTTTCTAGGCAGCCTTTTAATGAATCTTTTATCTCAGGATTGCACATTTTTTTGCAAAAAAAAAAGAGGTCAATTCATCTTGGTTTTTCTGTGGCATATAGTTTGGATGGGCACATTTTAAAACCTGAATGGGATCAGAAAAGGAAATGAATGAAACCCTTATGGATTTTTCTCTCTCTTTTTTTCGCTGAAAAGGGGGAACAATGAACTTATGATTTATAGGATTGAAGTTTTCAAAGAGTGGAAAGAAGGAAATTATGATGAAACTTTAGACCAGGGGTGTCAAACTCAATTTCATTGAGGGCCGCATCAGCATTGCGGTTGCCCTCAGGGGGCTGGGTGGGTATGGCCTGGGTGGGCGTGGCCTACTGGGTGGGCGTGGCTAGAGTGCATATGGCCTACTGGGTGGGCGTGGCCAGCTCTACATCATTCGCATCAAGGGTGCCTATGGGGGCCTGGGCAGGAGTGGGACAGATCTGAGGGTCTCTGGCAGGAGGAGGGTCTCTGGGCCAGGGCCAAGGCAGTGGGGGCCGTTCCCTCACTGTTTCCAGGATGGCTTCGTGGGCTGCATGAAACCACTTCGCAGGCCGGATCTGGCCCCCGGGCCTGGTGTTTGACATGTCTGCTTTAGAGAGAGAGAATAAAATACAAACACATTTGTAGGTGCTATTAAAAAGATCAAAAGATGCTTCTTTATAATCCCTTGTCTCTTTTTTTGTTACTTAGTCACTAGTCTTCCATTTGTATTGTTTTTAATCTAATTAAAATATTCAATAAAATTATATTTTTTAAAAAAGAAAAGGGAAATGAATGCGGTCAGGATAAAAACTAAATATTACAAGAAAGGTGAAGTCTTTTATAAAATCAAACCAACATACAAGTTTCATGTCCACACAGGGTTTTTTGGCAATAATACCAAAATGATTTGCCACTACCTTTCAAGTACTTCTTTCTTTAATCTTGCCAATCTAGCCTACAGTCCCAAAGATTTCATAGTAGTTTTCCTTTCTGTGTTATCTATCTATCTATCTATCTATCTATCTATCTATCTATCTATCTATCTATCTATCTATCTACTATCGTCATATCTCAGTACACAACTGCTTCAAACCTTGTTGAATTTGGTGCTCATTTTGACATCACAATTTTGTCTCAGTACTTGTCGTTTGTTACTCGACAATCAAGGTAGAAGTTGTTGGTGCCAGCTACCTTGTGACTCAGCTGAAACAAGGGGTCACATGTTAAATCCTGTGGTTTGTTTGTGCTTGTTTTTAGTACTCATTGTACCTCCCAGAACCAATTAACAATGAGTACAGAATAGTGGTGGGATTCAAATATGTGAACAACCGGTTCTCTGTGTGGATGCCACTTCCAGAAGTCCATTCTGGGCCTGGGCAACAAAACATTAGTTACCGGTTCTGCTGAACTGTTGTGATCCAGCTGAATCCCACCACTGGTACAGAGGTACCACTATATCTCTCTCTCTATATCACTATTTCTATCACCTATTTATCATCAATTGTCTGCCTGCCAGCCTGCCTGCCTACCTAATTTATATGGCTACCCATCTACTAAAAGGAAGTCTAGTATTGACCAGGGCCAGTCACAGTAGGAATTATCTGCAAATGTAATTAAATTAATTAACAAGTTGTTCAAATTACTCCCTACATATTTAACTTTTTGGGTTTTTTTGTTTTTTTAAATTACACTCAGAATTAAAATTTATCATCTATTTTGGGAAAGAGGATTGGATTGGCGTGAGGCAAGACCAGGAGACAGCAGGCACGTTTTTCAGACTTTTATTTAGGGGAAGCACCGGCTTAAAAAACACCGCCGGGGCTCCCTGCTATTTTTACACAACTTGGACAAGTATCAACCAATAACATTGCGGCGTTCTCCTGCTACGAGGCTGCGGCCAATCAGGCGCGGCGAGCTTTGACAGCCGTGAGCTGTCAACGTGCCGCGCCTCCGTTCAGCTGGCAACATTTGACAGCTAGGTGCTACTGCGCATGCGCAGCCTCCGGCAACCTGACAGCTGTCCTTGTGCTGCGCCTGCGCGGCCGCTTTTGACACCTGTCATTGTCAGCCGGTCACCACGCCTGCGTGTTAGTGAGCAGCAGCCCGTTTGACAGCTGTCAGCGGGCTGCCGCATTTTTCTCCTCATGGTGTGTGTGAGGATTAGTAACTGTTTAATACACAACAAGCATTTTGACCTAGGGATCTAATCCTGATCCAGTAGGACTCTTCTTGGATTCTTATGAGTCTAAATGAGCTTTCAGATCATGCAGGTCTGTTGAATGCTAATAGTTGATTCATTATCTCCATGTAGTCTTTCTGCGGCATAAATAGCATTGTCCATTCATAAAAGAGAGCAATCAGCAGATTTAAAAGATCCTTCAAGGTGACAAATTTTGACAAATTGGAAAAGGTGCAAAACTGTTTGGGAGACTTGAAACTAATAAGCCTTAGAAATAACAATAGAACCAATATGTTTAGGCTAGAGAAAAGCTGATTTCAGCTATAAGACTGAGATTTGTTCTGGATCATTCCAGAGAGCAGGATATGAACAAAAAGGACTTAAAAATATTCCATTCCATTCCATTCCATTCCATTAAGAGAGATTCAACATAGAACTAAGGAGAAATTTCCTGACACTTAGAACAATTAATGACTTGCCTCCATAAATTGTGAATGCTCCAACTTTGGAGGTTTTTAAGAAGAAATTGTACAACTGTTTGTCTGAAATGGTAAAAGGTTCCTGCTTGAGCAGGAGGTTGAACTAGAACAGGGCTTTTCAACCAGTGGTACGCTTACTACTGGTGGTACATTGGTACCTGGCAGGTGATACGTGACCATCCTAGAGAAGTGGTAGTGAGGGAGGGGAATGAGCTGAAGTGGCGGCAGTACCGCACAAGCCTGAATGAGAGACAGCGGGAGCTGCAAGGCTGTCAGGGCTCAGAAGAAGCACCAGGATAAGCTCCAGGGTCCAGCTGATCCTGGTGTTTCTGATCAGCTGGAGCCTGGCGCTGATCCTGGCACTTCTGCTGAGCCCCACAAAAGCACCAATCATCTGGAGCCTGGCGCTAATCCTGGTGCTTCTGCTGAGCCCCGCAGAATCGCCGATCAGCTGGAGCCTGGCGCTGATCCTGGCGCTTACAACAGTCACTAAGCTAACTGTTGTAAGTTGTACCACTTTTAGGATATGGCAATATCCTAAAATATCTGAGTACCACCAATCACCTAGCAAGGTGTCAAAAACCTGGTGACTTCCTTCTTTATCACTTTTTTCCTTTTGGGACAGGGGGTCATCAAATTTTGGACACCTTGCTAGGCGACTGGTGGTACTCAGATATTGCCATATCCTAAAAGTGGTACAATGGGTGAAAAGATTGAAAAGCCGTGGACTAGAAGACCTCTAAGGTGCCTTCCAACTCTCTTATTCTATTATTCTGTTAAATGTACTGAAAGCCCTGCTTGTAAGCTTTTGGAGCAAGGATCTTTCTTTGTATTTGAAATTACTAGGTGGGGATTGATTTTTTGTGCACTAATGAGCTCGTGTTTTTTTTCTTCCTACTTGGCCTCCATCTCTGTCTCTCTGAAACAACTTTGCGCTCAGGAAATTTCACCTCTGTTCAATGATGTGGATAAACTAGGGCAATTTTGAGCTTTAATAACAACATCAGACTTCTAATACTGTGGAACAGAAAGCAACAGCTGTTCTAAGCACCATTTCCTTAGAGGATTCCAGGTGTTTATGTTCATCTCATTGGATCCTGAAAATAACCTAGTAGTCAAATCTCTTTCTGTTAGGAACAGGAAGGTTCAATACAGGTGGTCCTTGACTTAAAACCATTTGTTTAGTGACCATTTGAAATTATCACAGTACTGACAAGAGTGACTTGCAACAGGTACCTACACTGAAAACCATCATAGCATCCCCACAGTCATGTGATCTGAACTCAGGTGCTTGGCAATTAGCATGTATTTACGATGGTTGCAGGTCCTGGGGTCACGTGATTACCATTTGTGACTTTCCCAGCCAGCTTCTGAGAAGCAAAGTCAATTGGGAAAGCCAGATTTGTTTAACAACTATGTGATTGACTTAACTTCAGTGGTTGGTTTAACAACCATGGGGGAAAAAAGGTTGTAAAATTGGTCATGATTTACTTAACAACTGCTTTGCTTATCAATGGAAATGCTGGTCCCGATTGTTGTCATAAATGGAGGACTACCTATATAGCGGTAGAGATTAAGGAGCCACGGGAGATACTGTAACTCCATTTGTCCAGGTCAATAGAAGAAATTTCCATTGGCTTCAGCAAAGCCAAGTACTAAGTTAATATTTAAACACTAGGATAACATTTAGAAAGCTTGTAGCATCAAACACATTGTTTGGGGGTCAAGAATGTGATGTTACTGACTATTTTTTCTTGGACTTTTGTCAGCCAAAGATCAGTTGAGCAATAAATAGGCAAAAACACTGAAGGTGCTTATTTATTTATTTATTTATTATTTGTTCAGAATTTCTGGCTCTTATTGTTAACTGGCTGGATGATCTTACGGCCAACCTCTGACATTCTTCATAAGAAAACTGTAGGAATTTGACCAGGCAGTCTCTGAGAACTGGGCACAATCAAACAGAAGCGGGGAGTGGGGGAGGGAGAATTTAAGCTGAGATCAGATTGCAAGAGAGAGTAGTTTGCTAATAATATAAGAAACCTTGATTTGCAGACACACACCCCCATGCATAAAATGTGCAATAGCTATTTTGAGTTGTACAAAACAAGGGAATGATATAGGTAAATAAAATACTGAGTTTGCAGAGATAAAGCAAATCCGTAGAAACTGTACATTAAACACATAGACACAGTCAAATAAAGCATAAGATTCTAAATCATATTTCTAGCTTAATTTATTTTGCTATTCCTTAGAGACCGATAGATTTTCCTGTGATGTTCACAGATTCTCATAGTTTTCCAACCTTATCAGAGGTTTAGAAGCAATATGACATTTCTTCTTCCTGCTGCAGTATCCAGATTCTAGCTTGGATGTTAAAAAAAACAACAAAAAAACTTTGTTCTCCTAAAAAGGGGAGGTTGGCAGAGGTGTGTCTGTTTGTGCATGTGTAAATCTGCTTTGACTTTGTCTAAGGCTGGAAAATCCTGCTCGGAAGGGAGATGTTGTTTTGATAGCTGGGAAATAGCTTTCAATCTTGTGAATGCCAGGTGACGTAAGGATGGATGGTTATTGGAAAAGCCATAATGTTATATTTCTAAACGATAGATCACAGCAAACACACCCACCAGGGTTGCAACTGCAGAGGTGCACTAAATCAAAATCAAACAAGCTGTATGTCCTTTACACGTTACCATTGCTTGTGGGTGCACGCATCTAAATTGCAAATACAAAAGTATAAAATACTGAATCAGCCAAGAAGTATTAAAATATTCAAATAACTATCAGGAGCATCCATCGTCATTGCTTTACTGGGACTGGACTAAGTATTGGGACCAAGACTCTAGAAAGTATGCAGAAAAGAGCAACAAAGATGATAAAAGCTCTGGTGGCTAAATTTATGATGAATGGTGGTGGGAACTAGGTATGTCTGGCCTCTGAAGAGAAGGGTTTGGGAGACATGGTAACTGTCTTCCATTACTTCAGAGGCTGTCACCAAGAGAGGGTCAGCTTATTCTCCATAGCACCTGAGAGCAGGACAAGAATAATGGGTGGAAGCTCCTCAGAGGGAGAACCAGCCTGGAAATATGAAGGAATTTCCTGACAATGAAAACAATTTATGAGGTTTTCAAAAAATAGACTGTACAACCATTTGACCTGGATAGTAGAAGGTCTCTGGCCTTGAGTAGGAGGTTGGACCAGAAGACCTCCAAGGTCCCTTCCAGCCCTATGATTTTATATTATATGTTCTATTATTAATAAGTATATTAATTAAGCCTCTTGTTACGGGTGAAGAAGGAGAGTGCAAAAGTTGGCTTGAAACTTAACATTAAAAAAACCAAGATCATGGCATCCGGCCCTCTCAATTCCTGGCAAACAGATGGGGAAGAATTGGAGGTAGTGACAGATTTTATTTTCCTGGGCTCCAAGATCGCTGCATATGGGGACTGTAGCCAAGAAATTAAAAGACGCTTGCTCCTCGGGAGGAAAGCCATGGCAAATCTAGACAGCACACTAAAAAGCAGAGACATCACCCTGTCGACAAAAGTGCGTATAGTCAAGGCTATGGTCTTCCCAGTTGCAATGTATGGCATTGAAAGTTGGACCATAAGAAAGGCTGAGCGCCAAAGAATTGAGGCCTTTGAACTATGGTGCTGGAGAAGACTCCTGCGAGTTCCTTGGACTGCAAGTCAATCAAACTGGTCAGTCCTAGAGGAGAACAACCCTGACTGCTCTTTAGAAGGCCAGATCCTAAAGCTAAAACTTAAATTCTTTGGCCACCTCATGAGAAGGAAGGAGACACTGGAGAAGAGCCTAATGCTGGGAAAGATTGAGGGCAATAGAAGAAGGGGACGACAGAGAATGAGGTGGCTGGATGGAGTCACTGAAGCAGTAGGCATGAGTTTAAATGGACTCCAGAAGATGGTAGAGGACAGGAAGGCCTGGAGGAATGTTGTCCATAGGGTCGCAATGGGTCGGACACGACTTCGCAGCTAACAACAACAACAACTTAATAAAGCTTCCTATGATATGAACGAGCAAAATGGGAGAGAGGAATAGAAGTCCTAGATGACATTCCCACCTAGTCAGCTCAGTCTTGACAAGGTATCACAATTTCCTTTGGGTTCTGGAAATAGTACAAACCGCTCTAATGAATTGCTGTTGAAAGAATGCAATACTGAAGAAATGCTGAATGAGCTTTTGGCTTGTTTTGCTGGATAACCAGTCCAGCTTTCGAACAGCTCCATGTGACAAGCTTGCGGGGAGGAGGGGGGGGGGCAGAATCCATTCTGAAACAAGCAAAGCTTTGTAGAGATTGCAGCTTCTTTCCTGCCTCAAAAACGCCAAATGATAGAAACGTCCCAATTCCAGACCTCTGGCCTTGCTACATCAGTTTCAAGGGAGCAAGCAAGCCTCTATTTAGTGTCCCCACGATTTGGCCCTGTGAATGAGTACTTCCGGATGCAGACTAAATGGTTTTGCGAAGGTGATCAGTGTGAGGGTAAAGAGGTCTAACTTCTTTTTCCCCCTTTTTCTTTTTGCAAATACAGGATTTAAAAGGTATATGTACATATGTAATGTAATTTTCTTTTAGGTGAGAAAAGAATATATAAGTTTCCTTTTGGTGGTGGTGGTGGGGGGTGGGGGTATAAAGCCAGAAGAAATGCTTTGGGAGTGGAGGTTGGGATACCTCCATCATATAAAATACTGTATTCTGGTGCTGCCTGACCATAAGTGATTGTTGGTATTTATTTGGGGAAAGTACATAGATGCATTCTTCACCTTTTTATAGCTGCTCAAGCCTCTTATGAAATGTTATACAAATGTTTGTCCTTCCCCTTACTCCATCTTTTTGCTTTGAATTCAGGAAAGCAAACTTTGAGAGTCTGTAGTGAAAGACGCTTCCATTGCTCTTGTTCCAATATTAATTATCATGGCCTTTGCATCTGATCATCCTCTGAGTGGTCCTTCCCATTCGCACCCCCTCCAGAAAGGAGAAAGGAAAGTGTCAGGCAGAAGATGAGAAGAACCATTTCTTCCAATGGTGAACTCAGATGTTCCTTGGCATCATTGAGAAACAAGAAGGAGGGTTCAACACTCTTGCATGGATGTACCCCCAAATAAAATGAAGGCTGCTCCCTCCCACCAAAAAAATGCACATTAATGCTCATTCTTTTTCATTGTCACTGTTATCCCAAAGGTGCTTTTTCAGGAGGCAACTGGACTTCCTTGTTTTTCTTTGAAGATGTTTCGCTTCTCATCCAAAAAGCAGGTTCAGATCTGATGAATGTTATGTTTTGAGATCTCTTGAGTTCCTAGGGTGGAATGTAGTCTGGATTCCTGGGAAGGCAGGGATGCTTTCTGTGGGAACGGTCAGCTTTTGGCCTCCCAACCTTCAGCTTTCCCAAACATTTCTTATCGGCCTCTACGTGAATTACTATGATGAGCACACTCTCCTGGTTAGCACAGGATGGCATGTGGGAGGTTTGGGAAACGCTATGATAGAGCTTTCACATATATCTTTTAGTATCTTGTTTTTGTAATGATCTCATAGGCACCTGAGTAGTTCTCACTACGTATCCAATTATCACTATGTATCCTATTTTTTGAGATTGATGGGGTTTATGTAATGTTGTATTTGGTATTTGGTATTCAGAGAAAGGAGGTGAATAAAAGTTCAGCGGGCAGTTGCTCAGTGCTTTTTTAGAGAGACGAGGCTGCCTGGCTGGTTCAGAGCATCTCTATCGACCCGGGTCTGAATTCTTTTCCCTACACTTTCCACAAGGCAGAGAGGCTACAGAGCTTGGATAGTTTGATCAGCAGGAAAAGGGTTAAAATGGCTTCTTGCTATCAATTCCATGGTATATTTACAGTTATGCACATAGTTGATTTAGGAGGGTACTTGATGCTCCTTGAGCTTGGTTGTCTTCTTGCAGACACTTCATTACCCAAACTAGACAACATCATCAGTGATCCTATAGCATAGTTGCTTTAGTCTGGCAAGAATCTGTCTATAGGTGAAGAAGAATAAAGTAAACTATACTCAGAAGTGACTCCACATGTTATTCTTGGTTCTTGGGGCCTGACAGTTCCCTTCAGGGAAAAAAAAATGCAATAGTAAATTTTAGTGTGGGAAAACTTTTTGGAGTATAGTCATTTGTTTGAGGTGACAAAAGCTTAAAGCATAGTCCGGTGATGTGCCCAATTCAGCCTGCCCAGCCATCCAATCAGTCTTCTTCAGGCATCCTCTTAAGCTTCTTTTTCGAGCTTTGGCTTTCTTCGATGAAACAGTGAGAGGCATTCTTCTTCATCAGGAGCTGCTTAGAAAAAAGCTCTCGAAATTCTCCTCTCACCTGGTTTTCCCATCCAAACCAGAAAGGATGGAGGGAAACTTGGTCAATGGAAGGCAATAGCGAAGGGTGCAAAAGTTCCCATACATTTGTAAAATGAATGTGAAATAAAGCGGGGTGGAAATCAAATCAAACGCCCTACGCACAGTTACTCATGCGCTTGTGACCTCCCGTTTGGACTACTGTAACGCTCTCTACATGGGGCTGCCCTTGAAGATCACTCGGAGGCTTCAACTGGTGCAGAATGCGGCCGCGCGAGTTGTAATGGGGGTCTCCCGATACTCCCATGTAACACCTCTACTCCGCGAGCTGCATTGGCTTCCGGTTGCCCTCCGGGTGAAATTCAAGGTGCTGGTTATTACCTATAAAGCCCTACATGGCCTGGGTCCGGGATATTTGAGGGAACACCTGCTGCCGGCATCAAACGCCCTTCGCCCAGTGCGCTCCCACAGGGAGGGTCTGCTCAGGGTGCCGCCGGTGAGAGATTGCCAGCGGGTGACACCCAGGGATAGGGCCTTCTCAGTGGGGGCGCCTGCCCTCTGGAACCAGCTGCCGGTGGAGCTGAGGACTGCCCCCAACCTCCGATCATTCTGCTGGGGCCTGAAGACCTGGCTCTTTGAGCTCTCAGGCCCAGGCTGAGGAGAAATTTTTAATTGGGGTTTTAAGTATACAGGGTCAATTTAATATTTTTTAATTTGTTTTTTTAACTTTTGTATGGTGGATTTTTTAATTCCCTGTAAACCGCCCTGAGTCCTCAGGGAATAGGGCGGTATATAAATGTAACTAACTAAACTAAACTAAATGGATGTCAAAGGAATTTTAGGCAGTCCAATCAGCAATAACTAAGAAGAAAAATGAAAGGTTTGCTAGGAATATAAAAGAAATTGGGGGAAAAAATACCTCCTTTGTATGCAAGAGGAGAAAGAGCTAAATCAATCTAGTGAGGACTGAGCAGATCCAGAGATAAAACCAGGTAAAAAGCTCATTCAGTATTTTCTGCCAATCTATTCCTTGGTAAAAATATTATCTTGACAAGTAGGGAACAGTGAGAAATGCAAGTAACAGCCTTCAGGCTTCATCTTTGATTTTTGAGATTTTATCTTTTTTCTTTCCTAAGAATGCTTAGTTTGGTCCTGGGAAACCTGAGAATTGCCAGGTTTTGAATGTATCCCAGTTTCAGATTACCATTAACAGAGATTGGCAAATAGAGATTTTCTACAGGTAGTCAGAATAACAAGATAATGGAATGGACCTTAGAGGTCTTCTAGTCCAACCCCCCTGCTCAAGCAGGAGAGATTATACCAGAGGTCCCCAACCTTTTGGGCACCAGGGACCGGTTCTATGGAAAAAAGGTTTTTCACAGACCGGAGAGTGCGTGGTTTTGTGTGCTGCCTGCATCCCACAGATGGGACTTTGTTTGTTTGTGCAGACCGGTTGCTGCAATGCTGCGGCCCAGTACTGGTCCACGGACTGAGGGTTGGGGACCCCTGGTCTATACCATTCCAGACAAATGGCTGTCTAGTCTCTTCTTATAAAAGCCTCCAGCAATGGAGCACCCACAACTTCTGAAGGCAAGCCATTCCACTGATTAATTGTTCTTACTGTTAGGAAGTTTCTCCTTAGTTCTAGGTTGCTTCTCTTAATTGTGGATGTAAGTCCTTGACTAATGATGACAATCAACCCCCAAATTTCTGTTCTGTGAGACAGTTGTTAAGCGAATCACTGCAGTTGTTAAGTTAGCAAGACATAGAACACCAGAATGTAACACTTCAGTTTCACAGTTGTTGAGTGAATCTGGCTTTCCCATTGACTTCGCTTGTCAGAGGGTCACACAAGGTGATCACATGATCCTGGGACAATACAACAGTCATAAATATGAGTCAGTTGCCAAGCAGCTGAATTTTGATCATTTGACCATGGGGATGCTGCAATGGCCGTGTGAAAAAATGGGCATGTCACTTTTCTCAGTGCTGTTGTAACATGAACCAGTCATTAAATGAACTGTTGTAAGTCAAGGACTACCTCTAGTGCATTTTCAAATCCACATTTGTACATCCTTCCAGTTCTAATGAATTATCAATCAATTTGCTCTCTCCAAATATGAAATGTATAAAGCACCTGTCATGGTTCCGATAGATGAGACCAGTTAAAGCAAAACTCTGAGGCTTGAATTTTCCTCTAAGAACATGTTTATTGGCTACAAAGTATTGGCATGGTCAAAATTGAAACCCTCCAAAAGTAAACAGTATTACAAAGTTAAAATTCCCAACCCATAACCTATACAATCAACTGCGTTTCCCAATAGAATTGTTTGGCGGGCTTTCTGAAATTAGGCTCAACCCCCCCTCCCCCAGCTGAGGGAACAGAAATGACCTTGGTTCCCACAGGACAGATAATTCTTTAGGCTAGCATAGAACTTCCCATTTCTCCTCCCCCCAATCTTGTGGAAACCGAAAACGAACAAGATGGCTTCAGCCAGGTTCGTTGCAGGTTTGACAGCACCATTCAAAAAAAAAATCAACATTCCTTGCAAATAACTGAATCTGTCTCCATTTACTCATCAATTAATGTTATGTTTTTCATAGCACTGTGCTCCTATTAATTTCCAAACATCCGCTACACAGTTGTAATGCTACTCTGCTATTTTGTTATTACCAAAGAGCTGGTGTAACAAAAAACATAAAGAATAAAAAAGAAAAGAAGATTGAAAGGAAGGGCATTATGAATCATAGAAAATATGTTGTTTTCAATAAGTCATAGATGGGGACAACCTGTGCAGTTATATTTTCTGTCCAACTGTTTACAGAGTCAACCTGCTGGTATTGATGTTCCGGTGAAAGATTTCTGGTCCTCCCAGGAAGGACCATCTCTCTCTTTTGCCCGATGGGGTTGACTGCACAACATGGAGAAGGCCAACCCAAACCAGAAGGAGACCAAAGGGAAGAATCTCCTATTGTCAAGGAGAAGATCTCAGAAGAATCTTTGCAGAAGGACAGTTCGTTGGAATTCTCCACCTGGCAAGTGTTAAATTTTATTTTCGCCTTGTTGCTTTCTTGAAGTTATTTCATTTTCCAGGAAGCCAAAGGGTTTTAGATGGAAAGAAAGTAATTTCATTCAGTCAGACCTCCGGTTCCTCTGTGATCTTGGCAGAAGAACGGAAATGCATGCAACTGAATGGAAAGTCTCCTGCACACCCATGTACATGACATGGAAAGGATTAGGTAGCTTTAAAGCAAGATAGGATAAATTAATGGAGAAAGGTCAATAAAGAGCAATTAGTTGTGAGAATAATATCTCTTGATTTGGGATTTGCAATAGAATAGAATAGAATAGAATAGAATAGAATAGAATAGAATAGAATAGAATAGAATAGAATAGGATAGGATAGGATAGGATAGGATAGGATAGGATAGGATAGGATAGGATAGGATAGGATAGGATAGGATAGGATAGGATAGGATAGGATAGGATAGGATAGGATAGGACAGGCCAGGACAGGACAGGACAGAATAGAATAGAAGCTGGAAGGGACCTTGGAGGTCTTCTAATCTAGGAGTCCCCAACCCATGGGGCATGGCCTGGTAGTGGGTTGTGGGCTGCTGGCCACGAAGCCAAGGGACAGGCTGGCATGTATGTGCATGTGTGTGTGGAAGCCCCCTTGTGCTAGCGTCGTGGCTGCAGGGTGCAAAAACAGGACACCACACCACACAGTGCAAAAATGGGTTGCTGCCACACCTCGGGCGTGAAAATGGGACACCCCCGCACCTCAGAGTGGGAAAATGGGATGATGCCGCACTGCAGGGTGGGAAAATGGGCCAATGCCATGCCTCGGGGTGTGAAAACGAGCCTCCTGCTATACTGTGAGGTGCAGAAACAGGGTGCTGTGTACAAGAATGGGACAGGGCAAGCGAGTATCATGCAAGCGCTAGCTCTGACCCATGTGTGTCATGCACATGCTTGCAGCCCTGTGTGAGTGTGTATGTAAAATGCTTCCCCCTCCCTTTCCCTCTGGTCCACCAACCAAGAAAGGTTGGTGACCTCTGTTCTATTCCATTCCCCTGCTCAAGCAGGAGAACTTATGCCATTTCAGATAAGGGACTGTCCAGTCTCTTTTAAAAAACCTCCAGTGATGGAGCACCCACCATTTCTGAAGACAAGCTGTTCCATCGGTTAATTGTCCTGTTAGGAAGTTTCTCCTTAATTCCAGGCTGCTTCTGTTGTTGATCAGTTTCTAACCATTATTTCTTGTCCTGCCCTCTGGTGCTTTGGAGAATACTTTGATGCCCTCTTCTTTGTGGCAGCCCCTCAAATACTGGAGTACTGCTATTATGTCGCCCCTGTTTCTTCTTTTTTTTTTAGACTAGCCAAATCCAAAGGTCCTGTACCCATTCTTTCTATGTTTTAGTCTCCAGGCCTTTGGTCATCTTAGCTGCCATTCTCTGAACTTTTTCCAAGGTCTCAGCATCGTGTTGTGACTCAGGGCCAGCCTGTGGGTCCGGCAGCCGGCTCAGATGTATCGGATGACTCAGATGAGGGGGAGGAGGAGTGTGTGGGAGACGAACTGGCTGATGATGGCTTGGAGGCTTGGCAGAGGGAGGCCACGCCCTGAACTCTAAATAAAAGGAGTGTTTGGGGAAGGGCTGGTTGCTGTTCTGAACCAGCCCTCTTCTCGCAACCCCTATTTCAAAAGAAGAGACTGGAAAGCGTCCAAGGCTAAAAGGCTTCTGCCAAGATTTAATAGTAAACACACAAGAGCTTATCTTCTCAAGCAAAAGAGTTGCTTTCAGCAACCAGCCCCTCCCCAAACACTCCTTTTATAGAGAGCTCAGGGCGTGGTCTCCCTGTGCCTCCTCCCGAGGAGTCCCATAGCCTTTCTTTGTTTGTCCCTGCTCGACTGCCTCCTGCGTCGGGCGTCCTTGAACAGGGCCAGCTGTGGGTCATCATCCTCCGCACTCTCGGGCTCACACAGCTGAGCAGAGGTTCCCGGCTGAGGACTCTGCAAAGTCTCCAAATCATCATCAGCCGGTTCGTTTCCCTCCTCCCCCACATCTGAGTCCTCCGATACATCGGAGCCGGCTGTCGGACCCACAGGCTGGCCCTGAGTCACAACAGTTGCTGAAAGCAACCCTTCCGTTTGAGGATTCAAGTTCCAGTGTTTTGTTTCTTGTTCTGTTGTTCGTGTAATAAATCTTGGCAGACGCTTTGCAGCCTCAGACGCTCTCCAGTCTCTACTGTTTGAACAGGGGTTTGCCTTATTACAAGGCCGGTAGTTGGCTGGTTCAGAACAGTTTGCTTTCAGCCTCCCACCCCTTACTACTACGATGGAGCAGCTTCGTGCCGAGAATGCTCAGCTCACCCAGCAACTCACTTTGCTGGCAGCTCAGGTGGCTCAACTGCAAGCTCAGGTACATGCTGCACCCCCACCCAGGAGGAAATGTCAGATAGCTATGCCGGATAAATTTGCTGGCAATCGAGAACTGTTTCCTGCCTTCCTGGGACAATGCCAGCTTTTTATCAGCGTGAGAGCAGCTGATTTCCCCACTGACCGAGATAAGGTGGGATTCGTGTTGAGCCTTCTGTCGGGGGATGCAGCTCGTTGGGGCACGCCTCTGCTGGCACAGCCTAGCCCTTTGTTGGATAACTTTGGGGGGTTTTGTGACCATATGCGCCTCATGTACGAGGACCCGATTAAGGCGCAGACTGCCACCCGACGCCTGAAAGCTTTGAGGCAGGGTCAGCGCCCCCTACAGGCCTATATCAGCGATTTCTGGCTGCTTAGCCAGGATTCCGCCTGGAATGAGGCTGCGCTCGTGGATGCCTTCCAGGATGGCTTGTTGGAGGAGATGTTGGATGAGCTGGCCCGCGTGGACATTCCCTCAGACCTGAATGGGCTGATCCATCTTTGTCTGCGGATCGATGCCCGGCTGCAGCAGTGAAAGAGTCGCCGTGCCACCCCACAGACCCCTGCCGCTCCTGCTGAGCGTGAGCCCCCAGTCCAGAGGGAGGAGCCAATGGAGCTGGGTGCCGCCAGGTCCCGTCTATCGGTGACGGAAATGGACAGACGACGATCGGGGGGGTTGTGTTTTTACTGTGGGGACCCTGGACATTTGGCTGCTTCTTGCCCAAAGAAGCGTCAGCGGGCATCAGTGACCAAGCCTGCCCCGAGAAAGTCCCCTGCTTTGCTGTCGGGAAACGGCCCGAGCCCGATCTAGACGGTGTGATAGATCGGGCGACCCACAACGACCACGCCGAGCGACGCCGTTCCGACGGTGCCTGTGAACCTCCACGGCATTTGATTTTGGAGGCACGTCTGATCCTTCCTGGCAAGCCAGAGGGGATTCCGGTCCATGCCTTAATTGACTCTGGGGCTACCACTAACTTTATGGACTCGGCCTTCGTGGCCAAATGGGCTGTTCCCCAGTGTCCGGTGGATCCGCCCATGCTAGTGGAGACTATTGATGGTCGAGTGCTCCTGTCCGGGCCTATTACGGCCACCACGCAACCAGTGTGTATGGCCATCAGTTCCCATGTGGAGGCCATCCAGTTCTACATCACTTCGGATCTGCACTTCCCCGTGGTCTTGGGACTGGCGTGGCTCCGGGCGCATGATCCACAGATCTATTGGTCATAGCCGAGTTTGCCTTTAACAACTCGCAGCACACCTCCACGCAGATGACACCGTTCTTGGCCAACGTGGGTTATCACCCCCGGTTTTTCCCCCTTTCTCCCGTGGACTCACCGGAGCCGGCAGCGAACGAATTCATGGCGGAGTTACAGGCGATCCATCGGTTGGTGCGACGGCAGCTGGAGAAGGCCAAGGCCGACTACAAGAGGTTCGCCGATCGGTCGAGAAGGGATACGCCTCCACTATCGGTGGGGGATCGGGTCTGGCTGTCCACCAGGAACCTACCATCCACTCGGCCGGCGAGGAAGCTGGACCACCGTTACCTTGGACCGTTCCCAGTCGAGGCCGTCATCAATCCGGTCACCTATCGTTTAACTCTGCCACGTTCCCTGCGCGTGCACCCCGTCTTCCATCGGTCCTTGTTGGTCCCCGAACAACCGGCTTGTCCACTTCGCCAAGCGGAACCTCCCCCATCAGGACCTCGTGATGGAGGCAGCACCCCCGAGTACGAGGTCGCCAGCATCCGGGATTCCCGCTGGCTGAAAGGTCGCTTCCAGTACCTGATCGAGTGGAAAGGGTACGGGCCGGAGGACTTCACATGGGAAGACGCGACCGCCGTTCATGCCCCTGCGTTGGTGACTGCTTTTCACGAACAATTCCCATCCCGACCGCATCCGGATCGGCAGCCCCGGGGGAAGGGCCCTGCGGTGCGGGATAGTGTTGTGACTCAGGGCCAGCCTGTGGGTCCGGCAGCCGGCTCAGATGTATCGGATGACTCAGATGAGGGGGAGGAGGAGTGTGTGGGAGACGAACTGGCTGATGATGGCTTGGAGGCTTGGCAGAGCTCCCAGCCGGGGCCCTCTTCTCAGCTGCGTGAGCCCGATAGTGTGGAGGATGATGACCCACAGCTGGCCCTGTTCAAGGACGCCCGACGCAGGAGGCAGTCGAGCAGGACCAAGCAGAGAAAGGCTGCGGGTCTCCTCGGGAGGAGGCAGAGGGAGGCCACGCCCTGAACTCTAAATAAAAGGAGTGTTTGGGGAAGGGCAGGTTGCTGAAAGCAACCCTTCCGTTTGAGGATTCAAGTTCCAGTGTTTTGTTTCTTGTTCTGTTGTTCGTGTAATAAATCTTGGCAGACGCTTTGCAGCCTCAGACGCTCTCCAGTCTCTACTGTTTGAGCAGGGGTTTGCCTTATTACAAGGCCGGTAGTTGGCTGGTTCAGAACACATCTTTTGTGTAGTATGGTGACCAAAATTGGTTGCAGTATTCCAGGTGTGGTCTCACAAAGGTTTTATAAAGTGGTACTAATACTTTACGTTATCTTGATTCTATGCCTCGGTTTATACAACCCAGGATTGTATTAGCTTTTTTGGTGGCGGCTGTACATTGCTGGCTCATAGTCAAGTGATCGTCTACTAGGACTCCAAGATTCCTCTCACAGTTACTGTTTTTAATCCAGGTCTTACCCAATCTGTACTTATATACCTTTGATTTTTCCTGCCTAAATGTAAAATTTTGCTTTTCTCTACCTAGATGCATCTAGTTGGACACTACGTCAAATGAAATATTGGACTAAGAATGTGCCATAACATGATCCAGCAGGGTATTCTCATGTTCTGATTCCTTTTAAAATTTCTCTTTATCTGCAAACATTTTAGGGTCTCCTTTAACATAATGATGACTACAATTTGGAAAATGCAGAAATGTTTGTAGGGTCACGATTGCCACACACAGTTTGTATCTTCATAAACAGCAGCCCTTCCCTTTTACACAGATATCTATATAGGTACTCCTCAACTTACAACAGTTCATTTTGTGACTGTTCAAAGATACAACGGTCCTGGAAAAAGTGACTTATGATTATTTTTTACACTTACGATCATTGCAGCATGGTTACATGATCAAAATTCAGACACTTGGCAACTGACTCAAATTATTGATGGTCGCAATGTCCCGGGGTGTGTGTGTGTGTGTGTGTGTGTCATGTGATCATCTTTTGTGACCTTCTCACAAGCAAAGTCAGTGGGGAAGCCAGATTCACTTAACAACCGGGTTACTAACTTAACAACTACAGTGATTCACTTAACAACCATGGCAAGAAAGGCCATAAAATGGGGCAAAACTCACGTAACAAATGTCTCACTTAACAACAGAAATGTTGGGCTCAATTGTGGTCGTAAGTTGAGGACTACCTGTACTTGCAATTGCAAATGGAGGTCAGATATTGGTGTGACTCTTCAGTTCCTTCTTTATATGTTCACTTGAATCGTAGAATTGAAAAAGTCTATTTTAGCAACCAAGTCCTTGAAAATATATAGCAAAAGTGAGATCATACCCCTCTGGGTTATTAATTGTACTGTCAAGTTGTTCTTATTACCAAGAAGTCTTTACTAAACATTCAGTAGGAACTGACCTTCCTCTAACTTCACATCAATACTCCATTTCCTGTACCCTGAGATTAAAGAGAAGTCTTGACCTTCTATTTGACATCCTTTTAGATACTTGAGAAGCGGTTATCCACCCATCTCATCATCTTTTCTCAAGGTTAAACACACCGAGTTCTCATAAGACTTACTTTTCAGTTCTCTTAATTGTCCTTGCTGCCCTTCCCTGAACATGCTTTATTCAGTTTCATTGAATATAAGAAGAGTCCTAAGATACCAACTTGGATGGATTCATCATTTTTTTCTGGCATCAGATTAAGAGATAGTTGTCTATGGTGGGTGATTCATGCACTGCTAATCTCAGGATTGGTTTACTGCAAAAAAAACACACCAAAAAACACCCTCTCTGGGATTTGTCAGAATGCTACTAGAAAACATGCTTTGTTGTGGGCATAAAACATATAGGATCCCCATGCAAGTCCTCTTGAGCTTCTGGATGAAAGGAAGTATATGAATCAAGTGAAGAAATTGAATTTGGATAGTAGACGCAAGAGAATGAGCAGGAATTACAAATAAAGTATCTTTGTGACTTCTGCTCACTGAGTGGGGGCCTGCCTATCTCTGTAATTCCTGCCCATTCTGAAAGATCAAGCAGAGTGGGTATACTCCATGTCCCTTCAATTAAGCAATGTCATCTATTGGGACCCAGGAAGTAGGTCTTCTCTGCTATGGAGGTTGTCCTGGGGAACAGCATCACCTCAAAGATAAGTATGGCTTCCATTCTGATCATGTTCAAAAGGTTGTTGAAAACCTGGCTGTTGAGGATGGGATAGGGTGGTGTCAATCCCTGAAATTTTCTTTAATTAAGTATGTTTTCTATTGGCCAGACATGATTTTTATTCTTTGTGTTTTATTGCTTTATTGCTTTTAATGTTGTAAACTGGATGTATGGATGGATCTAGGTTCACATAGCATGATAGGTAAGGCTACAGGGGGACGATCGAGAGCATTCTGTCATACAGCATCACCGTCTGGTTTGGAAGCATCCCTGCTTCAGACAGGAAGGCGGTGCAGAGAGTGGTGAGGATGGCTGAAAATATCATTGGCAGTTCCCTCCCTCCCATCCAGGACAGGGCACATAAGCATTGCTTGAGCAGAGTCAGCAAGATTATTTGGGACACTACACATCCTCTTCATGACCTGTTTTCCTTGTTACCTTCTGGGAGGATTCTCCGTGGTATCCGTAGCAGAACATCCATAGTTTCATTCCATACAGCATTAACCTTGTGAACTCTCAAGCTTCCTCCTTCCATTATATATTTAAGATGGACAGTATTTAATATTTAATATTTATTTGTTATGTATATGTAGGGATGTCGCCCTATATATATGCTGTATATAGTATGTTTAGGTGTGTGTCATGTATGTGTTTCACTTTGAGAGCGGGCAACTAAATTTCATTTTTGATGTGTGCTGTTTGTGCCCACAGTAAAAAGAAAATGACAATAAAGGTTTATCTTATCTATTGAGGTTGGATGTGTTGTGGTCAACTCAGCCACTGTCTTAACTGACTGTCTGAACCAGGCCATCATCAAGCCAAAAATAGCATATTGTATGAGCACACCAACTGTGTTTAAGTAACCTCAATTGGCTTTGCTTGTCTATTTATTAACTTTATTATACCTGTTTTATAAAACTAGGACTTCACAAAGTGTCTTAAAATTACCACAAGTTGTGGTAGTTTAGAACAAAATATAATAGTGAAATAAAAACCAGAGATACTAAGAAAATTAAAAACAGGAATTCAAATATATAAGGAATGGTTGCTGGAATTGGGTATGTCTAGTTTAATGAAATGAAGGACGATGGGTGACATGATAGCAGTGTTCCAATATCTCAGGGGCTGCCACAAAGAAGAGGGAGTCAAGCTATTTTCAAAAGTGCCTGAAGGCAGGAGAAGAAGCAACGGATGGAAACTAATCAAAGAGAGAAGCAACCTAGAACTAAGGAGAAACTTCCTGACAGTTAGAACAATTAATCAGTGGAATAACCTGCCTCCAGAAGCTGTGAATGCTTCAACACTGGAAGTTTTTAAGAGACTGGACAGCCACTTGTCTGAAATAGTATAGGGTTTCTTGCCTGACCAGGCAGTTGGACTAGATGACCTCCAAAGTCCCTTCCAACTTTTATTATTATTATTATTATTATTATTATTATTATTATTATTATTATTATTATTATTGTTGTTGTTGTTGTTGTTGTTGTTGTTGTTGTTGTTGTTGTTGTTGTTGTAACTTAAACTAACAATTTAAAACCTATGGAGCAAGGTATGGTTTTAGGTTGCTTTTAAAAACCAACAATGGTTTAGGCCCTTTAACTTTTATCAAGCATTCCAGAATTGAACATCAATAAGGAAGGCATATTTCAAGTTGCCCTGGGTGAACATGCAGCAACTGTAGATAAACCTCAGTTAAGATCAGTGAGCAGAGACAGGAGGATCTGGTAGAAAAAGGTGTTCTCTCAAGAATTCTGTTCATAATTTGCATTTTATATTTCCCCAGGAAACAAAATTGCCGCAAATGTAATGCTTTTAGCTTCAGTGGATATGGTCTCCTTGAGCTCTTCGAAAGACCATCTTGACTGCTGATTGCCACTGCAGTTCGTTTCTGTATCAGGCTTAAAAGCAGCCCCATGTGTCAAATGTAAACACTGGAACATTGCTGCTCCCACATTGTTCTAAAGTCTTTTAGGAAGAGATGGGTTGTTATATCAACCAAAGATAATTATCTCAGTTTGGGAAGAATCTGTCAGTCTGGAAGATCCTGTAGTACCCAAACGTTCAATATCTCTTTCTGAGATAATATATTATCCCATTCAAAAGAGGAAGATCTAATTCCTCTCTTAAAATATAACCCCTCTTAATATGCATCTCCATCTTGTCTGGATTAAGTTTCAATTTATTATTAGACTAATATCAATTATAGATGGGCAATTACATTGTTCAAAGGAACAGTACCATTGCCCTGAGACCCAAAGATGCTTTTTCAAAAGGCAACTGGACTTTCTTTGTTTTTCCTTGAAGATGTTTTGCTTCTCACCCAAGAAGCTTCTTCAAGATCTTTGGGACAACCATGACCTGGATGATTGAGAATCTCCATAGACATTATCCCAAGAATGTTATAGAGTAGGTGCAATCAGCACACTTATGGTATCCAATTACAGATATCCTGGTGATCTCCATCATGTTTCCCATAAATATTGGAAAACAATGGAGATAGAATTGGGCCCTGAAGGACAACATTTTAGGCAACAACTGTATATCCACCATGCTATTGACATTATGAAAAATTCAGATGGAATTACTGAAAAGCAATTATTACTATTTTCAGATCTCTCTGGTAAGCTAGAAGAATCCCATACTTTGTGGTGGTGGGTGGTTGTGATGATGATGATGGTGATATCCATTCAATCATGTTTAACTCTTGGTGATTCTCTCCACAACTTCCAATCATGCACAACTTCTCTGAGTTTTTCTGTGCTCTGGCTGGTGTCAGCTTTGATGGTGTCCAGTCACTGTGTTCTGTGATGGCCTGGTTTCCTTTTATCGCTAACTCTTGCAAACCTACTGGCTTTCCCCCGTGAATTTCCCCACATGACATGGCCAAAGTAAGTGAGATGCAGTTTCATGATTTTGCCTTCTAGTGACATGTCTGGTGTTATGCACTCCAGTACTTGCTTGTTAGTCACCTTTGCTGTCCCAAGGAATACACAGGAGCCTTCTCCAGTACCACAGCTCAAACAAATTGATTTTCTTCCTGTCTTGCTTTTTTAAGGTTCAACTTTAAGGTTCAGCTTTCACAACCATAGGGCTATGGAGAATATAATAGAGCAGATTAACCTACAGTACACTTGATTGTCAAGATGATGTCCTTGCTTTTCCATATTTGGCTTATGTTCATCCTTGGTGTGCAACCCAGTGCAATCTAACATTTTATTTCTGGGCTTCATTCACCAATATGAGCGATTGGTGACCCTAGGAATGTGAATTTTTCAATGCTTTCTGTCTCTTCACCATCAATTTCTATTTTGATGTTTCCATTCCTTGCAGTGGTCATGGGTTTGGTCTTTTTGATGTTCAAAAAGAAACCAAAATTCCAACTTTCTTCTTTGATTTTCTTGATCAATGGTCGGTGGAACTGAAAGCTAAAACATCAAGAAGAATTATATTGTGTACTAACTAAACCTCCCTTAACAGAACTAACCAAAGTAATCACAACTCCATAACCTGCTCTAGAGCCTAGATTCAAGATATTCTTCCTTCAGTATTTCCTGCCCCTGTGAAGCCATCACAGTCTCAATCACCTTCTCCAGTCAAGGATGGCTAGAGACGGAGGGGCCCAATGCAAGTTTATTTGGAGTAATCTAAGAATAGCTGTTGTGATTCAGGGTCAGCCTGTGGGTTCGGCAGTTGGGTCGGACGATTCAGAGGAGGAGGAGGGGGTGTTGGAGAGCTTGCTGAGAATAATATTGAGGCTCCACAGAGCCCTCAGCCAGGCCCCTCCCATCTGGTCACGACGCAGACCCAGCTGTGTGAGCCTGACAGCCTGGATGAAGATGACCCACAGCTGGCCCTGTTCAAGGACGCCCAACGCAGGAGGCAGTCAATCAGGAGTAAACAGTGGAAGGCAATGGGGCACCTCGGAAGGAGGCAGAGAGAAGCCACACCCTGAAATGTTTAAAAGGGGAATGTGTGGGAGGGCTGGTTTGCTGAAGGCAACCGTTTGAATAGCTCCTGTTTCATGGTTCGTGTTTGCTCTCTTTGCTCTGTTTGCTCTGTTTTTGTTTTTATGTTAATAAATTTGGCAGGCTTAGTTCCAGCCTCTTGCTTTCTTGTAAAAGGGGTTGTCCCTGCCTTTTCTGCAGGGCCGGTAGCAGGCTGGTACAGAACAATAGCTTCCTTTAAACAAGGGCTAGGTCCTATCCTTCCTGGAAGAAGCACTTTGATCTTAACTAATTGAACTCCTAGTTAGAAGTTTCAGAACTTGCTGGGCAAGGATCCAAGTGGTGGAATGTACTGTGCCAAACAGCTTGTCCACAGATTGAAAATGGTTCACTTTTAATTATATAGGAGGATTCACCAGACCTCTTGATAATTAACTCCATCAATAGCAGCCTCCCGTCTGGCTGAAATGTAAATGATGGTGCCTATAAAACCTTACTGAAAACAAAACAAAACAAATCTGAGAGTTCTGTGATCAAACTTTGGGAAGATGTTATGGGGTACATATCTGCTCTTTGCAATGTGAGCTTACAAATGCAATACATTAAAAATGTTTGCTGCATATACCATCATCATATAAACAGTCACTTCTCTGAAATGATATTGGACCTCCTGCTTGAGCAGGGGGCTGGACTAGAAGACCTCCAAAGTCCCTTCCAGCTCTATTCTATTCTATTCTATTCTATTCTGTTCTGTTCTGTTCTGTTCTGTTCTATTCTATTCTATTCTATTCTATTCTATTCTATTCTATTCTATTCTATTCTATTCTATTCTATTCTATTCTATTCTATTCTATTCTAAACCTTCAAAGAGCTTTATTGCATCTTATCAAACCTGAGTCAGATCTCCTTCCATCTGTATTCTTGCCACCTCAGCTCCTACAATTTATCTGCATACTACCAAACCCCTTTTGAAGCATATCAGAGAAGAGAGGACCTGGTTGAGCCTGATGGTGGAATCAAACATATCATTGGTTTGGAGTCACTACATGCCCGTAAGAGACCTAGGTCTAGCCACCTTTGAAGTCTGTTGACTCTTATTTGGCACCAGTTTGCCTTGATCATTAGTATACCAAAACCTTGTGTATAAGTTGCAAGGAATTAACTTGTAGTGCTTTTGAATTCTATCCTTGCTCCTGATTTCTTGCACCTGACAGGTATTTAAGGAGGAAGTTTATTAACAATGTCCTTTTTTTTACAATCAGAACATTGACAAAATCAGTGGTGGGACTTTCCATATATCTTTGCAAAACTTCTTAAGACGTACCCTGGCCATTACCTTTGGAAGATCCTAGGTATTTCCCAGATCAGAACAAAAAACTCAAATCAAGTATGTGATTTATTTATTTTTATTTTTATTTTAATCCCATTTATATCCCGCCCTTCTCCGAAGACTCAGGGCGGCTTACAATTTAAGCACAAACCAATGTGCTTAGCAATAGCCTTCATTCTATGTATATGCCTGCTTATTAGGGCTTTCACCCCCCCCAAGCGGCATTATTACAAAGTCAGCTTATTGCCCCCAACAATCTGGGTCCTCAGTGATCCCCATCATATGTCTGTCATGAAATCAACTGGCATAGATTTATACTTGTAACGTCTATTATGAACTCCTTGTCTTCTTTAGACACATTGGCCTGTTAGGAATTGGGCTGCACAGCTGGAGGAGAGCAGTGAGCAAGTGAGCGAAGCTTCATCTGTCATTTGCAACTGCTGCCCACTGCTAGTATCCCTGCCTCAGCTCCACCTCAGATCATCAAGCATTAGATTTTCACAGGAGCATGAACCCTATTGTAAACCGCACATGCATGTGATCTAGGTGGTGTACTCCTCCTCGCACCCCCAGTCTGTGGAAAAATTGAGTTCCACAAAACCCGTCCCTGATGCCGAAAAGGCTGGGGACTGCTGCACTAAAGTAGATGTTGAAATAATTCAGGATCACAAGTTTCAGTTCATGATCAGTGCTATCAGAGATCCATTGGGCAATAATACAGCAGCGTAGTAACATAATCTCTAGTCTATTCCCATTCCTAAGACTAACGCAGACATGTCAAACACAAGGCCCGCGGGCCACAAACGGCCCACCACATGATTGAATCCGGCCCGCACAACTCTCCCAGAAATTACAAAGGTCCGGCCTCCACCACCTTGGCGCCGGCCTGGATGAGCACTTGCTCAGTAGGAGGCAAGTACATGTGGGCTGGTGGAGCCCAGCACCATTTGCAGCTCATTAGTCTCCTGCGGCTCAAAAAAAAAGTGGAGGAGGAGGAGGTAGGAGGGAGTGAGGTGGGACGCTGGGGGGAGGACGAGCAACACCCAGCCGGTGAGGGGGAGAGGTACCCAGGCAGGAAGGCAGACTTGAGGCGGCCAGAGAAAGAGCCACAGATGGCTCCTTTGCTGGATGCTGCTGAGGGCGAGCAGAGGCGCCCAGCCCGGATCCTGCAAGGCCTGGCCAAGATGCGGCCCCAGCAGCGGAGCTGCTCCAGCTCCTCTGCCGGGCTTGTTTTTCATGAGAGCTACTTTGCCTGATGCTGCTGAGGGCGCGTCTCGGCTGGGGCCTTGCAGGATCCGGGCCGGGTGCCTCTGCTTGCCCTCAGCAGCACCCGGCAAAGTAGCTCACACACGAAACAAGCTCGGCAGAGGAGCCGGAGCAGCGAGCAGAGGCGCCTGGCCTGGATCCTACAAGGCCCAGGCCGAGATGCGCCCCCAGCAGCGGAGCCACTCTGGTTCCTCTGCCGGGCTTGTTTCGCGTGCGAGCTACTTTGCTGGGCGCTGCTGAGGGTAAGCAGAGGCGTCCGGCCTGGATCCTGGAAGGCCCTGGCCGAGATGCACCCCCAGCAGTGGAGCTGCTCCGACTCCTCTGCTGGGCTTCTTTCATGCATGGGCTCCTCTGCTGGGCCTGTTTCGTGTGCGAGCTACTTTGCCTGATGCTGCTGGGGGCGTGTCTCGGCCGGGGCCTTGCAGGATCCGGGCTGGGCGCCTCTGCTTGCCCTCAGTAGCACCTGGCAAAGTAGCTTGCATGCGAAACAAGCCCAGCAGAGGAGCCGGAGCGGTGAGCAGAGCTGCCCGGCCCGGATCCTGCAAAACCCCGGCCGAGACGCGCCCCCAGCAGCATCAGGCAAAGTAGCTCGCACACGAAACAGGCCCGGCAGAGGAACCCATGCATGAAAGAAGCCCGGCAGAGGAACCGGAGCGGCTCCACTGCTGGGGGCACGTCTCGGCCAGGGCCTTGCAGGATCCGGGCCGGGTGCCTCTGCTTGCCCTCAGCAGCGCCCAGCAAAGTAGCTCACATGCGAAACAAGCCGGGCAGAGGAGCCGGAGCAGCTCTGCTGCTGGGGGAGCGTCTTGGCCGGGCCTTGCAGGATACGGGCCGGGCGCCTTTGCTTGCAGCTCTGGCTCCTCTGCCAGGCTTGTTTTGCATGCGAGCTACTTTGCCGGCCGCTGCTGAGGGAAGATCTCTGGAGAGGAGCATAAGGTGGCAGGGAAGCTGCATGAGGGAAGGCTGCTCCAACAAGCCAGCATCCTTACCACGCATGAGTGGAAATGGGGGTTCCCTTTCAAGAACGGCCAGCCTCCTCATGCAGGACTGGGAAGTGCTGCTCCCTGCCTCTTCTTGCTCTCCAGAGATCTGTCAAGGCAGAAGAAGGAACACACACACATGCACACACACACACACACACACACACACACACACTCCAAGCTGGAGACTAGGAGGCTATCTACATCTGAGCTAACAAACTACCAATCATCCCTGGGCTTGGGAAGAAGGCCCTTTCCATCCTCTGCACATGCTTGGCTGCAGATGTTTGGGGAGGTGAAGAGCTTGTGGGGCAATGAGCTGTCCCCACATCAAATTAGGTGGTGCAACTAGTTCTCTCCTGACCCAGGCATTTCTAGTAAGCTGCGCTGAGTGAGCAGCATTGAGCTGGCCACGCCCACCCGGTCACGCCCACTTGGACACACCCACCTGGCCAGGCCCCCCCCGGCCCCCCCCGAGGGCAACCATAATGCTGATGTGGCCCTCAATGAAATTGAGTTTGACACCCCTGGACTAACGGATCCACACTGAATATGAATCAATTGTTTCACAAGTAGTATGAATGATACCTTTTGCATGTAGTCTGGACTATATTTTTCTGGGGAACCCTGGATTGAACTGTCAAGCTTCACCCTAATAGTGGGACTCAACCACTTGGGCAAGTTCATTAGAAACCCAAGAACATCTGTTACATCATATTTATTGGAGAAATGTAGGAAGAATACCAAAGAATGCCAGCAATTCTGTTTTAAGAAAAAATCTATTTATGTAGAGATAGTATTCAAACCACTTAAGTATCCTTTTGCTTGCCATTTATGTAATGGGCTACTTGGCCCCCATTTTTGAGAGCATTGGCCTTTTTCCATCTGTCTTTTGTTTTTCCAAATGTTAGATTTACAACCACATTTTGTTCACTGACTCAGTGAGAACAAAATCTTTTACACTGCAAGGTTCATAGCTGGGAGGAACTAGACCCATTGTGAACCACTGATTTTTCCCCCCAAATATATTTTCATTACACAGACCAAGTTATACAATAGAACAACATTATGCTCTTTGAAGGGTCTGAAAGATGACAAGGGCAGTGGAAGGGAGAACAATCCAAGAAATTGGATTGGGGGACTGGAGGCTAAAACATATAGGGAACGGTTGCTGGAATTGGGTATGTGTAGTTTAACGAAGAGAAGAGTGAGGGGTGACATGATAGCAGTGTTCCAATATCTCAGGGGCTACCACAAAGAAGAGGGAGTCAAGCTATTCTCCAAAGCACCTGAAAGCAGGACAAGAAGCAACGGATGGAAACTAGTCAAGGAGAGAAGCAACCTAGAACTAAGGAGAAACTTCCTGACAGTTCAAACAATTAACCAGTGGAACAACCTGCCTCCAGAAGTGGTGAATGCTCCAACACTGGAGGTTTTTAAGAAGAGACTGGACAGCCATTTGCCTGAAATGGTATAGGGTTTCCTGCCTGAGCAGGGGGTTGGATTAGATGACCTCCAAGATCCCTTCCAACCTCCTCCTCCTCCTCCTCCTCCTCTTCTTCTTCTTCTTCTTCTTCTTCTTCTTCTTCTTCTTCTTCTTCTTCTTCTTCTTCTTCTTCTTCTTCTTCTTCTTCTTCTTCTTCTTCTTATTATTATTATTATTATTATTATTATTATTATTATTATTATTATTATATAAATTGCTTGCCTGCCAAATTCAAGGTATCTGTTCTCCATTAATATATGTTGTGCAAAGTGAACCTCTGCATCACTGGTTCAGTGATTGGCCATTTCAGATGAAGAGGTAGATTCTATGTTCTTTTGGATTTTCGTGAGCTTCTTTCCCCCTTTCAGAAGATGTAGCACTTTTTCAGCAGCAGAATTTCCTATGGGACTGTTGGGAAACTCTCAGCCAAGCAAGGAAGAGGGTCAAGCAGGGACTAGCCTTGAGTTCTTGCCGAGCCTCAAGAGGCATAAGCCTGACCCCTCCTGTGTTCTATGGGATATTGTGTGTTTGTTCCCAAGGGAAGGCAAGCAGACTGCGGAAATTCTTGTAATATAGGTAGAATGCAATAAAATAGCTGTTTTGAACCTTTCATGATTGCTTGCCCCTGACATTGATACACTAGTTCTTTGCCTTTTATGGCCTTGGAATGACAATAGAGAATCAAGACTTAACCCTACAACAGGGATGTGGACTCTTATTTGAAAACCTGATGCACAATTCCCATCTACATTGAAGTTTGGGATTTAATAACAGGGTAGAGATTTCCTAACCTTTTTACAGACTAATTCAAAAAGGAGCACTGTGGGTTCATATATAGAGGTACCACTCAAGAATAGGCATTAGCACAGTATAAGAGCCCATCTTTACTTCCTGGCATCTTCAGGTCAATCTGAAATCTTGAGTAGCTGATGATAATGTAGATAATTCTGTAATATGAGTTATAAAGAAGAATAAACTATGGCCTCATTCTCTAATGGTAGAATCAGCTCTGTACTCAATGTAATTTGCTTTCCGGCACTTCTGCTAATAGAAAAATTTGTAGATGGAGGACAAGACATGAGGATCTTCTATCCAGATCTTGAACATCCTATTGAGTCCACAACATTGGTTCTGAACTGGTGAGACCACTAGACGGGTCATGTAGTAAGACAATAAAACTTTCTCCTTAAAATAATATAATAACCAAGTTCCTGTACATATCTTCTTACAAGAAACTTGAGTTTTGGTTTTTGTTTTTAAAGGTGGGACACAGTCTTAGCTAAGGATCATTCCTTTTCCTTTGAAACAGCCCACTTGTCTCCAATAACTTAAGAAAAGCAGCAGGTAATCAGATGCCTTCCAGATGTTATAGTCTTTGATCTTTCTAGTCCCATCTGGCATCCTTTTTGGAAAGGGATTTTGGAAATTGGAGACCCAGATGCCTAGAAGAAATCAATAGCCTGCTCTCTTCTGAGTCTATTTGAAAGAAAATGGCTGGATGACCTCCATAATTAGTCATTCATTGTGCAATGCAGAAGTGAAAAGCAATCTATGTACTGTGATAAAGAAATGAAATTTCATGTACAAAAAAAATAATAATCCTGGCAATATAAGATAAGGTCTTTGGCCTAGTTCTGCTTCCTTTTAGCAATTCAGAATTACCATTAAAAATTATCCAAATAGATATGTTTGACTGAACAGCAGGATCCTTAGAAAGAACACAACAAAGCATCCATATTATTGCTGATGTTGTTGTAGCTAAAGATCTGAAGATCAGAGATGGCCTAAATGTTTAGGCAGACTAAATATTTCAGTTTCCTGTCTCACACTACCTGAACTTTGATTGAAATTAAAGGTGGTGACCTTGGGGTGAAGGGTTTGTGTGAGGAAATTTATTATTACTTTTAATATCTTGAGAGCATTTTATGTTATTTAGTTTAGTTGATGGTATTTGCCAATTTCATTTTGTCAGCTGCATTTTGTCAGTTTGTCAGTCAGGTGTCAAAAAGCTTAAGTCTTTGTTTTACAGTCTGGGATTCATTAAGAGGTCAGGAAGGAAAAAATAAAATAAAGATAGCCATAGAATCATAGAACATCAAAGTTGGAAGGGACCTTAGAGGTCCTCCAGTCCAAACCCCCACTCAAGCAGGAAACCCTATACCATTTCAGACAAGTGCTGTCCAATTTCTTCTTAAAAGCCTCCAGTAATGGAACACCTACAACGTCTGAAGGCAAGCCCTTCCACTGGTTCATTGTTCTTACTGTCAGGAAATTTATCTTTAGTTCTAGGTGGCTCTCTCTTTGATTAATTTCCATCTTGCTGCTAGTGCTCTGGAAAATAAGTTGAACCCTTCTTCTCTGTGACAGTCGCTCCAATATTGGAACATTAGCCATACCCAATTCCTGCAACCGTTCTTCATATGTTTTAGCTTACAGCCCCCTAATCATCATTGTTGCTCTTCTCTGCACTCTTTCCAGAGTCTCAACATCTTGGTTAAGCATAATAGGCTCTGGCCTTCCCACAGATAGATAGACTGACAGACAGATAATTAGATAGCTAGATGATAACTAGCTAGCTAGCTAGCTAGCTAGCTAGAGATAGGTAGCTAGGCAGAGAGAGAGATACAGAGAGAGAGATACATAAAGAGAGAGAGAGAGAGAGAGAGAGAGAGAGAGAGAGAGAGAGAGAGAGAGAGAGAGAGAGAGAGAGAGAGAGAGAGAGAGAGAGAGAGAGAGAGAATGAGAGATCTGCCAGAAGAAAGCATGCATAGATATTTTCTGGTAAGTCACACTGAGCTCGACTCAAAAGAGCCTTGATTTTACTGACAAAATACTTTCTAAAAAACAACCTTGTTGACATTGCACATTGAATGCTGTCAAGTTGCTTTGTGTGATGTTTTACCTCCATGATATTGCACATCTATGTTTAGTTGGGTTTTTTTGCATTTTTTTATACCTTTAAGTCTGGTTTGACTCCTGGCAAGTAGTCCGTCCAGTCTCCTTGACAAGATATTTGGAAATAGTTTGCCATTGACTTCTTACTAGGGTCAGCAGGGGAGGACTGGTTTAAGGTCATCCAAGTGGCTTTGTGACTAATTCAGGACTAAAACGCATAGTTTTGCAGTTTCACAACACTGGACCGGCTTAGAGTTAGGAGAAATCTGGGTTTGTCTTCAAAGCTCCTATCAGCAGTGAGTTCCAAACCTGCACCTTGCATTTAACAAACATCTAATATTTACAAACATCTGGTATGGACACCCATTTGTCTGAAATGGTATAGGGTTTCCTGTCTGAGTAGGGGGTTGGACTAGATGACCTCCAAGGTCCCTTCCAACAACAACAGCAACAACAACAATAATAATAAAGCAAGGGTAGTACTACTAATAATAGGTGCCTTGGGTGCAATCCCAAAACAACTGGATCACCACTTGAACACCATTGGCATTGACAGATTCGCCATTAGTCAATTGCAAAAGGCAGCCTTACTAGGAACTGTTTCCATCCTGCGACGATATCTATAATACCATCAAACATCCACATCTGCCTATCCCAGGTCCTTGGTAAGGACTTGATAGGTAGACAAAAATGCCAAATCCAGTCTGAACATCTGGCTGACTGTGCAATGATTATTATTAATCATCATCATCATCATCATCATCATCTTTGCCTGAAGTCCTTCTGAGCAAGGAATTGACAATATTACAACAGCCTGGATATCTTTGTGCAGTCTTGCTCTCTGGTCTGGATTATCCTGGATTATCCTCCCTCCTGAAATTCATAATTATACACAGTCCTACTTAAGTTGCTTTCTCTTGCAAGATGCTGTAAGATCTCAGAACCAGCATGGGATTGTCAGAATCTCTGCAGTCTCATGAAAACTGATGACTTTATATTATTTTGACTGCAAAATATTAATTTATTATTAGGACAGTGGAAGAGTTTACTGAGAGGGCAGCAATGTTTTGAATGTAGCAACACCTCAATGCAGTTTTTACAAGCTACAATGTTTTATAGAAGTGAAAATAAGCTTTCTTGTTGCTTTGCTTCCTGCTGCTTTTGAGGGCTAGGGCTTCCCATCTGCAGAGGTCTCTTGCAATACTTCCAGTAAGGGACTAGTGGGCTCCTTGGTTCTCTCCAAGGTTGGTTGTTTTCTTGCAGATGTTTCATTATCCAACTAGGTAGAAAACAGCCATGCTTAGAGAGCACCAAGGAGCCCATAGGTAAAGGTAAAGGTTCCCCTGCACATGCGTGCTAGTCGTTTCTGACTCTAGGGGCTGGTGCTCATCTCCGTTTCAAAGCCGAAGAGCCAGCGCTTGTCCGAGGACGTCTCCGTGGTCAAGTGGCCAAGCATGACTGGACGCCAAAGGCTCACGGAATGCTGTTACCTTCCCACCGTAGTGGTCCCTATTTTTCTACTTGCATTTTTACGTGCTTTCGAACTGCTAGGTTGGCAGAAGCTGGGACGAGTAACAGGTGCTCACTCTGTTACGCAGCACTCGGGATTTTACCTGCCAAACTGCCAACCTTCTGATCAACAAGCTCAGCGTCCTAACCCACTGAACCACCACGTCCCTTAAGGAGCCCATAGTTCAACCCTAAGCTGCAAATATTGTATTCCATTAATAAGTGACAAGAACTCCATAAAGAGTCAGAGGAAGCCCCATGCAGAGACCTACTTGGTGTTGCCTTAACTTTAATTTAATGAAGATTTAATTGAGCAGGCAGGATTGCAACTTTTTTGGGTGTGTGTGTGGAGATAATGTCTTGTTTAATAACTCTAATAATGACAAATCTTTCTGGCAAGGAAGCAGCTGTTTTGAGGCAAGAGGAGGTAAGAAGATAATGGAATAAACAGAGGAGGACAGTGGATTAGTAGAAGCAGGGCTTTTTTTGTCATAGAACCCTCAGAACGGAGTTCTGGCACCTTTTTTGAATGGAACCTTGTAGGGTAGGCAAGGTGGCTTGTATGACATATGTGAGTTCCAGCACCTTTTTGTTTTACAAAAAAAGCACTGAGTAGAAGTGCAATTTCTTTCTTTCTTTCTTTCTTTCTTTCTTTCTTTCTTTCTTTCTTTCTTTCTTTCTTTCTTTCTTTCTTTCTTTCTTTCTTTCTTTCTTTCTTTCTTTCTTTCTTTCTTTTATCTGGCTGCCCATTCACTCTCAGTGACTCTGGGTGGCATACAAACAATAAAACAACTCAATATAAAAAGGGTAAAGGTAAAGATTCCCCCGCACATGCGTGCTAGTCGTTTCCAACTCTACAGACCGGTGCTCATCTCCGCTTCAAAGCCGAAGAGCCAGCGCTTGTCCAATAACGTCTCCGTGGTTATGTGGCCGGCATGAGTATATGCCAAAGGCACACGGAATGCTGTTACCTTCCCACCGTAGTGGTCCCTATTTTTCTACTTGCATTTTTATGTGCTTTCGAACTGCTAGGTTGGCAGAAGCTGGGACGAGTAACAGGCGCTCACTCTGCTACGCGGCACTCGGGATTCGACCCGCCAAACTGCCGATCTTCTGATCGACAAGCTCAGCATCCTAACCCACTGAGCCACCGCGTCCCTATAAAAAGGGTAAAAACAGTAAAAACAATAACAATAACCCTTCTGGTGACAACAAATAATCAAATGAGCCGTTTGATGGACTCCATCCAGTGGTGGGATTCAGGCAGTTTGCACCATTTCAGCAGAACCGGTAGCTAATTTTTTGTTGCCCAGGCCCAGAATGGACTTCCAGAAGTGGCATCCACATAGAGAACCAGTTGTTCACATATTTGAATACCACCACTGGCTCCATCCCACTCTGGCTTCTCCAGGCTCATTGGCAGAACCAGGTCTTCAGGGCCTTGCAAAAGAGTGTCAAAAGTGGGGGGCCAATCTAATATCTGCAGGAATGATGTTTCAAAGGAAGGTAGCCACCACGGAGAAGGCCCTTCTTTTGGGTCCCACCAGATATACTTCTTTAAGAGACAGGACCTGCAACATTCCCTGCCTCCACACTCTGGCAGGTCAGGTAGATGTAACTGGGAAGAGACAATCCTTCAGATAAACAGCTTCTATCCGTGGGCTGTTAGGCTTTTGAATGAGAAATAACTTTTGTGAACTTTTGTGAATTTTATGCAGAATTGACTTGGGAGGCCGGTGTGTGATGTAGTTGGTTCACATGGTGTAGTAAGATGGAGGGTTTGTTGTCATTGTGTGTTGGGGGGTGGGAGCACAAAGGGAGGCTCAGCTAATCTCAATGTACACATAGTTGTACTTTGACAATAAAGGTTCATTTCATAACCGGGTCCATGTAGGACTTTAAAGGTGACAACCAGCACTTGAATTGCACCTAAAAGCAAATTGGTAGCTAATGCAGCTCCTGAAGGACAGGTGACCCATGTGCGCACCTGGGTCTGCACAAATCTATCACTAGGACTGTAAAGAGGAGAGATGGGCTCTAACACCAGTCTTGTCTAGATATTTTCACATCTGGAAAGAGTTCACTGGTAGGTATTTCTTGTTAGGTGGCTAGGATTCCTGTTTCCCTTGAGTCCCGATCCTTCCTGAAGAGATACCAAGTGCTTCTCTTCAGTAGAGGACTCTTGAGTCACAGTCCAGACAGACAGACAGACACACACAAATAGACAGACATCCTAGCATTCCTATGGCTTTAGATTTTCCTACAATCCTTCACCAATTTCTTCTGAAGTTATCCTTATACGCAGTGCTTTGTTTGTTAAAGAAAAAGGTGCCGGAACTCACACATGTCATACAATCTGCCTTGCCTACCCTACAAGGTTCCATCCAAAAAAGGTGCCGGAACTCCGTTCTGGGTGTTCTATGATAAAAAAAAAGCCCTGCTTATATGTCCAACTAGAAAATAAGTGAATTTTCCACGTTTCCTCAAATGTTTCTTAAATTCTCCCCGCCATCACTTTGTGTCGGGCCCAAACAACCAGATCCACATGTGAAAGGTTCAACTTGACTACTACCTGTAGAAGATGATCAGGTTGAGCTTGAGGGAGGGGTCAAGCACATCATCAGTATGGAGTCCCTTCACACACACACACAAGAGCGATCTAAACCCAGCTCTCCTCAGTTGAGTCTTATCTACTGTAAATTTGCCTTGGCCATTCAGATTCTTGTAATGAGCTAGCATGGATTGAACTTGTTTGAACAATTCTGGTTCCTTATTTCTTGAACCTGGCACTACCTTTACTACAAGAATCTCCACAAACTGCTCACCTTCCCTTGGGAATAAACAGATAAGGTTTCAAGGAATTAGGAAATGGGGAAGGAGGAGGTCAGCTCTAGGTCTCTTGCAGCTGCCCAATAACTCAAGGCTAACTCCCCACTTGATCCCTCCAAGTTGCCTGGCTTCCTTCCCAACATCTTGGTTAGAATAAAACTCCCTCTCTCCGCCCACTCCCCCACCACCCAAAAAGGGATGTTGAGCAGCAGGCAAATATTTGCCTTCTGAATTCTTATTTTCCAGAGTGTCAAGTTGCTTTGAGGATGAGCAATAATTTCTGATTGTGAAAGAGTCAGATTTTCAGCATATGTTCACAGACATGTAGAAGTGCACCCATCAAACTGTTAAAAGAGAGGGGGAGAGGGAGATAATGCTTCTTCCATGCCTTAAACAAAGATTTTGCTTTGAATAGGCTGCCAGAAGTACATTATGTTCTTGTGTGTTTTCAAGGAGAAACCGGTTTGATACAGATCCAACTGGTATGCTGGAATGCAGTTATTATAAGGTTGTTTTGCTGGCTCTCATTTGGCAGAGAAAATTTGAATTAAATTTGAAATGGGGGAGGGAGGAAAGAAACATCAAGATGTGTTTATTAAGACTCTTAATTCCATGCATTCGTTACCTATTCATTATGATGTTGGTGATGATGGTGGCTCAGGTCATCATTCACCACATTTTGTTTCCTTCCTCCAGATACTATAGATACAAAACATATCAAGGTAGCAAAGGAATTTAAAGCCCCAGCAAACTGCTTTTTGGCTACAGACTCTGGGGTGGGGTGTGGGGTGTGTGTGTGTGTGAAGATAAAGAGGTCAAGAAAAGACAGAACAAGAAACACCTGTCTGAAATTATAGGGAATGCATTTCAATTGGGCATCAGGGAAAAAAAAACACACATTATAATGTTAAGAGCTGTTCAACAGTGAAACAGAATTCCTCAGGACATGTATTCTTTTTCACTGGAAGTGTCTAAAGAGAGGAGATCAGCACTGGATTTTATGGAGTGACCTATAATATGAGGTTTGTTAAGGCTTATATATCAGAGTTCCAGGCTTTATCATCCCAATAACCTTGTATTCCTAGTGTACACTGCAATACTAATCAGCAGAACAACTTAATAAAAAGCTTTATCCAAGATCTTCAAGAATCTAGGTATGAGCTAGGAGAGAGAGTCCTCAACTTACGACCGGTTACTTAGCAATTGGTCACACTTATGACAGACCCTGAAAAAAATATTAAAGTTACAAGGGTTGCAAGGAGCCGTGGTGGTGCAGTGGTTAGAATGTAGTATTTGCAGTGCTACTGCTATTAATATTGCCCCCCCCAATGATCATGTGACTGCTTTTTGGGTGCTTGGCTACTGGCTTGCATTTATGGCCACTTGCAGCATTCTATAGTCATTTGACCATGATTTATGATGTTTTTGCCACAAACTGACATTTACTTCTGCTTTCTGGCAAAAAGCACCCAGAATGAACAATGAGTTCACTTTATGACTGCCCTGTCCACTTAACGTCTACTGCAAAAAAAGGTCAAAATCAGGTGTGGTCAGGTGATGGCCTGCTTAATTACCATCACATCTTAATGACTGTAATTGCATACAGGTAAGTCAAGGACTACCTGTATCTAGTGTTCAGTCATGGTCTGGACAAATGATTGGGTACAGGTAAGCTTGTTAGAATTTCCTCTGTGTGCAAACTCTCCTCTGTGCTGATTTATTTCATGCTCCAGCTTACTCAATCAAAAACCATCTATGGCAGGGCTGTCAAATTTGCAACTTCACGTGACATGTCGCGATGTATCGTGACCTTTTTGCCATTGCCAGCAATGGGGTGGGCACGCTTTCGATGTGATGCATCCGGCTCATGGGCCAACAGTTTTGACATCCCTGATCTATGGTGTAACTTAAGCCAGAAAAGGTGGCTGCCCTTTGCAACAACGAAAGTCTGAAATGCTTTCACATTGGCTGGAATTCTCACCTTCTCCTGCTTTCCAGGTTCCAGGGTTCAGCTGACGTTACATTCAGTTCTGCAGTCTTTACAAGGGAAATATACGTAACTTGCAGTCTGCAGATGTTCTCCTTCTCAGCAATCTGCTTTGGATTTTTTCCATACAACCAAACAAATGCACCATAACACATTTTAAAGCACAACTGGGATCCATCTGTGCTGTTTTGTTTCTACAAATCCTTGTCTTTCTGCCCACAATAGCTCAGAGAAAAGGGATTGATGTGAAAGGAGAGCCAGTTTGGTGTAGTGGCTAGGGTGCTGGTCTAGAAACCAGGAGACTGTGAGTTCTAGTTCTCCTTTAGGCAGGAAAGCCATCTGGGTGACTTTGGGTCGATCACTCTCTTTCAGCCCAACCTACCTGACAGGGCCATTGTTGTAGGGAAAATGGAAGGTGGAAGAATTAGGTAAGTGTGACTCCCATCTATGAAAGAGTATTATCTGGTGAGACCTAGGAAGAGAGCCTTTTCTGCTATGGCTTTGTCCTGTGGAATGTCAGATCTGGCCCCAACCCTCCCAGCCTTTAAGAAGGCCCTGAAGACATGGCTCTACCACTGGAGTCTGGAAATGGTAGGGAGCTCTTTCAACATCTGTCTTAGGTGGTCTTAAGATGAATTCTGCCACTGATCACAATTGCCAGTTTTAAATTGATTGTGGATGAATTTTATATGTTTGTAGAGTGGTTCTTAACTTGTTTTTATTACATTGTCCTTTGCCAGTTGTGAGTTCCTTGGAGTCTCTTAGATGAGATGGACAGCCATACAGATCAAATCAATAATAACCCTAATAATAATAATAATAATGCCCGCAAACAAAGAACTGGTGGGACCACAAAATAAAGGAATAGAAAATGGAGAAGCTAAAATGCTCTGGGACTTTAGAATTCAAGGAGACATACAACATCCCAGACTCTAGAACTTGAGAAAAATCACAAAATACAGGAAGTACAAATAGAAGTAGAAATAGTGTATTTCTCAAGAAACCCTAAAATGACAGCAAAGGGACCCTAGCTGGCTGATGCATATTATAAATATATGGTATAGGGGATGTTAATAACACAACACCAGATAAGGTCTGAGGGCACATCTCATCAGTGACTTGATTGTAGCCCAGAGAGTTGATTGACTGCCAAAGATAACTTAATTAGAACATTCTTCTTAGTGGACTGTTACTTTTCCTCCCTTCTCCACGGGTTGGACTGGAGGGTACATGTTGTCCTCTTTATCTCAATTGTTACAAACCATAATACAGATAGGAAGCACAACAGTGAAAATAATTATAAGATATAATCTGTGAAATTTATTAGGTAACCCTTTCTAAGCATGGGTGTAAGCCTGGATTTAGCTTGTCTATTTGCTTTCAAAAATGTACAGATGTTTTTGCTGATTCCAAAGTTTTCCAGACATGCATTAATCCAACTGTGGGGTAATGAGTCAAATGCTTTCTTGTAATCAATCCACGCCATATTTAAATTTGTTTTTCATCGTTTTGCTTTTTTAAGTACCATTTTGTCAATGAGCAACTGATCTTTTGTTCCTCTTGATTTTTTTATATTTTCCTTTTTGTTCTGTGGGATACAAATTGTTTTCCATCAGATGATTATTGAATACTGAATTTGCCAGTATTCTTGTGAAAAGTTTAAATGTTGTTGGCAGACAAGTAATTGTATGGTATTTGCTTGGTTCTGTGCTCTTTTCAGGGTCTTTCATTATCAAGTATGTTCGACCAGCTGTTAACCATTGTTCACTTGTGGCATTTTGAAGCATTTCATCAAACTGAATGGCCATGCGGTGATGGAGGCTGGTGAGGTGTTTCAACCAGTATCCATGCAGCTCGTCCAGGCCAGGTGCACTCCTGTTCTTGACCTTCTTTACTTGTTTTGCAACCATATCAGTGGTTATTACAACATTCTCCATTTTGTTTTTTGTTGCTTGTTTTTGGATATCTTTGATCCAGGAGGCAGTTTTATTATGTTCCACTGGGTTTTCCCACAGTTCTTTCCAAAAGTTTAAGGTTTTTTTTCTTTACATGGTAGAACAGTAGTTTGGACTTTATTTACATCAAGTGACTAATAGAAGAGGTGTTGGTTTCTTCTGAACTGGACATTTTCACAATATTGTTTTATTCATCCTTCATATCTTTCAATTTTCTTTGCTGTTGGTATTACAAACTGTTTTAAGTTTTCCATTACTTCTATTGTTTTTTTCCTCCAGGTTATATTTTTTGTATAAACTATTTTTCAGCTTTTTGTTCTTTAGTTTTCCTTCTTTCAAGTATTTCAATTTGCTGACATCTCATAGTTTTTTTGTTTTATTTTCAAGTCAAATTTTCCACTTTGGTGTTCCAGTGGGTTTCTTTTTTGGCATGTTATAATCCAATTTTGCAGTTATAATGGCGGCTGTACTATACATTAGCTGGTTTGTTTCATCCACAGTGTGGTGGATGGGATGGAAGTTAAAATGCTGTTCACAGCATTAGTAGATCTTTCACTCGTTTGCTATGCACTTCATGGATGGCAGGCAGTCTTTTTCTTTCTGTGTTTTCTTTGATGTGGTTTTCAATCTTTTCTTTCAGCATTTTTGCTAGATTACTTAGCTCCACACTTTCGAGTTGTTGCACAGTGGAATCTTCATCCTGTGTGGTGGCTTCTTCCGCTGGCTGGTCAGTTTGTTGGTCAGTTTGTTGAGGTATTGGAACAATTTCTTCAGTCTGTTCATCATCATTGCTTGTTGTTTTCTTTTTAGCCATTGTTCCTAGATGTTGAATTCCCACATCTGTAAAACTTTATTACAGATGATGAAACATCTTTGATCCATTAATCGTTGTTTGGTTACGTCACTTTCCGGATGCTTTTCCTTCCACAGTTGCATCATTCTTTTTTGAAATCCCCTGGCTGTTGTTTCTGCCTGGTAGAAGCATTGGATGATTTCTCGAATTTCTTCGGTTATCCAGGTTTTGTTGTTGTTGTTATTATCATAGAGACTACAAATTCCTGTGTTGCACCCACTTAAACAGTCACAGCATGAATGTTGATGTCCCTCAAACCACAGACTACTATTCTAAGCACTGTCTCTAGCCATTGTTCAAAATCTAGTCCTCCTGTCTCTCATTTCAGGCACAGCTGCAGATTATAACCAAGATTAGAGGTATTAGGAAAACTTGTACATTCACTTTGACTATTCTCAGTAGTATTCTCAAGACAGTAGGAATAATGGTTTAGTAGCTAAGCAGCTTGTCTCACTTCTTTTTCCTCATTCATTCATTCTAAATTGGGATTTTTACCCATGGCTCTAGTGAAGCCAATAACAATAATTTAATTAACTTAATTAAATTCTTAGAGTTATGAGCTTGTAGGGGTAGAGACAATTGTAAAAGCAAAATGGAATTTCATTGGAGCCCAACGAATGGGATGGGGAAAAATTGCAACTTTATTTTTATAAACCCCTAATTGAAATCTTAAAGAGACGCAGTGGCTTCAGTGGGTTAGGGCACTGAGCTTGTCGATCAGAAGTTCGGCAGTTTGGTGGGTCGAATCCCAAGTGCTGCGTAACAGAGTGAATGCCTGTTACTCGTCCCAGCTTCTGCCAACCTAGCAGTTCGAAAGCACATAAAAATGCAAGTAGAAAAATAGGGACCACTACAGTGGGAAGGTAACAGTGTTCCATGCACCTTTGGCGTGCTAGTCATGCTGGCCACATGACCATGGAGACGTCCTCGAACAAGCGCTGGCTCTTCGGCTTTGAAATGGAGATGAGCACATAGAAATGCAAGTAGAAAAATAGGGACCACTACGGTGGGAAGGTAACAGCGTTCTGTGCGCCTTTGGCGTCTAGTTATGCCGGCCACATGACCACGGAGACATCCTCGGACAAGCGCTGGCTCTTCGGCTTTGAAACGGAGATGAGCACCGGCCCCTAGAGTTGGAAATGACTAGCACACATGTGCGGGGGAACCTTTACCTTTACCTTAATTGAAATCTTGCTTTTCATTCCAGAATGAATGTAGGCAACTACCGGTAAGTCATTTATATTGGCTCTGGACTTCAAAACTATATGTTAACTTCAACAACAGCAGGTCTAGAATGTTAATACCACTTTATAATGCCTTGGTAAGGCCACACTTGGTATACTGCATCCAGTTTTGGTCATCATGATGTAAAAAAGATGTTGAAACTTTAGAAAGTGTACAGAGAAGAGCAACAAAGATGATTAGGAGACTGGAGGCTAAAACATATAAGGAACGGCTGCTGGAATTGGGTATGTCTAGTTTAATGAAGAGAAGGACTAGGGGTGACATGATAGCAGTCTTCCAATATCTCAGGGGCTGCCACAAAGAAGAGGGAGTCAAGCTATTCTCCAAAGCACCTGAAGGCAGGATCAGAAGCAATGTATGGAAACTAATCAAGGAGAGAAGCAACCTAGAACTAAGGAGAAATTTCCTGACAGTTAGAACAATTAATCAATGGAACGACTTGCCTCCAGAAGAGATTGGATAACCATTTGTCTTAAATGATATGGAGTTTCCTGCCTGAACAGGGGGTTGGACTAGAAGACCTCCAAGGTCACTTCCAACTTCTATTCTATTCTATTCTATTCTATTCTATTCTATTCTATTCTATTCTATTCTATTCTATTCTATTCTATTCTATTCTATTCTATTCTATTCTATTCTATTCATTTCACCATCTAAAATTAGTTCAATTATTGTTAACATTTGATAGGTACATTTAACAACCAGTGGTTTTCTTTTTATTACAATCTATATCTCTGAATTTTATATATTTAAATACTTTTTTTTTCTGGAAAAGAGTCTTTAGATTTCACCCTGTCCATTGGATTTTACCATACTATCAAATAAATCTGTGATCCAAAAATGTTAAGAAAACCTATTCTAGATCAAAGAAACAAAAGTAAACACACAGAACTAAAAATACATAGCTGATTCTAGCTAGCAATTGATTTTATATGGCATGAAATTAAGAACTGGTGAAGATTTTCCTGCACAGGGTGTGCAGGATTTTGGCAGGACAGAATAGTACTTGTTTACTGACAGCTTCACAAAGTGGCCATTCAAAGTTAAGGTAAAGGTAAAGGTTCCCCCGCACATGCGTGCTAGTCGTTTCCGACTCCAGGGGCCGGTGCTCATCTCCGTTTCAAAGCCGAAGAGCCAGCGCTTGTCCGAGGATGTCTCCGTGGTCATGTGGCCGGCATGACTAGACGCCAAAGGCGCACAGAACGCTGTTACCTTCCCACCGTAGTGGTCCCTATTTTTCTACTTGCATTTCTATGTGCTTTCGAACTGCTAGGTTGGCAGAAGCTGGGACGAGTAACAGGCGCTCACTCTGTTACGCGGCACTCGGGATTTGACCCGCCAAACTGCCGACCTTCTGATCGACAAGCTCAGCATCCTAACCCACTGAGCCACCGCGTCCCTTTCCATTCAAAGTTACAATGGTGCTAAAAAAACAGCTTTGTGACTGATCTTCACATTTACAACTGTCACAGTGTCCCACAGTCAGGTGATTGCCATTTGTGTGCTTTGCAACCAGCCTGTGACAAGCAGAGTTCATAGAAAAGGCGGAAGTAAAATCGTAAGTTGTGGTCATGTGATTTTTCACTTAGTGACTGCACTTTGTTTAACCACCAAAAGAAGTGAAGGCATAAGCTTGTCATGGTCATGTGATTTTCTACTTAACAACTGAGTTGACATTCCCAATTGCAGTCATTAACTGAAGACTACCTGTACTGGAGATTCATGGTTTTGCCCTTTTTTATGGGACTGACTTAGGCACTGACTGACTTAAGGTGCTCCATTCTTGTTTTCAATGTTATGAGATTTATAGGAGTCGGAAAATATAAGGAAATGAATACAGCCCAGAACATAGTAGTTTCACACACAGCAAATGTACTTAATGTAAACTTAAATAAAGAGGAAAAGGCACTAATTCCCAATACATATTTTTATTCAAATTGGAAGATACAATAAATCAATTCAACAGCAAAAAATTTAATTACAGGCCAAGCAGCAATAACCAGGCTTTTAGAAGAAAAAACATGCTTAAAAACCCATTTTTATTGAAACTAGCAATACTTGCCTGCATGTTAAAGATTATAACTTTGGTTGTGATTCAGTTTTTCTACTTAGAAGAATCTTGAGCTTTCTGCATTGAAACAATATGCTTTTGGAGCTTTCCCAGCAAAAACTCTCTAATACTATTTTATGTTAGCCTGCAAAATTTCTTGCGCTCATAATTAATAGCAATTTGTTGTGTTGTTGTTGTTTTTTTACAATTTCACAAAACAGGATATTAAAATATCACAGAAAAAGCAACAAAGGGGAAATGGCTGTGTATAAGAGAGGGCTTCTTCCCACTTTCGTATGGAGGAGCAAGAATAGGCTATATCAGGAGAAACATCAAAGTATGTTGAAAGTAAAAGAATGAGATAGTTAAGAACTATTTGGGGTAAAACAGGAAGTTAGAATCAGGAAGAAATGGGGAATGAATGAATGTGAGCTGAATCCAAAAGTGAGTAACCAACGGATTGGACATAAGAAGACTGAATGAAGATAAAATTGCAAGATAGATAGATAGATAGATAGATAGATAGATAGATAGATAGATAGATAGATAGATAGGCAGGCAGTGTGGTGGCCTAGTAGTGACTAGAGCACAAAGGAAAAAATATCTGCTGCAAACTCCACGTGGCATCAGGAAGGGCACCGGGTCAGTAAATGCTCAGCTTCATCCAATCACTCTGACGCTACCCTGAATTAAGGAATTACAGGATCATAAAAAGGGAGTTTATAGAGCGATAAAAAGATGGGATAGAGAGCTAGATAGGATTTCTATTCCACCATAATACACTAATTCTTGAATAGAAAATAAAGAAGATGTTGAGGCCCAGAAAATGTACAGAGAAGAGCAACCAAGATGATAAAGGGTGTGGAGGCTAAATCATACAATGTACAGCTAAAAGAACTAGGTATGTTTAGCCTAAGAAAGAAAAGACGTAGGAGCGATATGATAGCGATCTTCCAATAATTGAAAGGATGCCATAGGGAAGAGGGTGTCCATTTATTTTCCATAACTCCTGAGGGCAGAATTAAAAGCAATGAATGGAAGCTTGTCAAAGGGAGATCCAACCTAGAAATAAGAGGAATTTCCTGACAGTGAGAACAATTAATCAGTGGAATCACTTGCTTCCTGAAATTGTGGGTGCTCCATTGTTGGAGGTTTTCAAGAAAAGATTGGTCAATAATTTGTCTGGGATAGAATAAGAACTCCTGCCTTGGACATGAGATTGGACTAAAAAGATATCCAAGATCCTTTTCCAGTCCTACAATTCTTTTGATTTAAGAGTAAATGGGATGAGAAGGACAATACCAAAAACAGCCATTGCTGAATGGAGCTAATGCATATTGTTATGGTCAACATAATAATGGCTTGCAAAAGTAGAAGGGTATGAAGAGGTATCGCAAATAGACAATCGATTTGTGTAATCTTATTTGAGCTACATTTCTGTAGGAGTTGACCAAACTGGGCCCAAGGGTGGGGTCAAACACATAATCAGTTTGAAGTCTCTATAAACTCTCCCTAATAAAATATCTAAGTCCAGCGCCCTTTGACTCTTATATGGCACCAATTCACCTTGGCCATTAGTAGTTCAGATTCTTGTGTATAGGTAGCATGAAATAAACTAGTAATACTTTTGAATTCTATCCTGATTCCTGACTTCTTGCACCTGACAATTTCATATTGATTTATATGGCTTCGTATTTTTTATTCCCTTCTTGTGTAACCTCCTTAAAGAAAGAGCATGACAGATATATTTTATGTGGAATGTCACTTATTTGGCACTAGAATGAGGAATTATTATACAGCTCTTGACCTTTCTTGAATATGGGTCACCCCAATTATGATTATTTAAAAACAGATTCATATAAAGATGGCCTACACTCCATCCAGATGTTAAAGTTTCATGCAAATGAAGCTGTTGTCAAATGCTGTCAAGTGGCCGATGCAGCGCTGACATAACTTAGGTGGGATCCAGCTTGTTCTGCTTGAATTAAATGAAAACTTTTTTAAAAATCAAATGCAATCAAAATTTTATGAGATCATAGCATGCTTGCTTGAGTTGTCAGCAGCTATCAGGTAAGAACATCAAATTCGTCTTGAAGGTGAGAGGACTGGTATCTCACAAGAGAATGGAGAATTTAAACTTAAGCCAAGAAGAGAGGTGCGATCAAGGCCAGAATCCAAAATGGGCAGGATTATAGATTTGACTCTTCTACAGGTAGTCCTCAACTTATGACCACAACTGAGCCCAGAATTTCTTAGAAACGTGATTGTTGTATTAGTATTGCTTTATAAAACCCTACTGAGACCACACCTGGAATACCTCAACCAATTTTGGTCACCATGCTACAAAAAAGATGTTGAGACCTTGGAAAAAGTTCAGAGAAGAGCAGCTAAGATGATCAAAGGCCTGGAGACTAAAACATATGAAGAACGGCTGTAGGACTTGGGTTTGGCTAGTCTAAAGAAAAGAAGAAATAGTAGAGACATGATAGCAGTGTTCCAGTATTTGAGGAGCTGCCACAAAGACAAGAGGGTCACATTATTCTGCAAAGCATCAGAGGGCAGGACAAGAAACAATGGTTGGAAACTGATCAAAGAGAGAAGCAACCTGGAATTAAGGAGAAACTTCCCGACAGTGAGAACAATTAACCAGTGGAACAGCTTACCCCCAGAAATTGTAGATGCTCCATCACTGGAGGTTTGTAAGAAGAGACTGGACAGTCACTTATCTGAGATGGTATGGGTTCTCCTGCTTGATCAGGAGGCTGGACTAGAAGACTTCCAACATCATGTTCTGTTCTGTTCTTTTCTGTTCTGTTCTGTTCTGCCCTGTCCTGTCCTGTCCTTTCCTGCCCTGCCCTGCCCTGCTCCATTCCATTCCATTCCATTCCATTCCATTCCATTCCATTCCATTCCATTCCATTCCATTCCATTCCATTCCATTCCATTCCATTCTATTCTATTCTATTCTATTCTATTCTATTCTATTCTATTCTATTCTATTCTATTCTATTCTATTCTATTCTATTCTATTCTATTCTAAATCTGGCTTCCCTACTGACTTTGCTTCTCAGAAGGTCACAGAAGATTATCACAGTGGTCATAAATGTGAAAAATAGTCATAAATGACTTTTTTCAGTGCTGCTGTAACTTTGAATGGTCAATAAATGAATACTAGTAAATTAAGGAGTATGGGTGGTGAGGTGGAGTGTAAAAGGTATTCACATTTTTTCCCTTGCATCTTGTACAAAACATTAGCAATTTTCTAGATGAAAGAAATGAGACCATAGCCAGAAGGTTGCAGGGTGGATTTGTCCTCATCAACTAAATGGAAAATGGAAGTACAGAGTTGGAAGGAGCCTTTTAAGCCATCTCATCCATCCTCAGCTCTGCACAGAAGTTTGGAATGAGAAAACAGGAACTCTGCATGTGGTCCCAAGCTGAAAATTTCCTATCCCTGAATCAAATGCTACTTTAGCTATTTCAAATCCACCAAAAAAAGATAAGAGAAAAAAAGCACAAAAAGCACCTAGGCTGGAGGCCAGTGGTGGGCAGGGCTGCAGCCAGGATGTGTGGGACCAGGGCCAGATTTAAGACAGATTATCCATTCTCTTTGGCTTCTTTTTTTAAATTCTGACATCTCCCGCTCTCCCAGGATGTAGAAAAGGACAGATGGCTCTTCCCTGATTTGTTGAAAAGGGCTTTTGATATTAGGACAACAGCTGCGGGAAAACCAACTCAAAGACTACAAATTACTCATCTTGTAGTTGGGGTAATATTTAAAATTCCCTTTAAATAATAAAAGAATGTAGGGTGTTCTTTGTACATCACTTTCTCCCTGGTATGTATGTATGAAGAAGTTACATGATGTCTTTTCACTGATTGGAGAGTTCCCTGTGAATAAGATCAGAGGCCTCCAACCTTTCCAGGCTCGCAGCCCGGAGGGAAGGAGAGCAGTTTCCAAATTGGTGTGCCCATGCACATGCAAACAGGGCCACATGCACCGGTGCGGCACTGGGGCCCCGTTCATTCATGCACAAATGGGCCGTGTGCACCTTGTCTGGCACTAGTGGCCCTGTTTGTGCATGCGCAAATGGGCTGTGCACACCTGCCCTGGGCTATGGCCCCGTTCGCACCTACGTGCCTGCACAAATGGGGCCATGGGCCCTAGCATGAGTGGAGGGCAGTATGCACCAGCCAGCCATTTCTGCAGCCCATTGGCCAAGAGGCCATGGCCTGCAGGGACTCTTGACTTATGACGCATTTGACCCCCTCCTTTGGGCTCAGCCTGGTCATCTCCTACACTAGCTTTTCCTCTGGAAAGTTCAATGAGATTAATTGATTTAAAACATTTATATAGCTGTCCATCTTGTACCAAACTGGGTAACTCCCAATCAAAAGATAAAACAATATCTATGTACAATAAAAAAACCCACAGGTGTTAAAACCCAAACCAAACTTGGCACCATAGCTAAACTTTTACATGCAGTTCACAGCAAGTCCATCTCATCAATCTCACCCTTGGCAAAAAAAGCCAGGATTTAGGTACTTTTTGGAAGATTAAAAGGGTAGTAAGCCTGCTGAAGTCCATAGAGCAGGGGCTGCCATGCTTCCTAGGTTCCATAAGATGTCAGCATTTAATGGAGAGGACTAGGATCATGCCCTGCTATTCAATCTTGTAGGCCAATCAGATGGCCTTAGGGAGTGGTGGTCCCACAAACCTGGTCCCGTGCCATATAGGCCTTTACAGATAATAATCATCACTTTGAATTTCCTTGAATGAAACTGGAAGCCAGTGAAGCTCATGCAACACAGACATTACATGGGTAAACCCAGAGACACCCATCACTGTGTGCGCCAGCACATTCTGGACCAATTGTAACTTCTGGGTGGTCTTCAAGGGCAGCCCATGTAGGGTGTGTTTCAATAACAGGAAGTGACCATGACATGAGTAACCATATATGCAAGTCTGTCTTCATTTTAGTTCCACCACTGTTCATGAGATTGGGCTGAGACTGTTGGGATGAAGCCGGCAGGCCACCAATTATGCACGGTCAAGTTGGACTTTGAATCTGGATTCTTTTGTTCAGTTCCAACATTTTTAACCCAATGGTACATGGTGCCTATTATACTAAGGATTTGGTAATAACTAGGAGGATGGTGTATTAGCCAAGTTCACTTGTTGGAATATCTAACCTGGCCAATATTACCTAATATGTAATAATTTAAATATTTAATCAGCTAATCCTTCCATCCTCTCCACTATTACCCAAACTAGATAACATCAAATATTCTCTTTATTCATATCTCAAAAGCAAATTTCAGGGCTTGTCAGTTGGATATGGGACTACCTTCTTTCAGAGTGGGCTAAGTCTCATCTTTACAGGAAAGTCATCTTCAGAGACTATGGGATCTTCTCAGTCTCAGTCTCCCTTCTTGAAACGGTATATCTCCTGATCTCAATGATAAATTAATCCATACCCTTCTGGCTATTAGGAAGAGCATTAAAATAAAGGTTAATCCAGAAAGCCTTGGGTGTGTGATGGTTATGAATAGAGTACAGAATACAGATTAACAGAGTTAAAAGGTACCATAGAAGACACCTAATCTAACCCCTTTGTGTAAGCAGGAGACACTTGACTATTCTGGACAAATGTTTGTCCAATCCCCTCTTTAAACACATACAGTGATGGAGCTCCCACTACTTCTGGAGGCAAGCCATTCCACCGATTAATTCTTCTCACTGTCAAGGAAGTTCTCCTTAGTTTTAGGTTGGAATTCTCTTTAATGATCATGATCGTCCACCCGTAATTTCTTGCCCTGCCCTCAGATCCTCTCTGATCTGTGTCACCCCTTCATGTACAGGGACAGCTTTCACGTCATCCCTGCTCCTTCGCTTCATTAGACTTGTTGTTAGTTGCGAAGTCGTGTCCGACCCATCGCAACCCTATGGACAATGTTCCTCCAGGCCTTCCTGTCCTTTACCATCTTCTGGAGTCCATTTAAGCTCACGCCTACTGCTTCAGTGACTCCATCCAGCCACCTCATTCTCTGTCGTCCCCTTCTTCTCTTGCCCTCAATCTTTCCCAGCATTAGGCTCTTCTCCAGTGAGTCCTTCCTTCTCATTAGGTGGCCAAAGTATTTGAGTTTCAACTTCAGGATCTGGCCTTCTGAAGAACAGTCAGGGTTGATCTCCTCTAGGACTGACTGGTTTGATCGCCTTGCAGTCCAAGGGACTCGCAGGAGTCTTCTCCAGCACCATAGTTCAAAGGCTTCAATTCTTTGGCGCTCAGCCTTTCTTATGGTCCAAGTTTCACAGCCATACATTGCAACTGGGAAGACCATAGCCTTGACTATACGCACTTTTGTTGACAGGGTGATGTCTCTGCTTTTTAGTGTGCTGTCTAGATTTGCCATGGCTTTCCTCTCCAGGAGCTTCCACCCCGCCCCCCCTCAAGAACTGAAGAAGCTTCTTGGACGAGAATCAAAACACTTTCAAAGGCAAAAACAACAACCCAAGAATGTCCACTTGCCTTTTGGAAAAGCATCTTTGGGACAAGCATGACTTGGATGATTGAGAATCTCCATAGATGTATCAGCATATAGACACTGGATGCTGGTTGGACCAATGGGCTATCAACACAATTTGAGCCAGATGTGATTTATACTGGCTTTGACTGAAACAAGGAACCAAGAATGAGCCCTGGGAGGAAATGAGATTTGAAAATAGCACAGAATGTCCAGAACAACCTGAATGAATTAGGTCTAAGGGATGGAATGAGGTACTTTGAACACCTGCTATGAGATAATAATAATAATAATAATAATAATAATAATAATAATAATAATAATAATAATAATAATAATAATAATGATGATGATGATGATGATGATGATGATGATGATGATGATGATGATGATGATGATGATAAGGAGAAGGAGAAGAAGAAGGAGAAGGAGAAGAAGAAGAAGAAGAAGAAGAAGAAGAAGAAGAAGAAGAAGAAGAAGAAGAAGAAGAAGAAGAAGAAGAAGAAGAAGAAGAAGAAGTTGGAAGGCACCTTGGAGGTCATCTAGCCCAACCCCCTGCTCAGGCAGGAAACCCTATACCATTTCAGACAAGGGGCTGGCCAGTCTCTTCTTAAAAACTTCCAGTGTTGGAGCATTCACCACTTCTGGAGGCAGGTTGTTCCACTGGTTAGTTGTTCTGTCAGGAAATTTCTCCTTAGTTCTAGGTTGCTTCTCTCCTTGACTAGTTTCCATCCGTTGCTTCTTGTCCTGCTTTCAGGTGCTTTGGAGAATAGCTTGACTCCCTCTTCTTTGTGGCAGTCCCCCATTACTATTGTGATGCGCTTCCTACATACCTTAGTTAACTGACTAGCAAAAAGTTCATCTACTGCATAACTGCAATAAGGTAAGCAGAAAACTAAAGAGGTTGCACCAATAAAGCTACCCTCATCTGGGTCAAAACTCTGGACTCTAGGAATATTCAGCAAATGAAAGTCAGTGACCTTTGCTATAAGGTCGGTGACAAAGTTCTCTGATCCTCAATCTCATCTTTGGGACTGTCAGTGGAGGAAATTGAGGTTATCTGGGAACCCCTTAGAAAAATTAGGGGGAAAGCACAATAGAGAAAAAGATGATCAGCCAAAACATGATCGTCACCCTTTTGTGGTCATTCCCTAAAATTAAAACTGATTGTTTCTAAGCACAATTGTCTTGGAATCGCTTCAGCAAGATTTATTGAAAAGAATAGAAGGAATTTACAAAATTCCAGCAATTTGAGTGTTTCCCACTGAGAGCCAATAGTTGGAATATTTCCCACTTAGAACCAATTATATCCCTCTATGTTAGGGTGGAGACTTTTTATTATTGATATTTTCTAACAGCCTTCCTGTGAACTTGTTTTTTTCTTTTAAAACTAACAAGCTTGCCCCTGGCTCTTTATGTAGCGATTTTCTGAATCTTCATCAGTAAAGGAACCAATTCTTACATCAATGCTCAAACTGAAACAATGGGGAGACATCCAAGATGAAATACTAACATGACATTCTGGTTGATGTCAGCCTTGTGGGATGAACTAGATCGGAATCCCAAGTTAAGCTAATTCTGCTTTATTGTAGAGTTACATCGACAGAGTCTTGCAAGTCTAAAATTACAAACATAGACCATCTCCTTTACAGCTGGGTATACTAAGGAGGGTGTATTCTGACCCCTCCCATTATCCAATTGTGGGCTAAGCTCTCTCTTATCTGAGTGTCCTCTTGGCAGGATCTTTTTTGCCCAATGTACCGAGATCTTTCCCATGTGCCAAAGCAGGAACTCGCTGAACGATTTTAAATAAGGAAAGAGGAAGCAGAGACACAAATCAGTGACTTAATCACAAAAAGGATGCAAGCAGGGGTCCTTTGACAAAGGATGAAGAACAGCATGCTTACAAGAGTTTGGAAAACTGTGGTTAAAAACAGTTCATCAAGTGAGCAGTATAGAACACAAAAAGACAGGGAAGAGTTGGACAGAAAGATAGGGATCAGCAGGGGAAGTAGTTTAAATAATAATAGTACTATAAGGAATGTAAGGACAGCCCTCCATAATTTGTCAAACTTGTCTTGCAAAAAAAAAGAATAAATTAAGATGCAGGAGAGAGTAGACAATTAAAAAAGAGTGGAGAATTGCTCCTGCAAAGGAAAGAGACAGAAAGTATTTGCCAGTTGATTTGTGGAAAAAATGCTGAGAAAAGTCACGCTATAGCATATTTCCTCATTCAAAACTAGTTAATAGTAATAGTAATAGTAGTAGTAGTAGTAATAATAATAATAATAATAATAATAATAATAATAATAGTAATAATAGAGTTGGAAGGGACCTTTGAGGTCTTCTAGTCCAACTCCCTGCTCAGGCAGGAAACCCTATACCATTTCAGACAAATGGCTGTCCAGTCTCTTCTTAAAAACTTCCAGTGTTGGAGGCAAGTTGTCCACTGATTAATTGTTCTGTCAGGAAGTTTCTCCTTAGTTCTAGGTTGCTTCTCTCCTTGACTAGTTTCCATCCGTTGCTTCTTGTCCTGCTTTCAGGTGCTTTGGAGAATAGCTTGACTCCCTCTTCTTTGTGGCAACCCCTGAGATATTGGAACACTGCTATCATGTCACCCCTCACCCTTCTCTTCATTAAACTACACATACCCAATTCCAGCAACCGTTCCCTATATGTTTTAGCCTCCAGTCCCCTAATTATCATTGTTGCTCTTCTCTGTACTCTTTCTAGAGTCTCAACATCTTTTTACATCGTGGTGACGAAAACTGGATGCAGTAGTCCAGGTGTGGCCTTACCAAAGCATTGTAAAGTGGTATTAACACTTCACGTGATCTTGATTCTATCCCTCTGTTAATGCAGCCTAGCACTGTGTTGGCTTTTTTGGCAGCTGCGTCACCAAGGTGGAAAGGTAGCTGTTGCTTGACCTGAGACAGAATAATAGCTGAAAGAAAACATCTCCCTTTGAGAAGTCATACAGAGAGCCTCAACACATGACCACAGTTGGGATCAGAATTTCCATTGTGAAGCAAGGCAGTTGTTAAGTGAGTCTTGCCTGATTTTGTGACCTTTTTTGCCATGGTTATTAAGTGAATCATGCAGTCATTAAAAGATCCAGCTTCCCCAGTTAACTTTGCTTGTTGGAAGATGGCTGGGAAGATGGCCATGAATGGGACGATACGTGGACCTGGGATGCCTGCAAATACATAGCAAATACAGGCTGGTTGCCCAGTGTCTGAATTTTGATCACAAGACTGTGGGGATACTATGTTGGTTGTAATTGCAAAGACCTGTCATAAAGTCACTTTTTTCAGTACTTCAAATAGCTGTTAAACCAGGGGTGTCAAACTGCTGGTCCACGGGGCGGATGTGTCACGCTGAAACCGTGCCCACCCCATCACCGGCAATGGGGGAAAAAAAGTCACGACACGTTGCTACATGTCACGTGATGTGGCGAGTTTGACACCTTTGTGTTAAACAAATCATCATAAGTCAAGGAGTTACAAGGATTTTTACTTGTTAATTTGAGCCAGTAGTGGAAGCAGGTGTACTAAGGTCATTGTAGTCATAATGTTTCAAAGGTGCGACAGTAAACCAGTGTTTCTCCAGCTTGGCAACTTTAAGATGTGTGGACTTCAACTCAACATACGAGCTGGAGAATTCTGGGAGTTGAAAGTCCACACATCTTAAAATTGCCGAGGTGGATAAACACTGCATTAAACTACTGGATCACTAAAAATTGAAAGGGGGTTGACTTCTTTTGTAAGTGCTAAGAAACATGTTGTCAGAGAAGATGGGGATGAAGTGAGCATCTGGGCATGGAGGGAAACAAGTGGGATGGAGGTAGAATTTGATACAAATAGAATTAGTGGTTCCCAACCCCCTAGGGCAGGGGTAGGCAACCTCGGCTCTTTTATGACTCATGGACCAACTGGCTCAGGAATTCTGGGAGTTGAAGTCCATGAGTCATAAAAGAGCTGAGGTTGCCTACCCCTGCCCTAGGAAAAGCTAAACCATTTCCTTCTTCCATTTTTTTTTAATTTTCTAGACTAGATTCCACCTCTGGTTCTTCATAAAAGTCATAGAACTGACCAAGTCTGAACCTGGTTATCCTTTCTATTTTAACCTCAAATAAGGACAACAGGTTGAGCGGTGGTGAAGATGCTTGCCTCCCACTCAGAAGGTTGAGAGTTCAATCCTAGGTAGGAGCAGATGTTTCCCCTCTAGGGTGCAACGGAAAAAAAAAAACCTTCTGTGAACTCCATATTGCCATCAGGAAGGGCATCTGGCCAGTAAATGCTCAGCTCCTTCTAGACATCCTGATTCTACCCTGAATAGGGACTACAGGGTCGCAAAAAAGAGAATTAAGGACAACGTGTTAACTAAGTTGACATTAAAACCTACAGCAGAACTGATTGATCCCTGTTCACCAGCTGTTTTCACTGCATTTAGGTTTTAATTGAAATGTCATTGGGAAAAAATGTGTGCATTGCACTCCCATTTGACTTTAGCCTTCCTTCCTTCCTGCTCAACCCATTTGTGTACTATCCATCTCATTGGCAACCAAGGATCATACTCCATATATTTGATGAAGTGGGCTCCAGCCCAAGGAAGTTCACACCATAACAAACCCATTTGTCTTGAAGTTGTCACCCAAAGTACTATTATTTCAATATAATCCGTATTACTCTGATACAGATTTTGGAAAGCCAACCAAGATAAATGGGATTAAAAGACATCATGCTGTTATTCTGCTTATTACACTAAAGAACTAGGTCTTAGAGTTACGGTTGTGTTACAGAGGTGGATCTCGAACATTAATATAATATTTATATTATTGTGCTAAGGAGTTAGAAGCCCCACTAAGGGAAAAATAGGATTCAAAGAATTCTGAATGTCCAAATGATGGTGACTGATGGTGGCATTGATTTTTAGGTCTTTGAAACCAAATGACAGGATATAAGATTGATAGAAATAAGAGGGTTGATAGAAATACAAATCTTGTCATCATCATCATGATTGTGTTGCATGCTAACTCTGCCCACTGCCAGGAGTTCGATCCTGGCAGGCTCAAGGTTGACTCAGACTTCCACCCTTCTGAGGTCTGTAAAATGAGGACCCAAATTGTTGGGGGCAATACGCTGACCCTGTAAACCACTTAGAGAGCGCTGTAAAGCACTGTGAAGTGGCATATAAGTCTAAGTGCTATTGTTATCATCACCACCACCACCACCTTGATGGTTTCCTCTCTTCCATTACACCATTCCTACATTCCCCCGGAACAGAAGATGCTGAAGGCAAGATCTGAAGCGCTTCTACGAAGCAAAGTAGGTGGCGGATGGCAGCAGGCGCGGAAAGGGTTAACCGGGACCCCAACGTCCGGGAAACACGAGGATCTGCCTCCTCCTCCTCCTGATCCTCCTCCTCCTGCTCGCGTGCAGAGTTTTGACGTGGGCGAGACGAATCGGGAGGAGTTGGAGGGCTTGCCGAATCAAGGCTGGATTTGTCTCCCACCGGCCCCATCTTTTTCGGCTGCCAAGGGCGCTCGGCCGGCCGGCCGGCCGGCTCCGTGACTGAGTCGCTGCCGGACCAAGGCGAAGCGCCCCCACCCAAATTACTGCGATCTTCCCCCGCTCTGCCTGCCTCTCTCTCTCTCTCTCCCTCTCTCTCTCTCTCCCCCCCCCTCTCTCTCTCTCTCTCTCTCTCCACACACACACACACACACACACACACACACACAGACCGTGACACCGTGACGAGAGGAGGCGGGCGGGGTCCTCGGCCATGGCCACCTGCTGCGCGGATTCGCCGCCCAGCTCCACGCAAGTCCGGGACCAGCCGGGTGCTCGGGGGGCAGCCGGGCGCACCTGAAGCCAACGGCCCCGCCGTCACCCTCCATCCCGCCTTCACCCACCCACCCACCCACCCAGCCAGCCAGCCAGCCAGCCGGCCGGCCGGGCGCACGCTCGCAGGCTTCCCCGAAGGGGCTTTATGCGGAGGTTTGCGGGACCCCCTTGGAAGCCGGCGGGGGCTCCTCTGTCTCTGCTTCGGGTGAGAGGTCGGGGAAGGGGAGGAGGCAGGATCCGGCCGGCCGCTGCCCCCTAACGGCCTCGGCAGCCCCGGCGGCGGCGAGGAGGAGGAGGAGGAGGAGGAGGAAGGCGCGAAGATCTGCCGCTTGAGGAGCGGCGGCGTCCGGGGAGGCAGACCTGTAGGAGCAGCAGAGCCGCCTGCCTGGAAGGTGAGCCCAGCCGGTCCGCCGCCTTCGCCCCGCTGGCGAGAGACCTTTTCCCGCGAGGAACGGCCCGCCAAAAGCCGCGGGGGGGGAGGGAGGAGGGAGGTGAGGGAGGGGGCGCGGGGCCTCTCCGACGTGCCCAAAAGGAGGCGCGGCGCCGGGAGATGCCCCCGCTCTTGGGGAGAGGAGGAGGAGGGAGGGAGGAGGAGGAGGAGGAAGGCGGCAGGTTGGCCCTGACTTTAGGGCAAGGCAGCCGTCCGGGCTGGTTCGGTTCTCTTGCGGACGCCGGAACCGGACACCTGGCGCGGGAGGAAGGTTCACCTCGGCCGACCGGAGACCTGTTGGTGCCCGAAGCCGCCGTTTAGAGGGAAAGGTGGGCTGCTGGAGTTGACCGAGCGCCAACCAGTCGGGGAGGTCTGTGCTCAAGTTTTCACCTCTTAATGTTCGTGTGTGTGTGTGTGTGTGTGTGTGTGTGTGTATGGGTGGGGGGGAATTGTGTGGTGCCAGTCTGAAGCGGCACCGTTTCTAAGCGGGCTGTGGCATTCAGCCTCGGGAACGGCCCCCCAACCCCCCCCCCCCCGGTCGAAGCAGTTACCGGTGGAAGACTTGGCTGAAGAGGTTTTGGGGTAACCATAATCTTTTGGTCGTGAGAATTTGCTATAGGAGTCACAAAAGGAGGGGAAACAAATATTTACAAGGGATCTGAGCTTGCCACCCTCTCTTGGACACGCTTGGCTTTTAAATATAAAAAAGAGGCAAATCTTTCTTCTAGATCTCATGCCATCAAAGGTCCCCCAGCCTGGTGTTCCTCTCGCATTTTGGACTGCAGAGCCCATCATTCTCAACTGGGGTAATGGGTGTTGTTAGCATCAGAGAAAATCTCCAGCTGGGGAAGGTAGATTTATTCCGAATCTTCTCCTCTTCCCCCTGCTCATTCCTGTGTTGTGCTTCTCTCCATCCTTCTCAAGGTGTGTGTGTGTGTGTGTGTGTGTGTGTGTGTGCATGCATAATTGTTAACACTTGAGCAAGCATGCCCTAGGCAGGTGGCAAAAATGGAAAGGGATGGAGAAGGTCTTGAGGAAAAAAAAAAAGGTTTCTTGCTTCCTCCCACAGCTACACATAACAGATACATAACATTTTCCCTCTTCTCCAACTGATGGAGACCTGAAAGGTTGCTGGAGGAAGGCAGTTTATTTGCTTCAATGAAGCCGGGCTTGACAGTGTACCCAAATAGGTGGTTGTTTTCCAAAAATAACTACAAAGTTGCTAAGCATCTGGTAGGATGGTCTCTTTACCAAGGGCAGGAGGAAAGAGAAGTGTGACTAGCATAGAGGTGAGTAGGAAAATAGGGTACACTTAAAGTCAGGTCTGCACACTGGCCCTGTGTTGCTTGCTTTTCTTATTTTTCTTGCATTTCTTTTTTATTTAATAGCTGTTTGCTGTGGGATTTTTGCGTACATGTGGATTATATGCATTTACTCTGTAGTATTTGTACACAAGCAGGGAGGGGGTGGTGGTTTCAGGCATAAAGGTTCTGCCTTTTTTGGGGGGGGGGGCTTGCTGCAACCTTGAGATCTCTCCATCCAGAGACCAGTAAAAACTATGAGGATGTTGCACATCTTTGATCATTAAGAGACTTAACAAACAGATCCAGTATTGAAGTGGAACCCATTCCAACTGCTTTCATACATACAGCTCCTGGTTGTTCTCCTCCCCCCACCACCTGCCATCTTTTATCTTTCAGAGATGGGTATGTCTTTGGGGTGGATTAATCTTTATTGTGGCTTTTATTGCTAAGCACTTGATAATCCACCCCAATTTCTGTCCACCCTGGTTTGCTGGGCTAACATTTGAAGTAGAACATTATGCAAAGAGATGGTTGTTCCAGTTCTATTTTTTTAAAAAAAATAGGAATGTAGGAACGTCAGAAGCTTCCCTACCCTTCAGTTACACTCTGGGTTCATCTTGGTTTCACCCTTAGGATTGGATTACCAGGCAAAGCACCAAGTGCATCCTGGAAGCCCTCCAGATTCAAGGCTGTGATGTCATGGCTGATGTCCTTCCAGAGAAGAATGGACAAGTGAGGGGGGGGAGGAAGAGGAGAGCTGGAGAAAAACAAGCAATAGGTGGTGTAATATGGAATCCGGGAAGGCGTCTTATCCAGGACCAGACAGATGGGTGCACTGAAGTGACCATGCTCTGCCAGTAGCAACAGCTCTCCAGAAACCTTAGGTGTTTCTCAGGCTAATTTCTCTACACTGGCCTTAGTGAGGTTTCAATCTTCTATGGAGATGTGACTTCTGCTGTTCATTCCTCCCCACCACTAGATGTGTGGATGGATCTACATCTCTTCCTTAAGGGAAGTTAAACTTGAATTATCCTTGGGTAAATGTTGTGGTATGCGTAGATGGTGAGCATCAGATCCCAGAGGCAAGCTGTCGTTGCGCTGAGCCATCTGTTGTTCCTTTGCAAGGTCTCAAGAAGTGACCTTTCCTAGGTTAGGAACTGACATCCTTATTAGGATAGATGTGTGTAATTTGGGGACTAGCACGCATGGTAAATGCAGAACATGGTTCTAATATCTGTGCCCTGGCTTTCTGATCTTTGAACTTCTGCAGGGATGTGTTGGCAGATGTTTATTTTATGGATAGGATGTGTCATAAGATGGTTGGATGCCAACATGCACAGTACCTAACACCCATTCATTTCGGGATTTGGAGAAGCAGCAAATGGATGGGGAGGGGAAAGGAATTGCAATCTGCCATAATTCGTACCCAGAGCTAGACATAAAGTATTCTAAAAAGCCTCACCATGCAAGGTGATTTTGTGGAGAAATGGGAGATCCTGAGCTGTTATCTTAATGCTTTAATTTTGATGGAACATTTATTTTTTTCCTTGAGCAAGTACTCGAAATCTGTGTTGCACATTATCAGAGCCGTCCTTCCTGCAGTCCATCATCCTAAGTTTGGGGTATAGTCTCTTCCACTCTGCTTAACTCCCAAATAAACAGTTTGGGAACCAGATATTTTCATTAAGTTGCATGCCTTACCATTATACTTGGGACCATTTTTGTTTAATATCTAGAAAGATTCAGTAAAATCCACATACACTTGACAATCTGGGGTAAAGTTAAAACCGACCAGTGGTGTAATCCATTGGATTAGGTCTCAAGAGATAAAGGTTCAAATCCACTTTTAGCCATGAAAAACTCATTGATCAGAGAACCAACCTAGAAATAAGGAGAAATTTCTTCACAGTTAGAACAATCAGTCAGTGGAAAGACTTGCCTCCAGGAGTTGTGGGTGCACCATCACTGGAGGTTTTCAAGAAGAGATTGGCCAGTCATTTGTCTGAAATGGTACAGGGTCTCCTGCTTGAGCAGGGGTTTGGACGAGAAGACCTCCAAGGTCCCTTCCAACTCCATTATTCTGATATCAATCAGTTTCTCAGTCAACTTCACAGGACTGTTGTGGGGAAAAATTGGAGAATAAATTTCTATGCAAGCTGCCATGAATTCCTGCACCTAGCATGGTTTTGTGCAAGCTTAGATTCATGCATGTGAATCTAATGTCACCTGTCTTGCAAGAGCTGAATTGGTTGCCTGGTTTATTTATTTATTTTGGGGTGGTGGTGGATGTATCCAGCAATTAGGTGCTGGTCATCTCTTTTAAAACCCTACATGGCTTGGTTATCTGAAAGACTCTTTTCCCAGTTACCAACTGATCCACTAGATCAGGAGTTCTCAACCTTGGCAACTTTAAGACTTGTGGACTCACCTCCCAGAATTCCTCAGTCAGCTTTGCTGGCTGAGGAATTCTGGGAGTTGAAGTCCCCAAGTCTTAAAGTTGCCAAGGTTGAGGACCCCTGCACTAGATCAAGGAGGCAGGTATGTTATGGATCTTCCTCTCTTACCCTGTTAAGGAGGTCCATGTAGTGGGACCAAGAAGGTCTTCTCCATGGTGGCTCCCTTTCTGTGGAACATCATCCCCATGGAGATAAGACCCACCTTGATAATCTTTTGAAAGGCCCCAAAGACCTGGTTTGGCCAGGGGGCCTGGGAATCCCAGGTTGACACAGAGCCCAGCAAATGGTTTGTCTGAATGTTGTCCCTAGAGAGGTAGAAGTGTATTGGCTTTTGCATTAGAGGATTTATCTTTATAAGTTGTCTGGAGTCCTTGTGAGTGAGTTGGATTGCCATATAAATCTCTTTAATAAATAAATAATGTAGAATACACATGTTAAAAATGGTGTGATGTGCCCATCTGGAAGTGGGGAGACTTGTCTTCAAAGTCCACATTCTGTTATAAAATTCATTGGTTGGGTTCACATGAACCACAAATTCAAATACAGGTAGTCCGTGACTTACAACAGTCTGTTTAGTGACCATTCAAAGCTACAATGGCACTGAAAAAAGATATGACCATTGCAGCATCCCCACGGTCACATGATCAAAACATTGCTTGCTAGACAGTCACAGAAAGTGATTACATGGCCCCGGGATGCTGCAACGGTCATAAATATGGCAACTGACTCATGTTTATGACCGTTGCAGCATCCTGGGGCCATGTAATCACTTGTTGCAACTTTCTGATAAGCAAAGTCAATGAGGAAGCAGATTCACTTAAGAACCGTGTTAGTAACTTAACAACTGCAGTGATTCACTTAACAACTATGGCAAGAAAGGTCATAAATGGGGCAAAACTCACTGAGCAAATGTCTCATTTAGCCACAAAAATGTGGGGCTCAATTGTGGTCATAAGTCAAGGACTACCTGTCAACTTACAACCACAGTTGGGACCAGAATTTCCTTTGCTAAGCAAGGCAGCTGTTAAGTGAGTTGCGTCCAAGTGTACAATCTTTTCTGCCACGTTGTTAAGGGAATCATTGCAGTTGTTAAGTGAATCACATGGTGGTTAAGTAAATCCAGCTTAGTAGGTAACATCAGTGCTGTGTTCTGTGACTATGAAACTCTGCCTTCTCTTTTTACTTGCATTGGGGATTTTTTTTTTGTTATCCACACCACCACCCATAACTTCAGAGACCTCAGCTGCGGTCCTGGCTAAACAGTGACCACCTCAGAATAGCTTGATTGGTTTTCCTACACCTACATTGCAGTGGGCTGGACTATGTATCCTTACAATCCTTTCTAACTCCATAATTCTGTAATTCTAGATTGTATGATTCAAACAGAGCACATTATGGCTTAGTACCAGCTGGACAACCTTTGCGAAGGTTGTGGGTAGAAGACTGTGATGACCAGTAAAAGGTTGCTGGCTGAGGTCAACTCATGCATTGAGTGGGCTTTTCTTTTTGGATGTCCTTATATTTTCCACCCCCAGTGAGATTTGGGATTATTCCTCTTAATGCTGAATTTAGGCTTCTCTCTTTCTCTTTGGTTTGTGATACTGATGTGCTCTGAAACAGCTCCCAGTGGCTTAGAGCATCGACATCACAATATCTGTAAGACAGATTCATAAAACAGATGCATATTAATAAAACCATCATCTCTGTGGTCCAAGTGACAGTTGTTACAGAATAAAAGCTCTGCAGAAAAGCTAAGTCTTCACGACCTGTACTGTGGCTTGCCCTGGTGCCTTATATTTCCCACTTCAAAACGGGAAATGAAATGAAACCACTCATTTTGGGCAAGACAGATAGTCCTCGACTTACAACCACAATTGAGCCCAAAATTTCCATTGCTAAGCAAGACAGTTGTAGAGTGAGTTGTGACCCATTTTATGACCTTTTTTGCCACGGTTGTTAAGTGAATCACTGCAGCTGCTGAGCGAATCATGCAGTTGTTAAGCGAATCCGGCTTCCCCCATTGATTTTGCTTGTTAGAAACCAGTTAGGAAGGTTACAGGTAGCGATCACATGACCCCGGGATAGGGCAACCATCGTAAATACATGCCAGTTGCTAAGCATCTGAATTTTGATCACATGACTCTGGGGATGCTGAAACGGTTGTCGGTGTGAAAAGCAGTCATGAGTCACATTTCCCAGCGCCGTTGTAACTTTGAACAGTCACTAAATGAACGGTTGTAAGTCAAGGATTACCTGTGCTAGTGGGAGGGATTTTTAGGATCCCATGAAAAGAACATGGGAAATTGATGCAGGCTTGTTGATTCAAACTAGCCCAAGCTTGGTATAGCTTAATGCACACATTCTAATACCACCTGCCGTAGCAGAGACAGGATATTTATCAGTTCCAATTTTAGGGGAATCTGTCCTCAGATTCTACTGGTGGGCTTCCCAGAAGTATCTGGCTGATCATTATGTATGTATGTGGGAATGGCCCTGGGAGATGGAGGGAAAAGATATTGCATACAGAATGGCCAGATAACAAGAGAGCATAGCTCATAGCTGCATAACTGGTGGAGAAAAGCTCTTAAGGGACCTTCCCCTAACTTCTCAGGTTGTAAAGGAAACAGTGGGAGATTTATACATCTAATGTCTATGTACATTTACCTATGTCGTATGGCTGTAGCATTATTGTTATCTTTCTTATCTTCTTTACTACCCACTTCTATTGGTATGACTATGATTGCAATAGTGGCAAATATCTGTATCTTGGGTGTAGGATGAGGGTGAATATTCTCTCAACTTGTGGATTGGTTTCTGAACATTTTGTTACCAGGCCAGGCAACATCTTCAGCAGAGTTTAGCTGGGGTAGGCAACCTCGGCTCTTTTAGGACTCATGGACTATGCTGACTCAGGAATTCTGGGAGTTGAAGTCCATGAGTCCTAAAAGAGCTGAGGTTGCCTACCCCTGGTTTAGGGGACATCAGTGTTCTTCTGCAATGACTCAAATCCATAGCTCTACCTACCACCCAGCCAAAATTCTGAACATGCTACAGACACCTTCATCATCATCAAACATTCCCAAATTGAAAAAAAAACACATACCACCTACTCAATAACATATTCCTTGGGATCAAATTTACACGTGAAGAGGAAACAGACAACAGACTCCCATTCCTTGACCTTGACATAAGGAGACTAGACAGTGGAGAACTGAAATTCATGTCTACCACAAACCCACGTGCATGGACCAGATCCTCAGCTTCACAAGCAACCACCCCATTGCACACAAAAGCAGCTCTTCAGAAGGGCCAGGACACACTGTAGCATCACAACACTAAGAAAAGCAGAAGAGAAATGGGTGCTTGACCTCTTTCTATCCAAAAAAGTTCATATTCTGACACACAGCACCCAAACCACAACACACCATGCAGCTGACCACCACCCAAAAACTAACCCTACCATACACAAAAAGGGTGTTGGAAATGACAGCCAGAATTCTCTAATCCCTAGGAATAGCAATAGCCCACAAACCCACAGCCAAACTTTGCCAGGAATTATCCAGAACCAAAGACAAGATACAGAAGGATGATAGAAACAATGCAGCATACAAATTCAACTGTAACGACTGCAACCAATTTTACGTGGGACAAGCATCACGTGAGTTAAAAATCAGGATCCACAAACACTGGCTGGCAGTCAAATGCCACAATCCCCAATCCTTAATCTCTTCCCACACCAACACCAAACAACACCAGTTCAATTGGAACAACACAAATATCATTGGCCATGCTAGCACCCGCCTGGCAATCCATAAGCAATTCCATCAACAGACACAATAACCTACAACCAGCCTACGAACCCCTCAGAATCCAAATCAACCACAAAGCCAACCAGAGAGAAGCAACTGACCCTCAACCAATCCACACAAGCCTCCCCCACCAGCTGTTCTCCTCCCAATGACCCTCATCTGATGTGACCTCCCCATCAAAAGACCCATCACAAGCCTCTCACTGATGACTCACACTTGACCCATCACAAGACCCATCACAGACCCTCAATTGACGCACCCACACCTGAAGCCCTTATAAACAGAAGAACACTGACATCCCCTAAATTCCACTGAAGATGTTACCTAGCATGGTAACATAATGTTCGGAAACCAACCCACAAGCTCAGAGAATGAACCTTCACCCTTATGATTATTATTACCCTGTTGCTTTGCAAGTATACGGAGAGCTTCTGCACCAGAGATAAATTCCTTGTGTGTCTAATCACACTTGGTCAAATAAACCTCTTCTCTTCTCTTCTCTTCTCTTCTCTTCTCTTCTCTTCTCTTCTCTTCTCTTCTCTTCTCTTCTCTTCTCTTCTCTTCTCTTGATTTGCAAGATTCTATTAATGTAGTGTTACAATAAAGTAGAATTAGTTTAATCTAGTTGTATTTTGAGTCTGGTATATCTGAGAAGGCAGACAACAGTCTTGCAAATACATCCATCTATTTCCATCTTCTGCTGCATCCTTGCCAATGATTCTGCCTGGTGGCTATTGGACATTTCTGCTTAATACTTGGCAAACTAGCAGCAAACCCTTTTAGTTATGCCATAATTTTTATAAGCTTTCAGACAACAAGACATTTTGTTTGTCACCGATTTGTTGATCTGCTTATCTTCTGAGCATGTCATTTTCCCCTAAAGCAGGCGTTGCCCTAACATACTTCTAGTTCAGGCAAGGGATAGTTCAGATCATGCCTCCGGTGGGGGATGCATGAGTCAGCCAAGATCTGATTTGCAATTGGTGATCAAGTACATTGGGAGTTTGTGAGCTGTTGGTTGGCTTCAACCTGAGTTGGCTTGATTTAACAATTCAGTTCACTAACGGTATGCATGTACGCACATTGTTATGACTGAATCCCTTCAGGGGGCTCCAGTTCCCTTAAAAGACAATGAATCAATTTGACAATTCCCAAGACAGTCTTATGAGAATGTAACCACCACATTTTGCAGGTATGTGAATAACTTTATCCACAATTACTTACAAAATCTGGCTCTCGAGAATTCTTTGTATTGCTCCTCTGTAGAGTTTAGCTTTATACATCACCCTAAGCTAGTGTTTTTCAGTCCTGTGTTATTGGGCAAGTTATAGTGGACTGATTCACACATTCTTTCCAAGCCACAATGGCTGAAGCCACCATGCTGAACCAAGGCCACAGAAATTGCTTAGCTTATTTTGAATCCTTCCATCTCTTCCTCCCTCCCTCCCTCCCTCCCTCCCTCCCTCCCTTCCCTCCCTCCCCATACCTACCTTACTTTGCTTTTCTCATTCCCCTTCCTCAAAAGGGATTCAGAGAAATTAGAAGAGGTTCACAGAATCCTAGGGCTGGAAGGATCCTGAAGGTCTTCTGAACCAACTCCCGGTTCTAACAAATGGGAGGACAGCATGGATGATGGAGCTTAGCCCTGTGAAGGACACTCGGGGAATGTTAGCTTGAAAAGAGAAGACTGGGGAAGGATACGATAGCAAATACTGAAGGGGTGTCACATAAAAAGATTGTAAAGTTTTGTTCTTTATCGTCCATTGTTACTGGTATGGTTTTTAAACACTGGTTCACGATGGCAGATTTACTGTATTTTGAATCAAGCATTATGCAATGATTTGTTTGGAGCATTATCCGTTCAGAATGACGCCAGGTGCAGATGATTTCATGGGGCAGGAAAGAAGGATCTCCGTGCAGCAGGGAAAAAAGACACTTGAGTTGTCTGTTTGCAAAGCTTTTGTTTCGAATGAGTTCCATTGCAGAGGGAGAACCGGACTTTTTTGTTTATCGTTCCAGGGGATGAGGTGGGAAAAGGGGTTGAGATTACAAGGAGGTAGTTTCAGGTGAAGAACTGGGAGGAAGAACCTCTCACGCTAGCCGTGGATGTGAAGGATCACCAGATTCCCTGTGGTAAATACAGAGGGGAAGTGTAAGGTGGTGGTGCTTTGGGAAAACATCAAATGTGAAAGAGTAATAATGTTCTACTACGTGGTATTTTAATATTCTAAAGCCCAGGTCCTTGTTTAATCTATGAGGAATTGCATTCAATTGTGCTGTTTTGTAAACCAATCACTCTTTATAATATCTTTTCTCAAATGTTGCGACCTGGAAGTCAAATAATATAATCCGGTGGTTTGACTATTGAGGAATATTTTAGTACATTTAATTCAGAAGAGGTCTCTGCTTCCTTCCTTCTCATCTGTGGCGAAGTTTGGGGAAAAGACAGAACTGACTATACCACCCAACTCTGTCCATGATGGCAATGACCTTGATTATGCAATCAATTTTTCCTTTAATGTCTTTCTTTCTTTGATATCAAAGTCCCTGATTGTAGTTATCCTTCCTTCCTTCCTTCCTTCCTTCCTTCCTTCCTTCCTTCCTTCCTTCCTTTTCTTTCTTCCTTCCTTTCTTTTCTTTCTTTACTCACTCTCACTCACTCACTCACTCACTCCCCCCCCTCTCTCCCCTCCCTTCCTTCCTTTCCAGGTTAGAGGTGTGAAAAAATAATTGAACAGTCATTTCAGACTGTGCATCAAACATGAGCTACATTTTTATTCATTAGCAAGATTGATATCCTGGGCGCAGTTCAAAGTGCTGGTTGTCTCCTCTAAAGCCCTTCATAGCTTGGGACTGAACTCCTAGAAGAGTCCTCTGTCCTTGCCTGTTCCTACCCTTACGATCCAGCCTGGCAGCGTGGGCAAGTTCTCAGTCCTGCTGGCTAAGGAATGCAGGCTGGTAGGGCTCGGAAGGTGTACCTTTGTTGCTGTAGCACCCATTTTATGGGGCATTCTCCCACCAGAAATTAGGATGGCTCTAACCCTGATTGAGCGGTGGCTCAGTGGGTTAGGACACTGAGATTGTCGATCAGAAGATCGGCAGTCTGGCAGGTCGAATCCTGAGTGCTGCATAACAGAGTGAGCGCCTGTTACTCGTCCCAGCTTCTGCTAACCTAGCAGTTCGAAAGCACGTAAAAAAGCAAGTAGAAAAATAGGGACCACTACGGTGGGAAGGTAACAGCGTTCCGTGCGGCTTTGGCGTCTAGTCATGCTGGCCACATGACCACGGAGTTGTCCTCGGACAAGCACTGGCTCTTCGGCTTTGAAACGGAGATGAGCACCGGCCCCTAGAGTTGGAAACGACTAGCACACATGTGCGGGGGAACCTTTACCTTTACCTTAATCCTGATGGCCTTTTATAAGACCTGGTTTAAGGCCAGGAAGTTCAAGTGTTTGAAGGGACTCGATTCCTTGGCTGTGTTAGTGATTGTGGATTGGGATACTTTGCCTCGCATTTAAATTTTTGTACCTGCTCTAATTTTTATTTTGATAATGTTGAGATGGATAGCTATTCAAACTGATTAAGTAAATAAATATCCCACACTTTGTACAGGAGTTCCAGGTGGCAAAGCAAGTATTTCCTCCTCTTATTTCCTTACAAGATCCCTGAAAGGTAGAGCTAGATCAATAAACAATGAGTGGCCCATATTCACTCAACTGTGCTTCTGTGACTGGAGTAAAACTAAAATCTGGATTTCCTTCTTTCCTACACCACATTGCTTCTCTTATGCCTTAGATTTCTAGCCCAGATCTTTTCTCCAAAAACACAAGTTGACATGCATCATGCTGCTTCCCCCTATTTTTCCTTACTGGTGAAATAGGTTTGGCTGAGACAGGCTATCTCTAGGTCACCAAAAGAGTTTCGGTGGGTGACTTGAACCTGGGTGTCACCACTACTTGTCCAGCATATTCGCTGTCATACCATTCTGGCTGTTGGGCTGGGACCTTCTCTGTCTGAGGATCAGCTTGAACCTAGATCCTCCTGCTCCCAGCCCAACACCCTAATCATTGCTCCACACTAGATATCCTGCCCACCTAGCAGATTGAAAGCATGCTTATGCAAGTAGATAAATAGGTACCACTTTGCTGGGAAGATAACAGTGTTCTGTGACCTCGGCATATAGTCATGCTGGCCACATGGCCAGGGAAGCATCTTCAGACAATGCTGGCTCCCTCGGCTAGGAAACAGAGATGAGCACTGCCCCCTAGAGACAAACAGGGCTAGTCAGGAAAATCTTTACCTTTACCTTTTAACAAGATGAAAACCTCAAGATTCCATCCTCAGTCAGGGACACGCCCCCCATTGTCTTCCTCTTCCATCTCCATAGCAATGGACTTCCCCAGCTCTACTGCCCTCTTGGAAGGCCCATTTAGCCTCATAATAGCACCTAAGCAGAGAAGGACCTGCCTAGTTTCCCCAAACTATCCAGCCAATCAGATCCCTAGATTTTCCTGCTTTTAGTCATCATCTTTGGACAAGGCTGACTCCTTCGGCTAAGAAATGGAGATGAGCTCCACCCCCTACAGTCAGACATGACTGGACAGGCGAAACCTTTACTTTTTGTTGTACTGTTGTGGTGAGGAAGTGGAAAGGGTGCTATTCTGCTCTTAGAAGGTAGTGAGGTGCAAATGACATGGACTTTATAATTTGTTAGCTAACATAGTTACTTTATATTTTACTTTGTGTTTTAAACATAATTACTTTATATTTTGATTTGATTTACTTTTCTCTCTTTTAAAAGGGTGATAAGGTTTTATAAAACCATTAGACTGGAATGTAGCAAAACCCCTTCTCCTATGGCTGTATGGATTGAATAGAATAGAGCTGGAAGGAACCTTGGAGGTCTTCTAGTCCAGCCCTCTGCTCAGGCAGGAGACCCTAGACCAGTGATGGCAAACCTTTTAGAGACCGAGTGCCCAAACTACAACCCAAAACCCACTTATGTATTGTCAGGTGCTGGGTGGGCATGGCCCATTGGGTGGGCATGGCTGTGATGGTAATGGCAGACTGGGTGGGACTAAAAAGTTCAATCAATCAATTCCAACTTTGTGAGATCTTTTTTTTCCCTGCAAGAAGTTGAAATTGATTGATTGAACCTTTTTTTTTGCACACGGCGGCAGAGGCCCAAAGCAAAAAGGTTTCATAAAACCCAGCTGAAAGCCTAGGACTGGGGTGATGGTGTGCGTGCCCACAGAGAGGGCTCTGCGTGCCACCTGGGGCACCCATGGCATAGGTTCACCACCACGGCCCTATACCATTCCAGACAAATGGCTGTCCTGTTTCTTCTTAAAAATTTAGTGCTGACCTATATAGCAATGATTTCCTAGTCTGATCCCTATCTGAAGGGCTGATAACACTCTTGTAAGTTTGAATGAGTTTCCTCTTCCCTCGCTTTATCTTCATGAGAACTTGAGAGGGCCTTGTCTGAGGTATACTCAAATTGCAGATCTGGTCCAGACTCCCTTTCATCTTACTTTGATAGTAACCCTCAAGGCCATTTCTGCTGCTCTCTGTAGGCAACGATCCACAGAGGTACACTCAGCCAGTTTATTTTGGACCTCAGCAAAGAAATCTACAGAAAAGTGCTTACTACATATCATTTCTATTATTTGTGTGGACAAGTCGTAAACTAAACAGCTTTGAATCAGAAGCTTGTTAAGTGACTGCTCTTTAATTTAAAGGGAAATTAGCTATATTGATTTCAGATACCCTAAATCAGTCTCTGCTGTAGCCTTATAGCTTTTTAGCACTTCAGAGGCACCAAAAGACAAACCATGTTAGTTCCAGGCATCTCCACATAGAACTGAGTTAAGACCCAGATGGAATCCTGCAGAGTCGAACGCTGTACAAATGTTTTTTTTTCCTTTTCTTTAAATGCTTTAGTGATCATGTGCCTTTTAGAAATGATATATCTATTTGTGCTGGTTGTGGCCCATTTTACAACCTTTCTTACCTCAGTTGTTAAGTGAATCCCTGGAGATGATAAGTTAGTAATCCGGTTGTTAAGTGAATCCGGCTTCCTCATTGACTTTGCTGGTCTGAAGGTCACAAAAGGTGACCTGGGGACACAGCAGTGGTCATAAATATGATCCAGTTGCCAAGCATCTGAATTTTGATCATGTGATCATGAGGATGCTGCAAAGGTTGTAACTGCGAAAAACGGTCATGAATCACTTTTGTCGGTGCCGGTGTAACTTTGAATGGTCATTAAATGAACTGTTGTGGGTTGAGGACTGCCTGTCTTTCAAATGACTTATTTATTTAGCATATGATGAAAATGAGAGATGAAAAGTAAACATATACACAACATATGCTGCAATAACTTATTAACTAGGAATTAGGAAACCTTTTTGAGATATTGCAAATCACCGAGAATCCTGTCAATTATTCTGGTTCTCCTACTGCTCAAACTTGCTTGGCTTATTTCTATTGTGATTTTTTTTTAATGATGCTTCTTCTCTAAGGCAATCAAGGGCAGCCAAGGCAGCTGGCTGACAGCGGTATGTAAGGACATCTGGCGAAGTGGGCACAGATCCACCAAAACTAGCCTGCCACGTATCCAGCAATCTTGAAAGTTTACAAGGTTTCATTTTAATGATTCTTAATCAGCTGTTGATGTTGCTCCATATGACAAGCAAGAAGTGACCCAAGGAAGAAGGAAGTTGCCAGATGGGAGTGCTTAACTAGATTGTAGAAAAAGAATGGTGTTGTGGAGAAGCTAAATAGATTTTTTTTCCTCGTTTCACTGCTCTTGCAGCTGCAGGGTTGGGTGGATAGTTATGGCCTCATTGTTTTCCTTTGATGTATTGCATCAGGAGAGCTGAATTTCCAAATGCCATCACAGAGCTTGACTTGACAAATTAAAAAGCAAGCATTGAATGGCACCTAGGTGCAGCCATGCAAAGTGTTTTTTATTTATTTTTTATTTTAATTCCATTTATATCCCGCCCTTCTCCGAAGACTCAGGGCGGCTTACAAGCTTAGCAGTAGCCTTCATTCTATGTATATGCCTGCTTATTAGGGCTTTCACACACCCACCAAGCGGCATTATTACAAAGTCAGCTTAATTGCCCCCAACAATCTGGGTCCTCATTTTACCTACCTCGGAAGGATGGAAGGCTGAGTCAACCTTGAGCCTGGTGGGATGCGAACCTGCACTAATTGCAGGCAGCTGGTGTTACTTAAGGAGGCATTAGCCCACTGCTAAAACTACGTCAACTAAAGTGATGTAACCGATTATTACATTTGAGGGGTCTGCTTTGTTCCCAGATGACTAGAAGAAATTGATATGAAATCGTCCTTTTAAAAAGCAGAATCCAAAGAAAACACAGAACATTAAGATATTTACCTGCTCAATTTCTGTCTGCGCCCTAAAGGGGAAAAAATCTGTAATTGGTGAAAAAAACCATTTTTTATTCTGAAAATACAGTCCTGCTGACAACATGTAGCCTATTTGAAAACATTTGGGGATATGAAGAACGGTTGCAGGAATTGGGTATGTCTAGTTTAATGCAAAAAAGGACTAGGGGTGACATGATAGCAGTGTTGCAATATCTGAGGGGCTGCCACAAAGAAAAGGGGGGGGTCAACCTATTCTCTAAAGCACCTGAAAGAAGGACAAGAAACAATGGATGGAAGCTAATCATCAGCCTAGAACCAAGGAGGAATTTCCTGACAGAACAAGTAATCAGTGAAGTGGCTTGCCTTCAGACGTTGTGGGTGCTCCATCATTGGAGGTTTTTAAGAAGAGATTGGATGGCCAATTGTATGAAATAGTATAGGGTTTCCTGCCTGAAGAGGGGGTCAGACTAGAAGATCTCCAAGGTCCCTTCCAACTCTGTTATACCTTAGAGTAGAAGAACTGACCAACTGAAGTAGATGCAACCATTTGGTGATGGTGAACTATTGCTAACTCCATTCATTGGTGTTGTGTTAAGATAGCATTACCAGATACATGGTAGCTCCATGGTGGAGGAGCTCTCTGGCAACTTGCTGCTTGTGTCTACAGTTCTGTGCCACTTGTCTTTCTTTGTTGCTGTCATCTGAAATGCCATTGTTTGCACTTCAGAGCAGGTAGAAGAGATGGCTTTGGGAAAGTAGAATCAGTGAGGTTACTGCAAAAAGCTCTTTTAAAGAGCTTGAAACCCCAGAGCTGGGAGGGTTTATTCAGAGATGCTTGATGCAAGAATCCAGTTTAAGCACTCTTGACAGACAGCTTTCTGGCCTTTGCTTGAAAATATCCAATCAAGGTGTTCTCACCATCTCCATTGTTAATGAGTTCCACAGTCAAACTATTCTTACTGTTAAGAATATATAACATACCATTGGAATTTCCTTCTTGTATCTGGTCCCTTAATCCCAGGTATACCTCAAAATGAAGAAATGAAGAAATTATGTATAGGGATGTTTTTGTGTGGCATAGTTTTGAGTCTTTACACAGCACAGTCAGTTGTCTTCTCAAAGGTAAAGGTGCCATGTTTTCTCATTCTCTCCTTATAAACCTTACTATAATAACAGGGGTCTTCAAACTTGGCCCTTTTATGACTTGTGGACTTCAACTCCCAGAATTCCTCAGCCAGGCACAAGTCATAAAAGGGCCAAGTTTGAAGACCCCTGCTACATAATGTCGCTGGTTTATTCCATCAAGAACCATGCAAGGGAGATGAAACTCAGGATTGATGTTTTTCTCCAAGATAACACAGTGAGCTTTAACAACTGATAATTGAATGAGGATTCCTGTCTACTGGCCAAGATCGTGGCTTTATTTATCCAGGATGCCACATGCTGATGGACTACTAATTTAGTCCATCAGTATAGGATGTTCCAAGAAGACTTTGTTATTCTGTCAGGAAACTTTGCCTAGGGTGGAAAGAAGATCCCTTGCCACTTGCTTCCACATTCCGTGTCCCAAAATATTTCCAATTGCAAAAACAAATAAATAAATTGAAATGCTTTCAGCTCAAGTAATTGGTTATTTTGAACAGGAGGTCAGCAGAGCAGCTGATGGAGGTGAGAGTCTACATTGTTACCTACCCGAATTTGCTGCTAAAAACGTCCACTTTGTTCTACCTAATGATAGGTCTGGCTGTCTGTTTCAGAGCAATAGAAGTAGAAAAAATCTGTTAGGAGAGTCATCAGGCAACCGAAGAACAAACATACTGTTAATGAAGATATAGGAGACCTCATAGAAGGAGTCTATGGATATTACAGAATTGGCTCACCTTCTGTATTGATTTCAGAGGTGAGACTGGCTGGTAGCTCAGGTGGCTTTAAATTAAAAAATAAAAAATTAGACAAATGAGTGGAGGAGAAGACATCCCTGTTAGTCTTGGTAGTTAAACAAAATTTCTGTGTTCAATGACAGCATACACTGAATGCTTTGGGAGTAATGATAACATATGTCTGTAATTGGCATTCTTTGTTTAGGACTAGAAGTATTGAACAAAATGATTGGAAACATTCTTGGCCAGAAGGATTAGGGGAGAATTTTTAGGGAGGGGTGGGTGGGGAGGAGGAGAAAGAAAACTCATTACAACAACCTTTTGCAGCCCGACACACATTGGATACGTTGGACTTCAATTCCTGTAAGATTCTGGTTTAAAATATGTGGCACACCTGGAGAGCACTAAGTTGAAGCAGCTTAAAACACCATGTAGCAGATCTTCTTTCAAGTAGAATTTACCTTTTGTTACTATGGAAGCAGGTTATGCATAGCAGAGGATTATCTATGAGAGATGAAACCTATTCAGAAATTTTGCTTTGACCTTTTGTTGTCAAAAAAGCAAAGGGAACTTTTTTTAATCAGAAATTTAAGCAAGTCTTTCTATTCCCCCCTTCCCCCGTGATTTCTTTTTGCATTTTAAAGTCATCAAAAGAAATGCCATGTAAGTCACTGAGGTAAAATAAAATATTTATTAGCATGGTTTTTTTTTATATGCAAGTAAGCAAAAAATAAAACTTTTCTGCCCTTCACTTATGCCTATTATCAGTGGAATGATTTTAGTGAAATGGAATTGTTTCGCTTTAAACTTTGCTTTGTTCTGTGTAAAATACCAGATATTTGGGGGAAAAGATGACAATCTTTTGTTTTACTGAGTAATTTAAATAACTTTAGGAAGTTTAATAGTCTTAATACTAATATATAATATTTTGGATTTTATCAAATAGTGTTTAGCAGTTTCCTTCTTGCTGCAATAATTAATATATATTGATAAATGGCTTTGTGAATTTTATCCTGTCAACTGGCAACCAGTACATAATGCAATTAAAAAGAAATCCTGACTTTGGTTGTTCATACACCCGTGTTCCATCCATGGCAGCCAAATCAAGCACTCAATAATTACCATTAATTTTCAATCCATAGGTTGCAATCTGAAAGCTTTACATACTGTGTTTTGGAAGGTATTAGTGAGTTCCAAAAGCATGAATCAGTCCAGAAAAGGGAGAATTAGCATGATAGGAGAAAAAAGATTAAAATAAAATGATTTAAATGATTTAAACGTTAAGATGTGTGGACTTCAACTTCCAGAATTCCATATCCCTTGATCTAGATCATCCTCACTGCCATTCTCTAGATCAGTGTTTCTCAACCTTAGCAACTTTAAGCTATCTATTCAAAGTATAGATATAGATAAATGTTTACAAAAGGTGAATATTCCTAAGGTTACTCAAGAACAGTGGGATGGAATGAATCAGTTAATAACTTCTGAAGAGATTGTTTTAGCAATTAAACAGTTGAAATTGGGTAAATCACCAGGGACAGATGGATTGACAACTAGTTATTATAAAAATTTGCAGTCAGAAATGGTGGAGCCTTTGAAGGACTTATTTAGAACAATTCAAGTTGGGGGAGTAGTGCCCCCATCATGGAGAACAGTTTTCGTAACATTGATTCCAAAGGAGGATCAAGATCTTAGTCAACCAAAGAATTATAGACCAATATCTCTTTTAAACACTGATTATAAGATATTTGCTAAAGTATTGGCAAATAGAATAATGAATATAATGCAACAAGTGATACATAATGATCAATCGGGGTTTATAACTGGTAGACAAATGAAGTACAATGTAAGACAAATTGTTAATTTATTGGAATGTTTGGAAAGAAACAACCAAGTCTCTGCTGCATTGATATTTTTAGATGCAGAGAAGGCTTTTGATCAATTGAATTGACAATTTTTATTGAAAGTAATAGAAAAGATGGAATTTGGGGATTTTTTTTACAGGCTATTAAAGCAATATATCAAAAGCAAATGGCACAAATAATTGTTAACGGTAATTTAACAGAAATTTGTAAAATTGAAAAAGGAACAAGGCAGGGATGCACTTTATCACCATTGTTGTTTGTTCTAACACTGGAAATATTATTGATTAAAATACGTGAATCAAATAAGATAAAGGGAATTAAAATTAGGCATCAAGATTATAGATTGAGAGCATTTGCAGATGACTTGGTTGTTACTTTAAGTCAACCTACTCAATCGGTTTTAGAATTATTGGATGTGATAATACAATATGGACAAGTTTCTGGATTTAAAGTTAATAAGCAAAAAACTAAAATATTAACAAAAAAATATGACCATAAAACAAAGAGAAGCATTAGAAAAATCAACAGGATTTGAAATAGTAAAAAAGGTTAAATACTTGGGGGTAAATATCACAGCATCAAATGTGAAATTATATAAAAACAATTATGAATTGTTATGGCAAAAAGTACAAAAGGAGATTGATAGTTGGAAAAAAATTACAATTGGGGTTGGGGAGAATAGCAGCCGTGAAGATGAATGTCTTACCAAAATTTTTATTTTTGTTCCAAATGATACCAATACTTAAGAAAGATGCAAATTTAAATGAGTGGCAAAAAGGTATTAATAAAATACCTTTTTTATTAAGAAAAGACTGAGAGTAAAGCTTAAAATAATGCAAGATGCATGTGAGAGAGGAGGTTTGAAGATGCCCAATTTGAGATTATATTATGATGCATATATTATGATATTATGATGCAGTTGTGTTATCAACAATTAGTGATTGGTTCAATTTAACGGATGAAAGAATATTGAATATTGAGGGGTATGTTTTATTGTATGGATGGCATGCATATTTATTTTATGACAAAAAGGTGGATAATATTTTTAAGACTCATATTTTAAGGAACACTTTGTTCCGAGTTTGGAAAAAGTACCAATATACGGTATATTAAATAATAAAATACCTATATGGGCAATACCTAGACATGCAATAGGAAATATAAATGTGGAGCAGAAACAAGATGTGATTACTTATAAAGAACTTCTTAGGATGGAAGGGAATATTTTGAAACTGAAACCTTTAAATGTTTTAAAGGAAGAAAAGATAGTACAGACTTGGTTTCAGTTTATACAATTACAAGCTAGATGGAAAGAAGATCAGAAAATTGGTATAATAAAAGTTGATGAAAATTTGATAAAGCAAATTAGAGATCAAAGTCAATCACATATAAAAAGGTTATATAATGCTCTTAAAAAGATTGATTCAGAATCAGAGTTAGTTAAAGATTGTATGATAAAATGGGCTCAGAATATTCAAGAGCCCATAATGATGGATACTTGGGGAAAAATTTGGGTTAGAAATGTAAAATTTACACAAGCACAAAACCTAAGAGAGAATTTTTATAAGATGTTTTATAGATGGCATTTAGATCCTAAAAAGTTAGCATGTATGTATCCAAATCAACCACTTAAGTGTTGGAGATGTGGTAGTGAAGAGGCAACTTATTATCATGTATGGTGGACATGTAAAAATGTTAAAGCCTTTTGGATAAAAATATGGTGGATTTTTCAGAAAGTTTTTAAGAAAAAAATAAGATTTACTCCGCAGCTATTCTTATTGGGGATTATTTCGGATTGTACTGTTATAGAAACTAAATTAAAGTTACACTTAATAACGGCAGCCAGACTGTTGGTGGCGCAACATTGGAAGAAAGAAGATTTACCTACAATAGAACAATTGATACTTAAAGTAATGGATGTAGCTGAAATGGCAAAAGTTTCAGCATATTTGAAAAAACAGTCACAAGAAAAATATATTTTGGAATGGAAAAGATGGATTGATTATATTCAAAACAGATATGGGACTAAAACGTTTCAAATAGCATATGAATAATTCTTAACAATTATAGAAGTGTTATTATAATTACTTTAGTTTTGTTATAAGGGAGTTAAAGGGTGGAAGGTTTGTTAATGTTGTAATAGATATTTAGCATATGTTTGCATAAGATTGCTATATGTAATACCCTGTATTCTGCTTTGGGAAGTCCGGGGTGGGTGGGAGGGAAGGGGGGAGGGTTGATGGGGGGGTTTATTATTAAAATTTTGTAAAACTTTTCAATAAAAAAAGCAACTTTAAGCTATCTGAACTCCCAGAATTTAGGGATGAGGCTGGCTAGGGAATTCAGGAAATGGAAGGCCAGACATAAATTTGGTAAGATTGAGAAACACTAATCTAGATCGACTTCATGTTCCATTCTAACTGAATCCTTCTTCAATTATAACACCTCGAATAGAAAGAATAGAATGTGTAGAATAGAGTCTCCCACCCACCCACCCACCCACTAGGGTTTCCCTTTTTTTGGATCAACTGAATTTTGATGCATTAATTTACCAAATGACAGGCTTGTCACCAAGCCTGACATTGTGGACTGAGAGAGAATGGTTCAAAGTTGCCCAAGTGCCTTTCATGCCTAAAGTGGGATTACAACTCATAATTCTGGGAATGGAAGTCAACACATCTTAAAAGGGGTGACATGATAGCAGTGTTCCAATATCTCAGGGGCTACCACAAAGAAGAGGGAGTCAAGCTATTCTCCAAAGCACCTGAAAGCAGGACAAGAAGCAATGGATGGAAACTAATCAAGGAGAGAAGCAACCTAGAACTAAGGAGAAACTTCCTGACAGTTAGAACAATTAACCAGTGGAACAACCTGCCCCCAGAGGTGGTGAATGCTCCAACACTGGAAGTTTTTAAGAAGAGACTGGACAGCCATTTGCCTGAAATGGTATAGGGTTTCCTGCCTGAGCAGGGGGTTGGACTAGATGACCTCCAAGGTCCCTTCCAACTTTATATTATTATTATTATTATTATTATTATTATTATTATTATTATTATTATTATTATTATTATTATTATTATTATTATTATTATTGGTGCCGAGACTGAAAAAGAAAAAAAAGGCTCAAATTTAAGCAGAATATTTAAATCAAAGAATATACTTGGTCTTCCAGGATCTTCTCAGTTTCTTACATATCTGGAACCATTTTTCAGAAGCTTCTGTTCCTTGCCTCGATCTCAAATCTTTCTGAGGTTTAGAATATTAAATCTTCCTAGGTATGCAATAACCATGCATACAACTTTCCTCTAAAAAGAAAGAGGACCTACATGCAGATAAGTGTTTAGCGTTATTCTCTGTCTGGGTTGTAGCTGATGATCTTCCAAATTCTGTTTATTGTCACAGCAGAGACAATGGGTGAATCCAAATCAGAATGATCCCAATGCTTTCTACTCTATGTTGGTGGCTCAAAGGTTAAATAGAAGGAAATATGGTATTCAGCATTAACAATACTGGGGGGGGGTGTCTGTTACTGCCTCAAAGCCCTGTGCTGAATACAACAAATCTAATAGTCTCCATCCAACATCAACAACTCTGGGGAACAAGACAACCATGTTGTGTGTGATATACTTGAGTTCAGTTCTTTTTTGTCCTAATGTGGCTTTGGTAGATGGATTTTTTTAATAAAAAAAGAAAAAGAAAAGAAAAACCCAGCACTAAAATTGTTTGCATACCTGCTTTATATTCTGGGCTGAGGTCTCTAGGCTGAGGAAGCATGTATGTCTGGGAAAAAAATCTTAAAAGTGACAGTGTTTCTTTCTGCCCTGCAGCAGCCTAGATCCATTTTTCCCCACCGTGGAATGAGCTGAGCTGACCTTATCGCAATTTTCCCCCCCATCTCTCCATCTGCAGCATTCAAATGGGAGATGAGCATCTTACAAGCTTCTGTTGTTCATTAGTAGGGTATCTCTTTGAAATGTGACCCTTTGGTAATTGTTTGAATTGTCAGTCTGTTCTGATGAAAAGAGTGTGTGGGGGAAGCAATACAAGTGAGTGTCACTGTTGGCTGAAAACTGCCTTGAAATCTCCACTGTTATTGTATTTCTGTTCTGATAATAAATTCTGTGGTCATTTACTCAAATACATACACACACACACACACACAGAGAGAGAGAGAGAGAGAGAGAGAGAGAGAGAGAGAGAGAGAGAGAGAGAGAGAGAGAGAGAGAGTCATATATATCACAATTTGATGGTGATTAGGTATCATCAACTCTGTGTTGACTCTTAGCGACCACATAGAATATATTCTCCAGGATGTTCTGTTCCCACTTTAGGCCTTTACAGCAATGTACTTATCATCTTTTTCTCTTTCCTTCCACCTTTCCCAGCATTATAATTGGCCTCAAGAGGACTAAGTCTTCTCATAATGTGTCCAAAATGTGATAATTTGAGCCTGGTTATTTGCACCTCTAGTGAGAACTCTAGGTTGATTTGTTCAATGATCCATTTGTGGTCCATGGTATTCTCAGGAGCCTTCCTTACATCAAGAAGAGTCAATGCTTTTAGTATTCTCTTTCTACACTGTCCATAAGTGAACACAGCGATTGCCAATTTTTAATCTTGCTTTGTTGTTGTTAGCTGCGAAGTTGTGTCCGACCCATCGCAACCCCAGGGACAATGTTCCTCCAGGCCTTCCTGTCCTCTACCATCTTCTGGAGTCCATTTAAGCTCACGCCTACTGCTTCAGTGACTCCATCCAGCCACCTCATTCTCTGTCGTCCCCTTCTTCTCTTGCCCTCAACCTTTACCACCATTAGGCTCTTCTCCAGTGAGTCCTTCCTTCTCATTAGGTGGCCAAAGTATTTGAGTTTTAGCTTCAGGATCTGGCCTTCTAAGGAGCAGTCAGGGTCTTGCCTTAAGTTTGACCATTTTGGGGTTCCTCTAGATTAAATTTTTAAACTATTTATCCAAGGCATTTTGAGAAATGTGTATCACAATTTTTAAAAGCACATAACCAATATGAAATATTCATTTTTTTTAAAAAAACCAACATGTTAGAAACAAGCACTTTGCCTAAAAGGATTAGAGGAGGATAACTCAATTCTGTGAAGAAAAGCCAGCTAGGACAGGATTATATTATGTAATTAATAATAATAATAATAATAATAATAATAATAATAATAATAATAATAATAAGAATAACAACCTGCAACAATATCTTTAACAGTCAAACAACATCTGGCTAACTGTGCAACAAAACACAATAATAACTTAACATCCTTCAACAGAACCTTTAACACCATCAAAAAACATCTGCCCATCGTAGATCCTTGAGAAGGACTCAATAGATAGATTAAAGTACCAAATCCAGTCTAAGCATATGACTGACAGTGTGATCCACATAATGACAATGTATTAAGTTTTATGTTACCTGATTTCCATCAACTCTTTAAGTGTTTTGTAAATTACTTAAAACATTAAAAGCAAAACAAAACAAAAAACTAGAGAGAAAAAGAAGTGTAGAGCGGGCATGATGAAAAAAAACAGACATATTATGATCCCGTTGCACATCATTATTACATAATATTTATGGCAAGAACAAACATTCTTAAGGGTACACAAGAATAAAATCAAATTAAAAGATGGAGGAAGGAGACCATCGAGCAAGAAATAACATTAAAGGAGGATAAGGTTGAAGGATCTGACCTCCCATTTACTACTCAGAGGACCCGGAGTAGATTGAGAGTTGGAGTGCCTCATTTCTCAAGTGGAGGCTCTTAGCAGATAGCAACATGCTATGTGACTGTGACACAAGAGCCCAGCCCATCTGTTGGTTTGTCAGGTACTACCAGAAACTTGTACTGATAATGACTTGTTTTTGGCCAATGACAAAGCCAACAAGGTGGCTTCATTCTGGCAGTTTAGAGTTTGATCTAGACATGGAAGAATGACATAATATGGACTTAATACTGTCCTACATATATTTATTTTATTTTATTTATTTTAATTCCATTTATATCCCGCCCTTCTCCGAACACTCAGGGCGGCTTACAAGCTTAGCAGTAGCCTTCATTCTATGTATATGCCTGCTTATTAGGGCTTTCACACACACACACCCAAGCAGCATTATTACAAAGTCAGCTTATTGCCCCCAACAATCTGGGTCCTCATTTTACCTACCTTGGAAGGATGGAAGGCTGAGTCAACCTTGAGCCTGGTGGGACTCGAACCTGCACTAATTGCAGGCAGCTGGTTTTCTGTAAACAAACCTGTTTTAAACAGTGTCAATTTCTGTTTCTCAAAGGAAACAAATACAGAGTATTTCTAAAAGACATTTTTAAAAAGGAAAGAACCAGCAGCTGGGAACAGTGGTGAACAGCAAGTCTTGAGGGAAGGGTGTCATTCTCGTTCTTGGTTTCTGCTGGTTCCATGCCCTGCAAAGTCATCTTTGGCTTACCAGCCCTGGGTTGGATATTATAGACTTGGCTGGCTCTAGATGGTTAGACTATTCTTCGCAGCCTATTCAAGCAACAGCTATGAACTTTATGCAAGCTTTATCTGTTCCTTCTTCAGATTTTTTCTGGCCTAAGTCATGGTCGCTGAGTCCCAGCGTTATCTGTTGAGTTACCTGATTTATAGTCTAATTCATAAAAACACTGAAAAGGTGCTAATTGCCTCCTGCTTGTTCACCACTCAGTCTAGTGCAGAGGTATTTGCTTGTGCAAGCCTGTATATTCCTTAATGAGATGCCTGTCTTCTCCCAAATAATAGCTTAACCTCAAAAGCAGTAAAGCTGGTCAGTGGTGCAGTTAGGATACTCAGGGCTGAAATCCAAAGAGGCTTTATGAATAATAGTCTAGAGGGTTACAAACGATGACAATAGTTTCCTACCCAGAAATGGGACCATTGCCTGCAGCATCCTTATGATTTTATAAAATAGCACAAAATTAGAATTTTTTTTTCTTGGCAAAATGAATGAAGAGCTAATGCTGCTCATTGTCAAGAAAATCACATGGCTGTCCAAAAGGAGATTTGAAAGGGAGCTTTCCTCCGTCCTCCCCACCAACACCATTAAATCCAGTACATAAAAAATTACTGAGTTGCACCGTTGCAACAAATCACAAGCAGCAACAGCTTTGGGGCAAGTCTTGATTGATGTATATCACAATTTACTGCTGATTGTGAGTGCTAAAATTTGACAATCTCCATTCCCTGTTTGTTTTGTGCCTGGCATTCCAATGATGGGATTCTAAACAGCAACATTCAGACAGCAGTTTAAAGAGTGAGATGAGAAGCTTTTAAAAAGGCATAGTAGACGTAAGAATAGTTTTAAGGATGAAAAAGTATGGAGAGGTATAGTGAATGGGGATGGGATAACCTAGATTTATTTGTGTCTCCTTTTCTTATCTCATGCTTTTAATGTACTGTTTAGAATAGAGTTGGAAGGGACCTGGGAGGTCTTCTGGTCCAACCCCCCTGCTTAGGCAGGAAACCCTGTACCATTTCAGACAAATGGTTGTCCAATCTCTTCTTAAAAACTTCCAGTGTTGGAGCATTCACAGCTTCTGGAGGCAAGTTGTTCCACTGATTAATTTGTGCCAACCCCTGAGATAGTGAAAGACTGCTATCATGTCACCCCTAGTCCTTCTTTTCATTAAGCTAGACATACCCAATTCCAGCAACTGTTCTTTATATGTTTTAGCCTCCAGTCCCTTGATCATCTTTGTTGCTCTTCTCTGCACTCTTTCTAAAGTCTTAACATCTTTGTTACATTGTGATGACCAAAACTGGATGCAGTATTCCAGGTGTGGCCTTACCAAGGCATTGTAAAGTGGTATTAGTACTTCACGTGATCTTGATTCTATTCTTCTGTTAAGGTGGCCTAGCATTGTGTTGGCTTTTCTGGGAGCTGCAGCACACTGCTGGCTCATATTTAAGTGATTGTCCACTAGGACTGAGATCCCTCTCACAGTTACTACTGTTGAGCGAGGTACCACCTATACTGTACCTGTGCATTTGGTTTTTCTTGCCTAAATGTAGAACCTTAGTTTTTTCACCATTGAATTTCATTTTTTTAGCTAGCGCCCAGTGTTCATCTGTCAAGTTTATTTTCTGAAGTGTTGCCTATTCCTGCCAGCTTGGTGTCATCTGCAAATTTGATTAATTCTCCATCTATCCCCTCATCCAAATAATTGATGAAGATGTTGAAGAGCACTGGGCCTAAAACAGAGCCTTGGGGTACTCCGCTGCACATTTCCCTCCAGTTTCTTACTCTTTTTATGCACTCTGCCTAAGATGGCTTTCACTTGAGAAGACAGATCATGTACTAGCTCTGGCTGGTGACTGCCCCTCAAAGATGGAGGAGAAACAAGGAAGGGATTCCTGGTTAGGCTTAGAGAGGTTGGATCCTCATCTACATTTAATGGTCTTGGACTATTGATTTTCACAACCAGATCTGAGTGATAGCTGTGCTGCATGTGGTGTTGTGACATGTTGCTGGTTGACAATTGTGTAGAAGAGACTTTGAAGTTCACAGTTGGCTGAGAGAAGAAAGAAATCTCTGATCACTGAGAAATGATTGTTTTCTTAGCTCCTCATAACAGATCTAAGCTCTAAGGTGATCTTGATATTCTTGTATCAGCAATGGAAAAAATCTCTGTGGGGTTACATCAATTAAATTTTAAAAAGGCTTAAGAAATCACTTTCCAAGAGCCAACTTGCAAAATTTGGTTCCTTTCTTCCCCCCTTTCCAATAAATAGAACATAGAATCATACGGCTAGAAGGGACCTGAGAGGTCTTCTAGTCTAACCTCCTGCTCAAAACAGGAGACCCTATACCATCTTGGTCAAATGGTTGCCCAATCTATTTTGGAAACCCTCCAGTGATGAAGCACTGGAAGGCAAGCTATTCCATTGATTAATTGTTCTCACTGTCAGACATTTTTTTTTATTTCTAGGTTGGTTCTCTCTTTAATAAGCTTATACCTATTACCGTCCTGCCTCTGATGCTTTGGAAAATAAATCAATCCCCTCTTCTCTGTGACAGCCCCCCAAGTACTGGAAGACAGTTACCATGTTCTCACCCAATCCTTCTGTTTGATAGGCTAGAAATACATACGGTAGCTCCAGCATCAAATTCCTGGGTGTGCAGTTAGCAAGTAGGCTGGCTTGGTCACTCAACAGCGAGACACTGGTGAAGCGGGCACAGTAGCGCCTGCATTTTTTGCATCACATGAGAAAAGCACATCTTCCTTGCCCTGTCCTTAACACTTTCTACAGGGGGACAATCGAGAGCATCCTGTCATACAGCATCACAGTCTGGTTTGGGAGCCTCACTGCTTCAGACAGGAAGGTGGTGCAGAGAGTGGTGAGGATGGCCAAAAAAATCATTGGCAGTATGTCTGACAAGTGTTTTTCCAAAAGGCAACCAAATTTTGGTTTCTTGGGGTTTGTTCCCTTGAAAGCATTTCACTTCCCATCCAAGAAGCTTCTTCAGTTCTTGAATGAGAAGCAAAATGTTTTCAAAGGGGGAAAAAACCCCCAAGAAACTCCAGTTGCCTTTTGGAAAAAGCATCATTGGGACAACCCTGGCGTGGATAATTGAGAATCTCCATAGACACCTGGAAAAGTAGATCTATAGCAGGGGTGTCAAACTGCTGGCCCGTGGGCTGGATGCGTCATCCGGAAGCTGCATACACCCCATTGCCAGCAATGGCAAAACTGCCCCGATACGTTGTGCGACGTCACGTGATGTCACGAGTTTGACATGTCTGATCTATAGCCCCAATACACTGAGTGGACTGGTATCTATATGTACTCTATTTCAGTCATGATAAATCACAAAGGATGCCACAATTCTAGGAAATTTCATTCAATTGGAATCCAGATTCAAAACCCCATGTTTTGGTGGAGCAGTGGGCTAATGCCTCCTTAAGTAACACCAGCTGCCTGCAATTAGTGCAGGTTCGCATCCCACCAGGCTCAAGGTTGACTCAGCCTTCCATCCTTCCAAGGTAGGTAAAATGAGGACCCAGATTGTTGGGGGCAATAAGCTGACTTTGTAATAATGCCGCTTGGGGGGGGGCGAAAGCCCTAATAAGCAGGCATATACATAGAATGAAGGCTATTGCTAAGCACATTACAGTAGTTTGTGCTTAAATTGTAAGCCGCCCTGAGTCTTCGGAGAAGGGCGGGATATAAATGGAATTAAAATAAATAAAAATAAATGTATATTTTAACAGAAGCTATACATAGCAATAGATTTCCGATGATCCAGAACATATCTTCAGAGTCCCAGTGGGGATGAGCACCACAGTGGCCAATTTGGCAGTTGAAACCGAATTTACGAGGAAAGGATGGAAAAAAAAAATCAATCTGGAATTTGAATAAGGTGAAAGCATTTTTACTTTTTTCCCCTCTTTCTCCTCCCACTCTCCCAGTCTTTTGTTCATTCCACCATTTCTGCACTAGCTTACAAATTTGCATCTTTTGTATGACCCCACAAAAATCTATATAAATACCCATGGATATCTTTTCTGATGTATGTGTTTCCGAGCGCTTCCTCATAGTTTTGTATGTATGTGTGTTCTCCTCTAATTGACAACATTTGAGTGAAATGGACCACAATGTTTTCAGAATACTATAAATACCAATGTTTTCACTTTTTCTTTATATTCAGGACGTGAACATTAGACTTGTATTAAAGGTATAAAGTATAATTCAGTACATAGCTCTGAAATATAAGTAAATATAAATATAACGTAAATGTAAGTAAATAAATGTAAAATGTGCTTTACTGATCATTGGAATGATGCCCAACCGCCCAGGAAAGGAAGGCAATCACAAGCTGATATAGAAGGCAATATTTTGAAGAATACCCTAGGGGGAAAGTAGCTGGTAGCCTTCTGGAAAATGTGTCCTTCATCACTGGTTATGTGACCCATTTTGAGAATAGTTATTTCCAAAACCATTTTACAAAACAGTTTGAAAAAAGGTTCCCAGACTTCCTTAGTGGAAGCCTTACTTTACTAAACTAGCTGGATCAGTTGTCCAAATCAAGTAAGACAAATTTCTGGGTTTTGAGCAACAGTGCACAAAAGTTCATTCAAAGTTAAAGTTCCTTTTGAGTTGAACACAATACCTGGTTGGTAGATGAACCTGTCCATGCAGTTTTCTTTGACAGCAATACAGAAATGGTTTACTATTTTACCGGCAGGGTGTAAAATGCAGGCAAGAACAGCACACACTATACGTCACAATCAAATAGCTGGCATTGTATACAGGGACATTTGTACAGAATATGGGCTAAGTCTAGATGAGAGATCCCATGAAAGGTTATGGAGAATAAGGAATCTAAGATCCCATGAGACTTTCAGATTCAGACAGACAGGCAGGTACTGGCCAATCAATCAGACATTGTGCTAGTAAGCAAGGACCAGAAGACAGCAGTGGTGAGCCATGTTACAGCAACTTTCAGAAGAAGGAGTATGAGAAGCTGGAAAAGTAGCAGGGCCTGGAGGAGGAACTAGAGAAGATGTGGAGAGTGATGGTAGGAACACTTGGGACTTTGTATCCTAAGCTGGGAGAGGAACGTCTACAGATCCCAGAAACAACATCAAAACTCTCTGCCCAGAAGAATGCAGAGTTAGGATCAGCTAAGATACTGTGCAGAACCCTCAAACTCCCAGGTATCTCGTAAAGGACTGAGGTGATGATAGATAGATAGATAGATAGATAGATAGATAGATAGATAGATAGATAGATAGATAGATAGACAGACAGACAGACAGACAGACAGACAGACAGACATTCTGAACAGAGGCAATATTAAACCAGTTTTATATTCTGTCTGTCTCTCTCTCTCTGTGTATCTACCTACCTACCTATCTATCTATCTATCTATCTATCTATCTATCTATCTATCTATCTATCTATCTATCTATCTATCTATCTATCATCTATCTCCTATTATCTATTTTATTCCTAGTCTGTTTAACCGCTCTGACATTTCTGGTGGTGTGCCATCCAATTCCTAATGAAGTCCAATGCTCCTTAGCTTTCAGCCTTTGTACAGCTATTGCACTCCATCCCAACACACTGTCTTGATTTGGACCATAGCATTAATCCAGTTTGAGGCAGTGCGGGGTCCTTAATGCTCTCTGAGTTTTGTTGTTTTCTTGCAGATGTTTCATGATCCAAAATAGGTAGCTTAATCAGTGCAAGAAAACAATCAAGCTCAGAGAGGCATCAAGGACTCCTCTTTTCAACCCCAAGCAACAAATATTCTCCTTCATTAATTTGATGCAGTGCCTCAAAAAAAAATTGCTCTACCTTGACAGCTTGAATTAAAATTGGCCTGCTTGATTTGGCTAGGCACTTCAGTTCAGCAGCAAAGAACATCTGTGTATGCCTAGAAACCTCAACCAGTGTCTAGAATAAAGCTTCAGTTTTCTGCTTTTCTTTGATTCTTAAAAAGATACGGAATAAGATTGCTAAGCTTAGAACAATATGGACTCTTCAAAATATGTCAGGGTCATACCCTGGTCTATATTGTTCTAAGCTTAGCAGGTAGATTCCACTTCTGTTTGCTAAGAAATAAGATTTATTTGCTAAGATTTATTATGCATACTTCTACAGGCTCAGGATATTTTTGAAGTAATAAAAAAAACCCTCAAGACTGAAAATATTGTCACCAAATAGATCAAAGATACTAAAAAAAGGTAAAGGTAAATGTTCCCCCGCACATGCGTGCTACTCGTTTCCAACTCTAGGGGCCGGTGCTCATCCCTGTTTAAAAGCTGAAGAGCCAGCGCTTGTCCGAGGACGTCTCCGTGGTTATGTGGCCAGCATGACTAGAGGCCAAAGGCGCACGGAACGCTGTTACCTTCCCACCGTAGTGGTCCCTATTTTTCTACTTGCATTTTTACGTGCTTTCAAACTGCTAGGTTGGCAGAAGCTGGGACGAGTAACAGGCGCTCACTCTGTTACGCGGCCCTCGGGATCCGACCCGCCAAACTGCCGACCTTCTGATCGACAAGCTCAGTGTCCTAAAGAGAGAAGCAAAAAGATGTGTGTGTGACTGTGTTTTAATTTAAATAATAATTGTTTAACATTCTGTTCCAACTCATGTTAATTAAATTAAGTTTTTAAGTACAACGGCCACTGTCATCATTAGCACTAACCAGCAATTTGGAATTGGCAAACTGTTAATGGGCCTCACCTGTGATGCCCTCTTTAATTCATGCATTGGCACTTGGGAAGTTTAGTTTTGATGAATTGTGAGGCAAAATGGCTTCATTGGCAGCAGTGGGGTAGTTAGAGATGGCCTGATGCAGGCAGAGTCACTGCAGTTTTGTAATGAAGAAATGGGAGAAAAAATATATTACAAACTCAAATTTAATAGCACTTTAAAGCTTAAAGATGAATTTGTGTAGCTGCTGGAGAGACACTTCCAAGCAATTTCATGCACTGTGGTGCCTTTAAATAAATTTAGACCTGGGGTTAAAAGGGCTTAAAAGGAGCCTTCCTATTTCTTTATATATATATAAAAAATTTTATTTCACATTTCATAAGTTTTGTTAGATCAGTTTACATTCCAATTCCAAAGAAAGGCAGTGCCAAAGAATGTTCAAACTATCGCACCATTGCACTCATTTCTCATGCTAGTAAAGTCATGCTTAAAATTCTACAAGCTAGACTTCAGCAGTATGTGGATCGAGAACTACCAGAAGTACAGGCAGGATTTCGAAGAGGCAGAGGAACTAGAGATCAAATTGCCAACATACGCTGGATCATGGAGAAAGCTAGGGAGTTCCAGAAAAACATCTACTTCTGCTTCATTGACTATGCTAAAGCCTTTGATTGTGTGGATCATAACAAACTGTGGCAAGTTCTTAAAGAGATGGGAGTACCAGACCATCTTATTTGTCTCTTGAGAAACCTATATGCGGGTCAAGAAGCAACAGTGAGAACTGGACACGGAACCACTGATTGGTTCAAAATTGGGAAAGGAGTCCGGCAAGGCTGTATACTGTCGCCTTGCCTATTTAACTTATATGCAGAGCACCTGATGAGAAAGGCAGGGCTAGATGAATCAAAAGTTGGAATTAAGATTGCTGGAAGAAATATCAACAACCTAAGATACGCAGATGATACCACTCTAATGGCAGAAAGTGAAGAAGAACTAAAGAGCCTCTTGTTGCAGGTGAAGAAGGAGAGTGCAAAACTTGGGTTGAAACTTAACATTAAGAAAACCAAGATCATGGCATCTGGCCCTCTCAATTCCTGGCAAATAGATGGGGAAGAAATGGAGGTAGTGACAGATTTTGTTTTCCTGGGCTCCAAGATCACTGCAGATGGGGACTGTAGCCAAGAAATTAAAAGACGCTTGCTCCTGGGAAGGAAAGCCATGGCAAATCTAGACAGCACACTAAAAAGCAGAGACATCACCCTGTCAACAAAAGTGCGTATAGTCAAGGCTATGGTCTTCCCAGTTGCAATGTATGGCTGTGAAAGTTGGACCATAAGAAAGGCTGAGCGCCAAAGAATTGAGGCCTTTGAACTGTGGTGCTGGAGAAGACTCCTGCGAGTCCCTTGGACTGCAAGGCGATCAAACCGGTCAGTCCTAGAGGAGATCAATCCTGACTGCTCTTTAGAAGGCCAGATCCTGAAGCTAAAACTCAAATACTTTGGCCACCTAATGAGAAGGAAGGACTCACTGGAGAAGAGCCTAATGCTGGGAAAGATCGAGGGCAATAGAAGAAGGGGACGACAGAGAATGAGGTGGCTGGATGGAGTCACTGAAGCAGTAGGCGTGAGCTTAAATGGACTCCAGAAGATGGTGGAAGACAGGAAGGCCTGGAGGAACGTTGTCCATAGGGTCGCGATGAGTCGGACACGACTTCGCAGCTAACAACAACAACAAAGTTTTGTTATAAAATAAAAATACAGAAACCCCCCCCCAAAAAAAAAAAGTTAGAAAACTAAGAGAAAGAAAAAAGTGCAAACGGAGAGGGGAAAAAGTGGTAGTTTCTGACTTTTTTCACTCCAGCAAAACAAAACAAATACAACCTCAATCTTTTGCTTTGCATTTTACAACATTTCAAACCATTTCTGTAATAACAAAAATCATCCTACTCATTAAAACCTAAAATCAGTGTTTTGCTTTTTTTTTCACTTTCAAGCAAAAATTCCAGAAGTCGTTTCCAAGTAGAAACAAAACCTCTTCTCTTCAGTTAAAATAGTCAGTTTTGCCAGCTCTGTCACCTTTACCATCCACTCTTCCCTTGTGGGAATTAATGGGTTTTTCTATCTTGTGCATATAAGATTCTTCCCAATGTCAACATACCATGTTTCCCCCAAAATAACTGGAAAATAAGCCCTAGCATGATTTTTCAGGACAGTCATAATACAAGCCCCACCCCAAAAATAAGCCCCAGTTAAGATTGTCAGCCAGACAGACACATTTAGTACCATATTTTCCTGAATATAAATTCTAACCAGAAAATAAGCCCTAATATGTCTTTTGGAGCAAAAAAATAATATAAGACCCAGTCTTATTTTCTGGGAAACCTGGGTATATTTATTTATTAAAATTTATTTATTTATTAAATTTTTATACCGCCCTTCTCCCGAAGGACTCAGGGCGGTGTACAGGGCAATAAATATGAAAATGTAAATATAAAAGTTAAAAAAGAGATTAAAAGAATTAAATAATTATGCCCAAAAATAAAATACTAAAAATGTGTTAAAACTTATTTAAATCCAACCCCAAACCCATCAGACCAGGCCAGATTGCTCAAATAGATAGGTTTTTAAATCACGCCGGAAGGAGCGCAGGTCAGGGGCCATCCGGAGCTCAACCGGAAGGCGGTTCCACAGGTCTGGCGCGGCCACAGAGAACGCCCTCCCCCTGGGGGTCACCAATCGGCATTCTTTGATCGGAGGCACCCTGAGGAGGCCCTCTCTGTGGGAGCGCACTGGATGGAGGGAAGTTGATGCCGGCAGCAGGTGCTGCCGTAGGTAATCCGGACCCATGCCATGTAGGGCTTTGTAGGTCATAACCAGCACCTTGAATCTCACCCAGAGGGCAACCGGTAGCCAATGCAGCTCGCGGAGCAGAGGTGTAACATGGGAGTATCGGGAGACCCCCAACACAACTCGCGCGGCTGCATTCTGCACCAGTTGAAGCCTCCGGGTGGTCCTCAAGGGCAGCCCCATGTAGAGAGCGTTGCAGTAGTCCAAACGAGAGGTCACGAGCGCATGAGTGACTGTACGCAAGGCATCCCGGTCTAGATAGGGCCGCAACTGGCGCACCAGGTGAACCTGGGCGAAGGCCCCCCTAGTCACGGCTCCTATATGATCTTCTAAGGAGAGCTGTGAATCTAGAAGGACCCCCAAGTTGCGAGCCCTATCTACGGGGGGTAATAGCTCACCCCCATAGAAAGATGGAATATTCTGAATATCCTGAGATGCCAACACGTACAGCTACTCAGTCTTGTCAAGTTCCAAATTTTCTTTTACATTCTTTGCATATCAAAATGGAGCCCTCCTATTTCAAAGAGGACACATTTGATTTAATTTTTTGAAAAGTGAGCATAACCCAATCAGCCTACTTTGTTTTGGATAGCTCATTCATTGAACATGATCTTGAATGTCTCACATTGACATTGTGGGGTCCTTGGTGCATGATCGTTTTCTTGCAGTTGTTTCTTTACCAAACTAGGTAACATCATCAGTGCTAGAAGGGAATGAGGTTCAATATACCAATGCTGGTGGAAGTGCTCTTGGTGGTTCCTCGGTTAGGCTATTGTTGACCCCACAGTTCAGCCTTGAGCTACAAATAATCTTCTATTGGTAAAACATTAACAATGTTTGCAGTTAAGTGTTTGGCTGAATATTTCTCCTCCTGTTGTCCAGTTGTTGAGGATTCCACCCCCCCATTCTACCCATTTTATATTGTGTCCAAGCACCCTGCAATCTTCCTAATCCAAAAAAGGCTCAATGAAGTAATTTTACCTTGATAGGCTCTTAGCTGGCTTCATACAACATCAGAATAGTAGTGGGTCAACTTGCATGGGTTATTTTGGAAAACATATGAAAAACGGTTGCAGGAATTGGGTATGGCTAGTTTATTGAAGGGAAGGCCTAGGAGTGACATGATAGCAGTGTTCAAAAATATCTCAGGGGCTGCCACAAAGAAGAGGGAGTCAAGCTATTCTCCAAAGCGCCCGAAGGCAGGACAAGAAGCAATGGATGGAAACTAATCAAGGAGAGAAGCAATCTAGAAATAAGGAGAAATTTGTCCCAAAGGTGCTTTCTCAAGCTTCTGAAGAGCTGAAGAAGCTTCTTGGATGAGAAGCGAAACATCTTCAGAGAAAAACAAGAAAGTCCAGTTGCCTCTTGAAAAAGCACCTTTGGGATAACTATGACCTGGATGACTGAGAATCTCTATAGACATAAGGAGAAATTTCCTGACTGTTAGGAAATTAATCAGTGGAATGACTTGAATCCATTTGTCTGAAATGAAATAGGCTTTCCTTCTTGTGCAGGGGCTTGGACTTGAAGACCTCCAAGGTCCCTTTCAACTCTGTTATTCTGTTAACTTGTAGATATCTGCTGGCTGCATGAGAGAAGCAAATGACATTGTGAGTCACAATGCTGTCGTGCAAATGGTGAAAATTTTGTATTCTGTATCAGGCAGCGTGCAATTGATGGAGATTACTTAAATTATTTATGCAATGACATGATGAATTTCTCATCATTTTGATATCATTGTGACTTACATTGGACACTTATGTCTGAGGCTGCTTTGATTTATTTCTGATGTGTTTTGGGGAAAAAAATCCTTCTTTCAAATTGATTGGGAACTTTTTCTCAAAATGTGAAGTATCTTTCAAAAGACAGTATTTTTTTCTGGCTCTGTGTGGCACCATTGGGGAAAAGGTTTGGAAGGGTTGATTGCTGGAAATGGCTTGTGAAGTAACAGTTTTAATGTTATCTTTCTCCCTTGTTAAAATTCATCAGCTGAATCAGTGCACATTGTGAAGTGCAGATAGTCCTCGACTTGAGTGACTGTTCAAAGTTACAACAGTGCTAAAAAAAATGCACAATCATTTTTCATGCTTACAACCATTGCAGTATCCTCATGCTCACTTGATCAAAATTTGGACCCTTGTCAATGGCAAGTGTTTGTGATGGTTGCAGTGTCTAAGTATGGTGTGATCACCTTTTGCAACCTTAACAACTGTGTTACTAACTTAACCAATGGCAGTGATTCACTTAACAATGATGTCAAGGAAGATTGTAAAGTAGGGCAAAACTCACTTAATAAATGTCTTGCTTAACAACATAAACTTTGGGCTCAGTTGTAGTCATAAGTTGAGGACTACCTATAGTCAGCTCAGATATCACCTATCAGGAGGCTGCATCATGTTGTTTGGATTGTGACTTTTTTTTATTCTCTCCAAGTAGGACTGATGCTATACCATCCCAACAATCAACAAATATTTACTGGCTAGTCAAATTAGAACTGGAGGGAACACCATTTTGTTCTTTATTTCAAATTTAAAAAATGGATCAAGATGGCTTTTCTGGACTGCACACTAAATGCATCAAAGAAAGGGGAAAAAATGGCTAATGAAAGAACATAAAAATAATATTCTATAAACCCCACAACCAGTTTTAGAAGTATGTTGCTGTATATGTACAGCCATGCTATTACTTAACAAGCACAAGTGAACCCAGAAATTTGGTCATAAGTCATTGTGATCTTTAAATGGGACACTATGTGATCTGACTCGGTTTTACAACTATTTTTATGACAGTCATAAAGCGAATCATTGTGGTCGTTTTAAAAAAATCAAATAGTCATCAAGCAAATCTATTCTCATGAATGGGTGATTTTTGTTTTTGCCTGAAAATGCTTGAAACTGGGAAAACCAGTCACAAAACCCATCACTGACCCACAGGATGCAGCAACTGGTTGTAAATGTAAGCCAGTTGCCAAGCAACTGAAATCCTATCACGTAAATCCTCGTCCACATCCACATGGAGAGTAGTAAGCAGTGGGATATCACAAGGTTCCGTCTTAGGCCCAGTACTCTTCAATATCTTTATAAATGACTTAGATGAGGGAATTGAAGGGGAACTCATCGAATTTGCAGATGACACCAAACTGGCAGGAGTAGCCAACACCCCAGAAGACAAACTCAAGATCCAAAAACATCTTGACAAACTTGAACAATGGGCCCTATCCAACAAAATGAGTTTCAATGTGGAGAAAAGCAAAGATTTACATTTAGGCAGGAAAAAAAACAATGGTACAAGTAGAGATTGGGCAAGACCTGGCTCAAAAACAGTAACTGTGAGAGGGACCTTGGAGTCCTAGTGGACAATCACTTGACCATGAGCCAGCAGTGTGCAGCAGCAGCCAAAAAAGCTAATCCAATCCTGAGTTGTATAAACAGAGGCATAGAATCAAGATCACATGAAGTATTAGTACTGCTTTATAAAACTCTAGTAAGACCACACCTGAAATACTGCAGCCAATTTTGGTCACCATATCACAAAAATGATGTTGAGAGTTTGGAAAAAATTCAGAGAAGAGCAACTAAGATGATCCAAGGCCTGGAGACTCAAACATAGGAAGAACGGCTGCAGGACTTGGGTTTGGCTAGTCTAAAGAAAAGAAGAAATAGGGGAGACATGATAGCAGTATTCCAGTATCTAAGGGGCTGCCACAAGGCAGAGGGGGCCAGGTTTTTCACCAAAGCACCAGAGGGAAGGATGAGAAACAATGGTTGGAAACTGATCAAAGAGAGAAGCAACCTGGCATTAAGGAGAAACTTCCTGACAATGAGGACAATCAACCAGTGGAACAGCTTGCCTCCAGAAATCGTGGGTGCTCCATCACTGGAGGTTTTTAAGAAGAGTCTAGAATCTAGACAGTCAGTTGTCTGGGATGGTATAGGTTCTCTTGCTTGAGCAGGAGGTTGGGCTAGAAGACCTCCAAGGTCCCTCCCAGCTCTACTCTATTCTATTCTAAAGGTGGGGGTAGGATGTGGCAGTCACAACTTCAAGGATGGGACATAGATATGTCCTTTTGGAGACCATCATAACTTTGAATGGTTGATAAGCAACAGTCATTAAGCGAGGACTACTCTTACTCTCCTTTATTTGTTATTTCTCATATGTCATGCTTTGGGTTCTAGAGATGAACGAGAATGTGAGTGGCTTTTTCTGTCTTTATACCATTAGGGAGAAGATGCCATTCCATCATGTCACGGCTGGACTGCTGTACAAAGGAAACTATCTGAACCGGTCACTCTCTGCAGGAAGCGACAGTGAACAGTTGGCCAACATCTCAGTGGAAGAATTGGATGGTAAGGATTGACCAAAGTCTTGATAGGAAGAAACAGAGAGCGTTCTATTTTTATTTATTCTTTTAAATATTTTGTTGAGTCTTGAAAACTGAGGTAGGAACAACTCAAGCTTAGGATGACGTAAACATCCCCATTGAACAATTTTGGTGATTTACTTTTTTAGAAATGAATTTTTTTTTAAAAAAAAAACAAAAACAAAAATTAAACTAAACTAAAAGGCTCAAGGCACTATCCAAAATTAATTACATGCATACATGGCAGCTTGGTTACCTTAATGAGAAAAGGCTGATGAATAAGACACATATAGCTGGTCAATAGATACGTAGAGGTAAATTATAGAGATAAATCAGCCATAATAGACACAAAGAGATATCCCATAAACCAGTCATCGACAGACCACATTTATAGAATAAAGGAAACAAAAAGACCAGAAAACATTATCTCCAGCAAACAACACCCAGATAAGATGGGGTTAACATCAGACAGACAATGAAGTAGAAAACAATAATCAAGGAACTTCCAAGAAGAAAACCACACCCCTCACAAACATTGGTAGCCCAAGGTACCATACGTAAACACGGAGGAAATCCCACATTCATTTAACACTGATGGTGTTACTTAGTTGGATAATGAAATGCCTGCAAGCAAACATCCAAGCTCAGAGAGTATCAAGGACTTCATAGTTGATCCCTGAGCTACATACATTCCCTTCTGAGGATGATGTTGTCTATTCAGTTGTGTCTGACTCTTGGCAGTTCTATAGGCCAGGTCTCTCCACATCTTCCGATCTTGCACTACTTCAATGAGTTTTTCTATGCTCTGTCTGATGTCAGCTTTGATGGTCTCCAGCCACTGTGTTCTTTGGCAAGCTGGTTTCCTTTTACTGCTAACTTTTCCAAACCTAATTGCTTTCTGCAGTGAATTCCCCTCCACAACATGGCCAAAATAAGAGAAATGAAGTTTTGTGATTTTATATTCCCTTTTATTAGAATCTAATACTGAGGTTTAAACCATGTATAGGATATGGAATTTTTTATTAACACTTCATTTTTAGGGAACTCAGATATGCAAGAGGGCACAGCCAAGATTTAAACCAATTGCAGTGAAGGAAAACAGGAGAGAATATTCATGGGACTGAATTTGCATTATCTATGTACCAGTTAGGGACACGGTGGCTCAGTGGGTTAGGACGCTGAGCTTGTTGATCAGAAGGTCGGCAGTTTGGTGGGTCGAATCCTGAGGGCCGCGTAGCAGAGTGAGCTCCTGTTACTCGTCCCAGCTTCTGCCAACCTAGCAGTTCAAAAGCACGTAAAAATGCAAGTAGAAAAATAGGGACCACTACGGTGAGAAGGTAACAGTGTTCCATGTGCGTTTGGCGTCTAGTCATGCCGGCCACATGACCACGGAGACATCCTCGGACAAGCGCTGGCTCTTCGGCTTTGAAACAGAGATGAGCACCGGCCCCTAGAGTTGGAAACGACTAGCACGCATATGCGGGGGAACCTTTACCTTTACCTTTATGTACCAGTTGGAAAGAATTTGCAGGATTTATTGTAGTCAGAAGCATAGGCAAATAAGGCAGGACAAGAAGCAATGGATGGAAACTAATCAAAGAGAGAAGCAACCTAGAACTAAGGAGAAATTTCCTGACAGTTAGAACAATTAATCAGTGGAACAATTTGCCACCAGAAGTTGTGAATGCTCCAACACTGGAAGTTTTTAAGAAGAGATTGGACAACCATTTGTCTAAAATGGTATAGGGTTTCCTGCCTCAGCAGAGAGTTGGACTAGAAGACCTCCAAGGTCCCTTCCAGTTCTGTTATTCTAAAGCAGACATATCAAACTGCCAGCCTGCGGCCAGATGCATCATACTGAAACCGCACCCACTCCATTGCCAGCAATGGGGAAAAAGTCACGATACGTCATGCGACATCACTTGATGTGGCGAGTTTGACATGCCTGTTCTAAAGTAACATTTTGAACATCTGGGTCCTTTTTTTAGAAGAGCAAGTACTTCCTCAGTACCATGCTTGGTAGGGGGAGAAAAAGAAAAAGAGAGAGAGAGAGAGAGAGAGAAGGAAGGAAGGAAGGAAGGAAGGAAGGAAGGAAGGAAGGAAGGAAGGAAGGAAGGAAGGAAGGAAGGAAGGAAGGAAGGAAGGATAACTACAGGGATTTTGATATCACAATAATATTGATCATACTTAGAGGTGCTTCCTTAACATCAAGGGGAGCTCGCTACAATTAACTTAAGAGCCCTTGATTTCTCTGGCTGTATTTGAAGTATGATTAACTCCAAAGTTGAATTTTGATCATCTTTTGTGTGTTCTGGAATAATGTCTACTTAAAAATGTGTATTTGCATAGAATTGCCACCTTTTTGTTGACATTTTTGAAGTGGAATGCTTTGTTGAAATTATATGAGATTCAGAGTTGCCATACTCACTTTTTCCATGACATGCATAATTCTTTGCACCTCAACCATGTTCCCATATTGGATTTTTATTATTCCCTTTTTCCAATATTTTTATTTTTCCAGTATTCCTTTGGCAGCTTTTTAGTCCTGCTCTATTGCTTCAATCAAATAATAGCCTATGGGCTGACCCCAGCTTTCCATTTTCTAATTCCTTGATGATTGGGACAAATTTGTCCAAATTTAATTTATAAAGAGGCAATTTCTTCAGTGCATTATTTAAGACTTGGTGGAATGGATGCTTGCAAGGACCCGAATGGATGGAAGTATTACATTTTAAGCCTTCAGTGCTGATATTTAAAATGGCTGAATCATCTCCCACATTACTCCAGAAGAGTGCAATTCTATACATACAACTTGGCTCCATCACCAGAACATGCCTCCAGTGGCCTTTAGAGACATACATTCAGAAACACATATGTACAGGTTGTCCACAATTGAGTCCAAATTTTTTGTTGTCAAGTGAGACAGTTGTTAAGTGGGTTTTGACCCATTTTAGGACCTTTCTTGCCAAAGTCGTTAAGTGAATCACTGCAGTTGTAATGTTAGTAACATGGTTGTTAAGTGAATCCAGCTCCCCCATTGACTTTGCTTGTCAGAAGGTCGTAAAAGGGGATCATGTGACTGCCCTGTATAGGGTTTCCTGCCTTAGCAGGGGGTTGGACTAGATGACCTCCAAGGTACCTTCCTCCTCCTCCTCCTCCTCCTCCTCCTCCTCCTCCTCCTCCTTCTTCTTCTTCTTCTTATTATTATTACAACCGTTATAAATATGAGTCAGCTTGCCAAGTATCTAAATTTTGATCACGTGACCATGGAGAAGCTGCAACATTTGTAAGTATGAAAAATGGTCAGAAGTCTCTTCTTTCAGTGCCATTGTAACTTCAAAGGGTTACTAACTTCTGTAAGTTGAGGACTACCTGTACATTATGTGGCCAAAACCTGGCTCATCTAAAACAGCCAAAGCTACAGATCTGAAGAAACAGAATAATTTTGTTAACGCTGTATACTGGGCGCCCAGCTAAAAGCATTGACATTCTGCTAAACAGCTCTGAGCAAAATCAGACCCTTGGCTCAGTACACTGCAAAGGCGAGTTTTGGGGGTCCAGCTTGACACAGAAGAAAGTCAAGTAGTTGGTGTGATTGTTCCTCTTGCTGCAGAGGAGACGTCTCTCTGTGTTACACATTCTTACTTTGTGGAATTTTTATGTTTCAAGCTGCCCAGGGTTACTGGCTGTGAGTTAGGCGGCCGGATAAATGTGTTTAATAAATAAATCATAAGACAAGAGGTAGGCATAGTGGAAGTTATAGTGCAGTGTTTCTTAAGGCTGACTAAGATATATGAACTTCGGCTCTCAGAATTCTTGGTGTTGAAGTCCATACATCTTAGAGTTGTCAAGCTTGAGAAATGCTGCTATAGGGTGATGCAGGGATATTTTAAATAAACCCATCTGTGCGACCTTATTATTGTTTATCCTACATTCTAACTAGGTCAGCATGCCAGCTCTACTATATTATGACATATACTTACTTGCATCCCATCATTATATTTACAAATAATTCAAGGTGGCGAACATATCCAACACACCTTCCTCCTCCTATTTTCCCCACAACATCCCTGTGAGGTGGATTGGGCTGAGAAAGAGTGACTAGACCAAAGTCACCCAGCTGGCTTTCATGGCTAAGGCAGGACTTGAACTCATGGTCTCCTGCTTTCTAGCCTGGTGCCTTAGTCACTAGACCAAACATACCTACATATATACCTATATATCTACATACATAATGTACATAGATACTTGTCACAGCCTTGAGCCCTTCTACCACTATTAGGACTACTTTGACCTTTACTTTCCACATCCTCTCTAGTTCCTCCTTCAGATTCTCATATTCCTTCTTCCTGATGGTGCAATTGTTTGGTACCAGTACATCTATCACTGTTACATTTTTTGGTCCTTGTCTACTATTATGATGTCGAACAGAACAGAACAGAACAGAACAGAACAGAATAGAATAGAATAGAATAGAATAGAATAGAATAGAATAGAATAGAATAGAATAGAATAGAATAGAATAAAATATTGGCCAAGTGTGATTGAACACACAAGGAATTTGTCTCTGGTGCAGAAGCTCTCAGTGTACATACAAACAACAGAGTAATAATAATCATAATGATGATACCAATAAGAGAAGGTAGTAGAAAAGATGAGAAGGATAATAATACAGTCATACTACATGATGTAATTGATAATTGACACAGATTGGCCAGTACCTGTCTGTCCATCTGGATCTGGAAGTCCCACAGTATCTTAGCCTTCTTAATTCTCCAGGATCTTCTGTGGAATCTCACATCTGGACTCAGGAGGGTCCAACCAATACATTCTTGTACGCAATGCCAGCTACTTGGCTGTGTTATTCATTGAATGCTATTCCAGCCTGCGTCTTACACCCTTGCACTATGTCTTGGACTGTCTCTGAGGCCTCTTGCACAGTCTGCACCCTGGATCCTATCTGGTGTGGTACACCCGTGATTCTGTTCATCTGATGCTTAATGCCTGTTCTTGTGATACTAATAGTAATAAAACATATGGGGGAAAGCAGATTTCTGATCCCTAGGTTTAGAAACCAAACACGGTACTCCTTCCCATACATTTGAAGTTGTATAGTTGCAAATGGTCTTGTAGATTTGTCTTAGAACTTATTCTCATAGGGGAAGATGTTGTGTAGTGGATTCTTGGGAAGCAGGAGGCGAGACGAGAGGGTTCAGACAGGAACATTGCTTTATTGTAGTAACAGGAACAGAACTGAGAACAGAGGCTTCTATGCAGTTACTTATACGGTTGGCCACTAGGCGGCGGCCAATAGGTTTGAAGGAACCTATTCCTGCCCCAGAGCCAACCAATGATTGTCCTGGAGACTGCATGTCTGGGCAGCCAGCAACTGTTACACAGAGACCCTTATTAAGCAATCTCAAGCAGCATTGTGAAAACAGTTGAAGTAAAAGGCCCAATACATTACAGAAGAAATTATGAACATCCGGTGAATGCCCTCCCATTATGGGTACAGATATGTGGCAGCTTATTATAAAGGCTGTGAGATCCGGCACATCCCATCCTTTCATCCTTGTTGGTCTTCAGCTTGCTTGTGTGGATGTATTGCTGCACATTCTTTGCACAACACCACACATCTTTTCTGCTAATAGCCTATTTATTCTTCACCTGTTAGGCAGCACATTTCTCGTGGGAATCCCAACACTCTTTTCCTTTTCTAGCACTGTTTTTATTGCAGATCTTCGCTTTCTGGCAATGTTCCAGTTTTCAGCTAAACTGAGATTTGCTGCTTTTGGGGAACTTTACAATCTGAGGTGAAAAGGAAGTGTTTCATTTAGATCAAAGGAAAGTATCTTGCCCTCTATGATCTGTATTAAGGTGAGATTGGGGAAAAAAATATCACTCCTTTTAATAATAAAACTCTGCCCCCCTCCCTATGTGTAGGAGTGACATGGTGTATGTGTGTAAAACTCAACTGAAAGATTTCTACACAGCTGGGAAAATCTTAAGAGTGAGAGCTGACTTAGTATCTCTCCCCATGAGAACTACTGGCTCAATGATGGGCCTATTTTTGTCCCTTAACAACCCCTTCTAAGATATATATGATACTGATGGGAGAGGGGAATCATGTGCAACCTGTGGGTGGCCTATTCTTGCCTTATAGCAGGGGTAAGCAACCTTGGCTCTTTTATGACTCGTGGACTTCAACTCCCAGAATTCCTGAGCCAGCATGGCTCAGTATGGAAACCTCTCCCTTTCTCCTCAGCATGGCTGGCTCAGGAATTCCGGGAGTTGAAGTCCACAAGTCATAAAAGAGCCAAGGTTGCCTACCCCTGCCTTATGGTATACCAAAGTGCAGGTAATCTTCCACTTATAATAGTTCAGTTAGTGACCATTTCAAGTTACAACGGCACTGAAAAAAGTGACTTGTCACTGTTTTTCACACAGCCAGCATCCCCATGGCCATGTGATCAAAATTCAGACACATGGCAACTGGTTCATATTTATGATATTTGCAGTGTCCCAGGGTCATGGGATCCCCTTTTGCGACCTTCTGACAAGTAACGTTAATGGGGAAGCCAGATTCACTTAACAACCGTGTTGCTAATTTAACCCTTGCAGTGATTCACGTACCAACAGTGGCAAAAAGTTTGTACAATGGGGCAAAATTCACTTAACAATTGTCTCACTTAGCAACTGAAATTTGGGGCTCAGCTGCGGTCCTAAGGTGAGGACTACCTGTTCTTGCTTCTTTTATTTCGATTCTGTGACCTGAGTTTTCAGCAGCTAACAAGATCTCAAGAGGAAAAATAAGTTGCAGCTTTATCCTGTTCCTTGTTTTCATTTTGGGCTTCTCTGTTGCTTCTTGCAATATTCTCTTGTCATCCTCTATAAGCCAATGCTTACTATTGGCAGGATTAAGGGGATAATGGAGGCAAAGCAAATTTTAAGTAGCAGTGGGGAAAGGAAAAAAATAACCTCATTTGTCTCCAGCAACAGCAGCTGTGTCTGGCCTATTTTTGTTAGTCTGGATCAGATGCTGACACATTTTTCATTTCACTACAGTTCTATGCGAGAATCCAACCAAGGTCTGCTTTTCATGTGGGAAGGGGTTAATCTAGAGCAGGCATGTCAAACTCGCGATGTCACGTGACATCGCACGATGTATCAGAACTTTTTCCCATTGCCGAAAATGGGATGGGCATGGTTTCTCTGTGATGCTCCAGCCCGCGGGCTGGCAGTTTGACACCCCTAATCTAGAGGTAGAGTCTGCATAGTGGCTGAAAAAAAAAGATGGACAGTGGCCACCTGGCCTCTAGGCCTCTCCAGAATTGAATGGGACAACTTGCCACAGGGAACTCACTGTGGCCAACTCACCACAGCCAGTTCACCCTGGCACAACTTGCCACTGCCAACTGGCCACAGGACAACTCGCTGCAGGACAATTTAACAATTGTATTTAATTATTTAAAGTAAATAAAAAATATTTTAATGTTTGCCATTCACATTTAATTCTTTTCCTCTTTTTGCATCCTTTCTTTAATGATTCTAGTCCACCATTTCTTTGATATTAGTGTAACTCTTGTCCTGCAGTGAGTTGGCCATGCCAAGTTGGCTGTGGTGAGTTGGCTGTGGTAAGTTGTCCATTGTGAGTTGGCCTCAGCAAATTGTCATTCATTCCTCAAAATGACCAGACTTAAGAGAAGGTTTAAACCAGAGTAACTTACAATCTTTCAGAGCAACCATTCCCTGTTTTCCAGACTCCTGATACTGTCCTATCTACAGGTAATCCTTGAATTATGACCACAACAGAGCCTGTAATTTTGGCTATAAGTGATTGTGGTTATTAAGTGGGGCATCCTGTGATTTGATTCATTTTATTACTGTTTTAGAGTGGTTGTTAAGCAAATCATATTGTTAAGTGAACCATGTGGTAAATTAAGCAAATCTACCATATGCAATAGACATTTATGCCATTTTGTGCAGATCACAGTGATGTGATGGTGGGATGCTACAACTGGTTGTCAATGCAAGTTGGTTGCCAAGTGTTTGAAATGTAATCATGTGACTCCAGGGAACAATGGCAGTCTTAACTTTGAGGACCAGTCGTAAGCTGCTTTTTAAAAAAATATTTCGTAACTTCAAATGGTTGTTAAGTGACAAATCATTAAGTGAGGGCTATCTGTATTTGGCTACTTGATTGTCCCTCCCCATTTAGCATTGCTGCAGTATTAAATAGCTTGTTTCTACAGAACAGTGACAATGAAATCCTTTTCAAAAGAACCCAGGTGTACAGTCACTACAGTTGGCAAGGAACTTTGTCTTTTAGGAAATCAACCATAGCAGAAAAAGGTTTTTCCAGATGTTTGGTCGCAGCCACAATTTTAGTTAGATAAGAAGAGGACAAGCTATAGAGCAAGAGTATCCAACACTGGCAACTTTAGGATTTGTGGACTTCAACTCCCAGAATTCCCCTTGCTGGTCAGGGGGAGTTGGTCCACAAGTCCTAAAGTTGCCAAGTGGATGCTTCTGCTATAGAGGCTTAACTCACTTTTTCACAGTAGCAAAGTCAACTGCTTTGTGATGGCTGGTGAGCATTTTGTTATTGTTCATTTGTGACATCAAGTAAATTTTTGGGCGAATTTAGATTTGATTTGTTTGATTGTGCCTACAGCCCTCCATGACCAAAATGTCTCTCTTTGTATAATGGCATCATGTATATATTTTTTCTAAAAAGACATGCAAGCCATTTGGAGAAAAGTCTGTAAACTTTTCTTTTTTCCTAGTGAGGTGTGAAAACAGAAAAAAAAACAAACCTGTCTCCTGGGAAATGTGGTTGAGCAATACTCACCTTAGCCTTTAAAGAAGATTAGCAACTCAGACAGTAATGGAGCAGAGCACATGTCTTTCTTTGTAGAACAAATTGGAGCAATTTATTTTGCTGTATTCATCTGAAAGGTGGACTGGGATTCCCCCAACCCCCATTTTTATAAACATAAAGGTGAGCTCAATTCCTAGTAATGACATGGATGTGTTTATAAGGTATAAGGTTTCCTGCCTGAGCAGGGGGTTGGACTAGATGACCTCCAAGGTCCCTTCCAACTTAATAATAATAATAATAATAATAATAATAATAATAATAATAATAATAATAATAATTAATAATATTATTACTATTATTATTATTATTATTATTATTATTATTAAAGGTAAAGGTAATTATTTATGTAGTTTTCTTGTCAACAGTATGGAACTGATGCACCCTTGCCATTTTATGGGACTTTTATTTCTGAGCTCAGGTTATGGTCTTATGGTTTCTCATGGTTTTTAGTCATGTATTAACTGTATCTTGCTATTTGAGATCAACCCCAGTGCAGCTTACTTTTTCATGTGAAAATCATCCTCAATTCAGGAATAATAAAATAATGGAGGTATTTTTCCCCTGACTTTTAAATTTATCTTTCTTTCAGATAAAAAAAACAGCATTAAAGGCATATTATAATTTCTTTTTAGAAGTTTCTCCTCCCTCTTTTTTCAAGAGCACTGTGATAATTGCAGAGGAAATTAACTCACGGAGGGCTACATTAGTTGATATTAAGTTGTGTAACTCAGGAGAAAATGGCCAAGTTGAAATTGATGTGCCATCCGTGACAAATGTCTTTAGAGGCTTCAAAGGTGCTAGAAGGTTTTCTGTTTAAATATGTACTGTATGGGTAAGGATGTCTTGGCTTGAGCAAATTTATTCAGGCAGCTGAAATGCTGTTTGAGCTTGAAATACTCCCATTGCAGTTTATACAGCCACCTTCTTTTGAATTCTGCCTTTGCTTCTCTAAATTTCCAAGTAGCAAGCAAGCACTATATAAATGGGGAGAGGGTGATTATCAGTAAATGGAATCACCCTTGCTGAGATAACTCTACAGAGTCATTATAGTAGAAGTTATTGTCAGAAGATGGAAAGACAGAATAAACATCCGTTTAATTTTGTAGATGCAAGTAATTCCCTAGTTGGCTTTGGGCTATGTTGATTGACAGCCTAAAAAGGCTGTGTTTTGAGAGGATGCAAAATTATCCTTGGAAGCTGAACAGACTACAAAGATACCCTTTGGCCATATTTACATAATATTCAAGTCAGGAAATTACTTAGTGAATTTGAACAATGTGTTGATCTCAACACTAAGATTAATTGGTTGTTTGCAGGTTACTGCGCTCATTCCCCTACTCATGTATATGGTTTGATATATTACACAAAGTAACAAAATGAGGTGATGCATTAACCAGGTTGAATGGATTGAGGGAATGCAATCTCTGTGTTTTGCAGACAGAGCAACTGCTGTACAAGTGGCATCACATTAACTCTTAGCTTAAACTTTTGAGAACCCAAGATTGATCAGAAGGTTCCTTCCAAATTTTAGATTCAGTTCACACCATGTTCTAGACCAAGGTATATATATGATGCACAAAGCTATGAATCATGGCTTCCTTAATTTAATATTCATTCATTCATTCATTCATTCATTCATTCATTCATTCATTCATTCATTCATCTTCTTTAGCCACCCAACTCAACCAAGTGATTCTGAGCAGTTAAAGCGTCACTTGGAGTCATTGTTGGTTAATAGGGTTTGCAGATATTCTGTCTGTACTCCAACCAAACAAGTACAGGATCCTTTGGTTGACTCTTAGAGTAGTGATTGTTGGTGAGGCATACTCCATGCCTGGCCCTGAGTTCTCAAATGAAAATTTTGCTTTCTGTCTTCTCTGTAGCACCAACTCTTTTTCTTGGAGGACCCTGTAAGTAGGGTTGAGTAGTTGCCCCCCTCCTTTCATTGGGCTATGCTGTTCCTATTGTATGATGATTTATATTGTATGGAATAGTATAACACTTGTACAATGTCTGATGCTAAGAATCTATTTTAAAGATAAAAATGAAGAGTTTCCTCTTAAGGCAGGAATTCCAATGGGCAAGATTGCATTTTTTAAAAGAATATCCCCAAGATTCATACAAAACTTTACTAAATGTCACATGGTTGATCAGAAGGTCACTAACATTTTGGACTTCCGGGGAAGAACTGGCGAACTGATGACTGCAGTGGATGACTGCAGCAGAATGACTGTGCTATGACACTACATCAGAATGAGAAGCCGGTGATTACACTGGTTCTTTGTAATTCCTCGCCAGAGAAAGAGAGCATTGTGGTTGTCCACAAGTATTCCAGACAGTTGCTTCTCCTAGGGAGACAGCAGTCACCCTAGGACAGGGGTCTTCAAACCTGGCCCTTTTATGACTTCTGGACTTCAACTCCCAGAATTCCTCAGCTAACATGCCTGGCTGAAGAATTCTGGGAATTGAAGTCCACAAGTCATAAAAGGGCCAGGTTTGAAGACCTCTGCTTTAAAACATAGCCTCATCTTCTCTTTATTAGCCTTTCCCATCAGGGCCCATTTGATCCTCCTGGCGTTTACTTGGAAGCAAACACCACTCGGCAGAGGGGGAACACTTTGCAGAAGTATCTTCTATGACTGTTCCACTCTAATAGGAAAAAAAAAATAAGTAGAGAATCTAGGACAGCTTTTCTCAACCTGAGCAACTTTAAGAAGAGTGGACTTCAGCTCCCAGAATTCCTCAGCTAAGGTTGATAAACCCTAATATAGGATAAGAAATCTAGTGATACGGCACTAAACGGGAGCAAGACTGCCAAAATCTTGTATGATTCCAGATCACTGGGGGGTTGGGAACAGAAAGAAAATATCCCTCCCTGATAATAAGGATCAGAAGCAGACCTACTGAAGCTTCAGCTTTTGTGGCCAGAAAAACAAAGAGGAGCTCAGTACCTATTTGCAAATTCCTTTCTCCATTCTAACCTTTCCACCTGCGTCTTCTCCGTGATTAATGCCTGGAGAGGTTGCTGTTGCTGTTGTCTTTTTGCTTTGCTATGATCCTGATTTTCTTCTGCATCCCAGATGCCGATCCTGATTTTAGCACACCACTGAAAATGTGCAGGAAAATAGTAATTCTGCCAATCTGCAGCTAAAGGCCTTTATAATTACGGGGAGATGTTTTTAGGTCCCACCGGAATTTCATGATCCCTAGCCGACTGCTCATTGTAAGTTCCCCCCCCCTTTTGATAGCTGTGTACTTTTACAGTTGGTGTGATATAACAAGTCTTCTTTTGAATTACCTAAGGGGACTGCGTATGCTGAACTGGAGTGTGAATAGTTCTTGCTGAGTCTGGAACAGATTTAAAAAACAACAAAAAAAAAACCCTGCTGTATTCTGTTAATGATGCATGCATGCAATTTTAATCTATGCTTTTCATTTTTAATGTACCTTATTCAAGCTGTTTCTCATGATACTGCTGTCATAGTGCTGCGTGGGGAGATAAGGGAGGGAGATGGCTTCTTCAGATTGCTTTCTTGCAACCAGGTGCTCCGTGAAAGGGAGCAGGTTCAACCATCTCACTCCTCTGTTTATCTCTGCAGTCTGCAGGGTACAATCGCGGTGAGGGGATCTGATCTGTACAGTCTCTTGAGGCATGATACAGCTAGCCAGTTGCAAACAATTCTGAATAGTGCTCAAACAAATGGCACAGGTAGTCCTCAACTTGGAAAAGTTTAGTGACCCCTCAAAGTTGCAGCGGCACTGAAAAAAGTGATGAATGACTGCTTTTCACACTTACAACCATCACAGCATCTCTACGGTCATGTGAGCAAAATTCAGATGCTTGGCAACTGACTCACATTTATAATGGTTGCAGTATCCCGGGGTTCATATGATCACCTTTTGCGACCTTCTAACAAGTTCGAAAGCACGTAAAAAAAGCAAGTAGAAAAATAGGGACCACTACGGTGGGACGGTAACAGCGTTTTGTGCGCCTTTGGCGTCTAGTCATGCCGGCCACATGACCACGGAGACGTCCTCGGACAAGCGCTGGCTCTTCGGCTTTGAAACGGAGATGAGCACCGGCCCCTAGAGTCGGAAACGACTAGCACGCATGTGCGTGGGAACCTTTACCTTTTAACAAGCAAAATCAGTGAAGATTCACTTAACAACCATATTACTGACTTAACAACTTCAGTGATTCACTTAACAGCTGTGGCAAGAAAGATCGTAAAATGGGGCAAAACTCACCGAACAACTGTCTTGCTTAGCAAAATAAATTTGGGGGTTAATTGTGGTCGTAAGTCGAGGACTACCTATAGTGGGAAAGCACAGTTCTGGCTCTTCTAATTATTGATTTTTATTGCAGGACTAGAACTCACAGTCTCTTGGTTTCTAGCCTGATGCTTTAACCACTAACCCAAACTGGCTTTCTTCCATGGCTTCTAACTGAAGGAATTCTGCTATTTCTGGGCTGCACGTGAAAAAGTGAATATGAGGAGCAGCCCAAAAATAATCCTCTCATTAAGGAGCTATCAAGGATCAGTCTTAGCTTCCCAGAGAAGAACAGCATAATCTTCTCTCTGAAGTCACAATTCAAAATGACCTCAAACAATTTTAACTTTCGGCTAAATCCAATAGGAGAGTGTGCATAAATCCTTGCACGTGAGCAAGAAAAATCTTGTGCATAGGGAAATAGTTCTTAAAATAATACACTGAGAAGGGAAGTGGGAGTCCTGGTAGACCATCAGTTGAAAAGCCAGGGCAATTTTAGTCTCCTCTAACACAGCAGACCCAAACCTTTTTGGCATCAGGGACCACTTTCGTGGAAGACAATTTTTCCACAGACTGGGGGGTGGGGGGAGGAATGCACAACCTAGATCCCTCCCATGCACAGTTTGCAGTAGGGTTCATGCTCCTATGGGAATCTAATGTCTGATGATCTGAGGTGGAGCTGAAGCAGTGACCTTAGCTCTGTGGAGTGGCTATAAATACAGATGAAGCTTTACTCATTCACCTCCAGCTATGTGGTCTGGTTCCTGACAGGCCACGGATCGGAACTGGTTCTTGGCCCGGAGATTGGAGAACCCTTCTCTAACAGACAATGATTATGGGAGGTGATGTCCATCCCTTCAAGGTAGATCAGACTAGGAATCCCATGTCTTGTAGGTCACTATTACTTTTTCTGTAAAGTTATAGTAACAGAATCTTGCAACTCTGATTGTGCTTCCCTCCGCCCTCCTTTTATCTTATTCCAAAGATGCTTTTTCACGAGGCAACTGGACTTCCTTGTTTTTCTTTGAAGACATTTCACTCCTTATCCAAGAAGCTTCTTCAGCTCTGACTGGATGGTGGGGAATGAAAGGATTTATACTCCTTGCAGACAGCTGGTCATCTGCATTCTTGTAGAGAGTCGTTGAGGCCACAGGGAGGTTTGTCTATGTCCTCAGGGTCACCTGAATCGTGCAAATGGGTGTGGAACCTTCTTGGAACTGCTGAAAGGACTGTGTTGTAGACAGGAGGTAGATGAGAACTAAGAAAGATGTTGCCTAAGATACTTTCTCAGGCTACTTTTCTAATCCGGGACTCATCTAACTTTTTTTGTTGATAGCAACTCTTCTGTAGGAGACGACTTGACATCTTCCTCCTGGACATTCCCTGTACATCTACAGGTAGTAGTTCCAGCCTCCTCTTCATCAGTTAGACCAGACATGTCAAACACAAGGCCCGGGGGCCAGATCCGACCCGCAAAGTGGTTTCATGTGGCCCCCGAAGCCATCCTGGAAACAGTGAGGGAACGGTCCCTGCTGCCTTGGCCCTGGCCCAGAGACCCTCCTTCTGCCAGAGACTCCCAGATCTGTCCCACTCCTGCCCAGGCCCCCATAGGCACCCTTGATGCCAATGATGTAGAGCTGGCCATGCCCACCCAGTAGGCCATATGCACTCCAGCTGCGCCCACCCAGTAGGCCGCACCCACCCTGGCCATACCTAACCGGCCCCCCGAGGGCAACCACAATGCTGATGTGGCCCTCAATGAAATTGAGTTTGACACCCCTGAGTTAGACTATATTAGGAAGTACAGGTTGTTATGTATGGGGATAATAAAATATAGCAGCAGTTCATTGTGACCATCAGGTGGCGCTGTACTGTAACTGGATTGGCTGGTAAGCGCTTGGTGGGAAAACCTAAATAAGGGATTGGCTGCCGGTGCACCTGGCCAAGTATATAAGGGGGTACAGGTAACCCCTTTGTTCTGTTCGGAGCTACCACCAATAAAGAGCTTCCATGCTGAGTCCTTTGTCTGTTGTCTGACCATGCGGCCAAGAACCCAATACACACTAGTGGCGACGAAGGTGGGATCTTGTTTCTCCTGAGGAGCTGAAGTCACTAAGGATCGGTGGAAAGCAATTCCCCGAACCTTACTCGGCTGGCTAAGCAATAGCTTGCGTACACAATACAGGTAGTCCTCAACTTACAACAATTCATTTAGTGACCATTCAAAGTTACAACAGCACTGAAAAAAGTGACTTTTGACCATTTTTCACACTTACGACTGTTGCAGCATCCCTACGATCAAAATTCAGACGCTTGGCAACTGACTCATATTTATGACGGTTACAGTGTCCTGGGGTCGAGTGATCACTTTTTGCAACCTTCTGTCAAGTATAGTCAATGGGGAAGCCAGATTCACTTAACAATTGTGTTGTTAACAGTTGCAATGAGTTACTTAACAACTCTGGCAAAATGGTTGTAAAATGGTCAAAACACACTTAACAACCGTCTTCCTTAGCAACAGAAATTTTGGGCTCAATTGCAGTCGTAAGTTGAGGACTACCTATATTGTGTCCAGTTCTACACCCTGTATTTTAAAGAGGAAAGGGGAAGCTACTGGACTAATAAGGGGTTTGGAAACAAAGCCATATGAAGAATTATTAAAGAAGCTTTATTAAAGAATTACAAAAAATAATATCACATCAGTGATAGCTGTAGCTGATTGGCTGACAGAATCTCCTTAATTTATGGTTTCTTTAAATCCCTTTTCTCTCTCAGTGTTTTGGGAGCTGATTTTCGAATCAATTTTATACCAAACGTAACAATG